>NC_056729.1:1518803472-1518870972 GCF_019279795.1 Protopterus annectens
CCAAGACCCATTCCCCCAAAGGCAGGCACCCGGTCTGGTGGACCCCAGCCATAAACAAACTTTACAACAGGAGGAGGAAGCTACTACATGACAGAGCAAAATCCCTAAAAGGGAAGGCATCTCTGATCAGTACTAGCAAAAAACTACGATCACTCATAAAATCATCCAAGGCCAACTTTGAGAGAAAAATCGCAAAAGACACAAAAGACAATCACAAGGCCTTCTTTAGCTATGTTAGAAACCTGGGTGGAAACTCCCAGATATGCTCAGAGTTAGTCCAAAATGACACAAAATACACTGAACCCACAGACATTGCCAACATTCTGGAAGACAGGTTCAGTGCAAATTTCTCCTCCCCCCCCCAAAAGGAGAAATATCTATCCCAGCAGAGTGTAGCCTCCCTAACATCTCAGATGCCCAGGTGAGAGCCGCCCTCTCTAAAGCTAAAAACACAGCATCAATGGGACCGGATGGTGTCCTGGGCTGTGTGCTACATGAACTCCAAGAGGAACTAAACCCACACATAAGGATGCTGTTTAATCTTAGCCTTACTACAGGATACGTACCCAAAGAGTGGCATATGGCAACAGTGGTCCCACTCCACAAAGGCAGTGCTTCTACGGACCCTGGAAATTACCGCCCCATAAGCTTGACGAGCCTGGTCTGCAAAGCTATGGAGAGGATCATTATGGAACTCATAAACAAAGACATTGGGGACCTACAGACATTGGATCCTACCCAATTTGGCTTTGTCAAGGGCAGATCCTGCCTTTTGAACTTGGTCAACTTTTTTGAAACAGTCACTAAGGCCATTGATGAGGGTAAGGCAGTTCACACAGCCTACCTTGACCTTGCAAAAGCCTTGACACAATACCCCACTCGGGCATCATAGACAAACTCACCAGCTTAAATGTAAACCCATATGTCACAAGATGGGTTGCAAACTGGCTCAAGGACAGAACCCACAGGGTCAGAGTTGCTGGAGCCATGTCAGACTCTAAGCCGGTCACAAGCGGTGTCCCACAGTGCTCAGTCCTGGGACCCCTCTTGTTCGGCATTTGTTTTTCCGAGGTGCAGGCAAACATAGGAGGATTGTGGCTGACAAAGTTCGCAGATGACTGCAAACTGGGCGCCATAATTGATACTCCAGCAGACACAAGCATCTTTCAGAGAGGCCTCATAGAAAAGCTGAACACCAAAAAATGTATAGTCATACCCTTTGGGAAAAACAAGGTACCCACAAATTACCACATAGGTGGTAATCCATTAAGTACGGAAGAGGTAATCAGGGACCTAGGGACCCACGTTGACAGTAACCTCTCATTTGACACTCACATTGCCAAAGTGGTTAGGAAGACCTTCTATATTGCCCACCTTATCATGAAGGGATTCACATCTAGATCAAGGGAGGTCATTGTGCCCCTGTACTCTTCTCTTATCAGGCCAATGATTGAGTACAATGCCCCATTTGGGATGTATCTTATCCAACACCTGCAGCAGTTGGAAAGACCCCAAAAGTTCCTCACCAAGAGAATAAAGGGTCTCAAACATATGTCATATGTTGCCCGGCTGAAGAAACTCCAGCTCTATTCAGTCGCATACCACCTACTCAGAGGTGATCTGTGCCTGACGTACAAGGCCATGTCCAATCCAGAATTAATGGACATGCTCCACCTCAGAAAATCCAAATCCATCAGAGCCACGAGAGCAAGAGACTTGAACCTAAACACAGAAATAAACAGGACGTGCTGGAGGAACAGATTCATAACCCAGAGGCTCCCTACACTCTGGAACAGAATCCCAGTCCATGTTAGGCAGAGCCCCTCACTAGCTCTATTCAAGAGAAATCTTGGCGAGTGGATGGGAGATCGTAGATTTACCCCGGGGGTCATCTCTGTGTCACTACTAGACAGAGGCACAGTAAACTAAACCCTAAATGGGCGTAGTATTCTCATCCTAAGGGGTGGTGTAAGCCACACACACTCTGGCTAGGCTTATAAATGCCCTAGGGCAGATAGCCTACTACGAACCTATGAACCTATGAACCTATTGTGTGTCTATGTGTATGAGTTTGCGCGTGTGTGCGTTTGTGCATGTGTGCGTGTGTGCACATGTGCACATGTGTGCGTGTGTGTGTGTGTGTGTGTGTGTGTGTGTGTGTGTGTGTGTGTGTGTGTGTGTGTATTTGTGTGTGCTTGCTGATGTGTTCTTGAATGCCTTGCATACATTAACATGATTTCTGAAATATATGATGAATTCTAAATTTATTTCAGAGAATTCCTCAGTCAATAAAACATCTCAATACCTGTAAAAGAATTCATTCATATCAAAGTAAACAGATTATGGAGAAACCACTTCTGGTACTGCGGCATTTTTGGAGGGCACAGTTTAATATTACTCCATCAGTGTCACCTGCGTGCATGTGAGTGCGCACACAAACACACACACACACACACACACACACACACACACACACACACACACACACACACACACACATACCACAGCAAGTACAAATGTCTTGTAGGGTTTCTATATCCTACTGGATATCACAGTCAGATGGAAATAAAAGTCACAACTTTCATACATCAGTCTAATTCCCATTCTCATGGCCTGCTTGTGAAATGAATTGGAATAAGTAATTTTTCTATGACAATGCTCCTGATTTACCAGTTAGCCATTTTATATACTTATCAACAAGAAAGCAAACATTGTTGAATATCCATTCAGTCGCAAAAAAACAATCCAGAAAAAACTTTCCAGTTGCTTATTTTCTCTTCCATTTTCACTTGGTTAGATTTTGTGCCATTTTGCCATGCTAAGGTGTGCATCATATGACTGAAGCATTGAATGGTAAATGGAGAGAGCACTAAGAATGCAGGTATGTCTTGGCATTTAGTCCCCAGTATATTACCCTTTAAAATGGCTCACAAATAACGCAATATTTTATAGGAAAATCTACATATTTCAACACAGCAGCAAGAGAGAAATTGTCATGTGTTATTTAATGGGGATTGAGTAACATCCAGCTATTTAAATCATTCCCGGAGACTAGTATTTTACATATATTTTTAAAACAAATGATCCAAAATAATACATCTGTAAGTTTTTACTTATGTTCTGGTGTTTTATGTAAACTGATCTTATCTGATTTTTTTTATGGAAATCACCTTGGGGAAGGTGCTTTATAAACAAACATTTTACTTACTTCATTTATTTCCTCTCTTTGTTTTGGGCTATGACCATTTATTAAATACTGTGCAGCTGTTTAAGACAATCTAAATCAGAAGACATACATTAAAATATTATATCAAGAAAGTTAAAGGCACAGAGAAAATTAGTTATACCAAAAAGCGTACAATAAATGTATGTTCAACTTTTGCATATTTTAAGGCTAGATATTTTAAGCTTTCAGTTCCTGTCAGGGCTAGACCCTAGTTGATTATCACTGTTAAAATGACACCCCATCCCCATATGTAAAAACGGGAAAAGGGGATGTCGGTGGATTGATTTTAAAGAATTTCACTGTGATTTCTAATTCATTGTTATTCTGGACGTACCCTTCTTTTCATTTATTTAAAATACTATTTGGGGAAGGTTTCACATTTTGTTTAATAATTTCAACATGAACAAAATTATGCTGAATATTGAAATTAATAGTATCATGAAACATACAATGTAGACATTGTCAAGAGTCTGAAATCAATAGTCTGCAGATGTTAAATAGCAGCACTGTGATCTCTTTAAAGTAACGGGACAGAAACGTGGCTTGCAGAAATAACATGTATCAATTTTAGTAATGTCAGTGTCTGCTCCACTGAGATCACTTGTAATGAAAAAGAGAGCTGTTGAAAGGAGAATACATAGACATGATAGCTGAAAAGATATGATTGCTAAACTTAACACCAAGGCATAGGGAACAGAAATAAAGCAACTGTATCTTCTGTGTGTTGCTCTGAACTCTGAATTAGATGACTATCTGAAAGGCAATATACATGTAGATATCTTGACTTGTAAAAAAAGGACAGGAAGGTTTTTATGTGCTTATGCCATTTGATGATTCTTAAATGAGAACCCACTGGAGGATGTAGGGCAAATACAACCAATATGGTAGCATTTGTAATTTATGATCATGTGAATAAAACAAACTAATGATCAACCACAAGAGATGTGGGTTGAATCTAAACCATTCTGAAGAATAGCAACTGATCAGTGCAGGGCTGTGTGACTATTGTGGGGATTAGCTTTTGTGCACATTGCTACGTGAATGTTGTAAAACAGTAATGTCAATAGGCTACTGACATGAAAAAAACAAACTGCAGGTGCAAAAACACAATGTGCATGTGTCATTCTGTGATGAATGAGTATGGTTACCATATGGCTAGTCTTGTTCATGGGCAAAAGCACTTCTGTTCACATGGCTTGATGAAAGATATGCAAAAAGGAAGTGAACCTGGACAGAAGAATCACAACTGCTCAGGTCTGGAGAGGTAGGCTTGAGCTATTGTTATAGCACTTTTCAAACAAGTCTGCCTAATTAACACAATGAGCTTTATGCTAATGTTTTGACCATATCAAAAATCCAGGAGACAGGTTACTTCCAGTTCTTGCAGTAAGGCCTAAGGCAGTTAGGCTGAATATCCCGGCTGTTCGCCATTGCAAAAAGTTATTAAAATTACAACCATGTCTGCCAGAGAATTTAAAAATAAATTATCAGTTTATGAAATTGTCTGGCAGCTAGCATGATTAAAGCTATAAAATGTAAATAATATGTTACCAGTGCTCCACTGTATGATTTCATGGCCTTCATTTGCTTACTGTGAGTCTCCGAGTAAGGCAATTAAATGGACAATGCTGAAGGCATGAGTGTAAAAAAGGTCCTTGAGGGTCAGAGCTCAACCTGATTTAATAAATACAAATAAATAAAAATAAATTAACTGAAATGGGATCCCATGCCTTTATTAAATCCACCCTATTTAATAAAGACATGGGCAAACATCTAGTTATAGAAAATAAAACAAACAATTGTAAATATTTTCATTAGTTTCCTGCATTATACATACATTTTGTGGTGCAGTGGATAGCAATGTCACCTCACAGCAAGAGGTTCTCTGGTTTGATTCTTGACTGGGATGTCTTCTGTGCGGAGACTGTATGTCCTTCCTACATTCACATGGGATTCCTCCAGGTGTTCCAGCTTCCTCCCGCATTCCAAAGATATGCATCTGGACTGGTTTTCCTTGGACCTCTGCTAAAAATGGGCTCTATCCCAGTCGGGCTTTCTTGATAAACAAATGTTAAATATAATAAAAAATCTTTTATTTATAGCAATTATCTTTCACCTCATCATTACATAAATTGATCACATCCTGCCTTCCTATAAATTTCACTCCTACTGCTGAACATTATTCTGTATATATTGTTCCAGCAAATTCCATTTACTTCTATTCAATTTGCTTGTTCCCTTTTCTAGAGATCTCACCTCTGATTCTTTCATCTCCTTTATAATATTCAGCTCTTCAGTTATGCTTCATTTACATTTTGATTTCCATCTTCTAGCGAGTACTTTTCTGGCAGCCAATAGAATTAAGTTTAGCAAGGCCTTACTATGTCAAAGCATATATCACAGCTCAAAAGAGTCATTTCCTTACTTACAACCATTTGTTATTCCAAACATTTCTGACAAAGTAAAAACAACAGGCTACTGACCAAAATTCCAAAAGCTTTATTAAACTCTAGTGTCTCAGCTAATAAGCCATCAGGGGGTATCTTTGAGTGAAGTATTTACCCCCAATCCAACTATCACTTGGATTTGGGGAAAATACTTCATTCAAAGATAAATTATTATATAAAGAGTCTGTTTTTATTTTAAAGTATGTCACTTTAATACCTTTGAGCCTAAATTCAGGATATAATTAGAATCTTTGATTTAATCCTGTTAATTAATTTATTGATTAATTGATCATGTGTTTTAGATTTGTGTCTGTGTATATATATATATATATATATATATATATATATATATATACACATTGTTTGTTTGTTTGTGTCTTTCGGCTTTTCCGGGTTAGGGGTCGCCACAGCGGAACTCCGGTCCGCTAATGATTGGCAGTTGATTTTTACATACCGGCTTGCCAGGCCTGACGCACAACCTTCAACGAAGGTACGCCCATTCATGCATGTCTCCACGCAGAAGACTCTCTAGCTGAGAATCGAACCGGACAGTGTCTTACTGTGAGGCGACAACGCTACCGCAGCACCACACACACATATATATATAATTTCCATTCACAAAAGCTAGGGCTCAATTTTATGACTCACAATGAGAGATCAAGATGAGGGAAAACAGAACTAAATAACCTGAGGAACTTGCACATTACCCTGACTAACCACTCCATTCATCATAAGGTTGCCATTACCCATTTCATAGGAAGAAAACACATCCAGATAGAAAAAGAAGAGACTATTTGGCATACCTAAGGATAGCACACAACCTTTTTAAACCCCAAAGGAACTCATCACTAACCTATTTAAAAAATAACTGCTGAGCCCTGGGGCACAGCCATGATGGTGAAGATAACATATTATTCCCAGGTCATTCATGAACTTTTATGGTTAACATCCTGGATTCTTTGTAACAGCAGAACCTTTCCAGGGGGGTTGCCAATAAAGCGGAAAAAATATCATTCTGCAATGTAGTGTTGATGATTTTTGGGATGCCCTCCATTGTAAGTAACAACAAATAAAATAGATTTCAAAGTTGTTGAGGAATCAAAAGATCAAGAGACGATATTCATTTCCAAGTATAAAACTTTATTTTAAAGATCTTCCCAAGGATTGTACTTCATTGGCATAAGCTCTCGTTTACCATAAGTGTCCAGGGAGCTCACCTTGGTGTATCAGATCAAGATATTATGAACCTCTTCACCTCTACACTGAAACAATGCATGCAGTGAGCTCTTCTAGTTGCAGTAAAGATTCATTAGTGGCTGTAAGTTAAACCACTTGAGCACCCCCTTGAGCACACACATTAACAAGATCCTGTTGTTTGAGGACTCATCCTTACAAACTTAATTCTGTAGAATTGTTTTCCTTAGAATGGTATATCCCTAAATAATTATTCCTTAGTGTGTGTTTGTGTGTATGTGTGTGTGTGTGTGTGTGTGTGTGTGTGTGTGTGTGTGTGTGTGTGTGTGTGTGTGTGTGTGTGTGTGTGCATCGCCAAGACGTGTGTGTGTGTGTGTGTGTGTGTGTGTGTGTGTGTGTGTGTGTGTGTGTGTGTGTGTGTGTAAGTGTGTTGTGTGTGCAGTGTACCGACTATATTTATTTACTGTAAGAAACACTGCTGTACGACATTGAGCTGGCCAAATTACAATATTTGTGTGGGACAAACGTTTGCCTATTACATTACCTGGCTTTGTGGATGTAGGACAGCAAGGGTTGTTGTCCTTTTAACTAAGTTGCATATCTTGCATGATGCTGATCCCAGTTTAGCTGTGCATAGTAAGATTTCCCCAATGTGCAGACCTTGATGTCTCTAGTGAAAATGTACATACCAAACTCAAATAATGCCTTCTGCTACATGAGACTTTTTCAGACACTGGCAGTGGAGAAGGACGTTCCTCAGAATTGGTGAACATTGCAATTGTGTGAGGGATTCATGACTATATGGGGTACCCCCACATCATTTCACTAACAACAGCACATCTGGAATGTTAATAAATATTGCACTAGTCCTGGATCTTTCAGATGTAGCGAGATATATAAGGGAGATGTGGATTTTTTATTTCTTATCCAGGAGGATTCTTTGCATTCCTTATTGGACTTTTTCTTCTAATCTTTAAGGTCCTCTTACATTTAATGGAATGAAGTGATATTTTAAAACAGACTCTTGTTGTCAGTTCTAATGATAATTTATTAATAAGATCTTATGAGGAATGTAGGGTTGTAATTTGGTATCAGTGCACATCTCCCAACTCTTGAGAAGATTTAATAATGCACATTTAGGCATTAAACCACAATTAGCAAATCAAATGCTTTCTATTTAATGCTTCTTGGGATCATCTTGTACAAGATTTAGATCAAACAGTCATATATTATGCTTTTGGGTTCAAGGCCATGAGAGAGAATTACTAGAGATAGATTAATCATACATTTTTGGGAATTAAGATATGAGCAGCAGATGTGTTGACTGGTTGAGAGGAAATATGGGGAGGTTTAATCTTTAAGGAAAGTAATTAAAGGATTAACTACTAATAGGAGAGACAGAGATTAGATCAACTTAAAATACGTAACATATGCATGAATGAAGAAAAAATTCAGGGAGAATCCTAGCTTACAGTGTGAGGTAACAAATAAGAAATAAAGATAATAAGCACTATTGATATAACACGAGAGTTGAGCAGTAGTAGATATTATCCTTATGGGCAATCTTAAATGTTTTAGAAAACAAAACCATTCAATGACATGATGGAACATATACCAAAGAGTAACTCTATTCTCAGAAAAAGATCTTATGGACCCTTTTACTGAGGAGTGTGTGTGAATAGTTGCAGGTCCTGGTAACTGTGCATGAGGTATGATCTACTTCACGTTACTAGGCTGTTGACAATAAATATGGCCCATGCGCAGGCCTTCTATAAAAAAACAAAGATATCATGCCCTTCCTTACTGACTAAAATAAGCAATAGAAAGTAGGAAAGGGAGGGTGCCCTTATGAGAGGAAACTCTCATTGCAGTGATTCAATAACAAAATAAATCCTCTGACAACTGTGAATGGCATAGGCTCAGTTCCCATCTTATAGAGAATACAATATTTTTACAAAGATTTTGGCTCTGACAAATAACTACTTTCTTCATGATCAGTTGGGCTTTATACCATGAATGCAGCTTATCAACAATGTTATGAAGGCTTTTGTAATATGCCTAACATGGAGACCTCTCCTGTGGTTTCATGTCTGTCATGGACACAGCAAATCGGCTGCACATGCATAAAGCCCTTAGGTCATTTAGCAGTCATCCTTCAGATGCTGGTAAATGTCATCCAGTGCCTATAATGGCTTCTTGAACAGCAGATACCATCCACAGAGATCACACACACACACACACACACACACACACACACACACACACACACACACACACACACACACACACACACACACCACACAAACTTGCACACACTAACACACACACATTTATAAAGACAAAGGCACACACAGACACACTTTAGGATACAGACATAAAATGGAGTATCTGCATAAAAAACACTCAAAAACAGAGGATATGCAGCCTCTACACAGAAAGCAGAAACCCACACAAGCACAGGCCATACCTGCAGACTCTGCACAGAAGGCACCTCTTCAGAAAACTGAATTAGAGAACCACTTGCATTGGAGTAACAGTACTACTCACTGTCTCATTAGCCACTCATTTCCTATTTGTTTAAGCTTAGTCAGGTCAATACAAAGACTATGATTTTCTGGGTACCTGTCAAATCTTCGAATGCTCAAAATTTCAAATGTTACATGGTCGAGACCAAACATTCGAAATTTTGAGTGCTTGAAGATAGACTTTCAACGGCACTGTACGGTGCAGATAGGGAGAATTTCCCTTTTCTGCACTGAAGTGCATTTTTAAGTAGGGTGTGTGTGGGGGGTGCAGAGGGGCTTGCCCCCCTTTCTACACTGTTAAAGTGTTTTTTTTCTCTGTGTTTTCTTTTCTTTTTTTTTTTATGTTCGAACATCCAAATGTCGAACATTTGGTCTCGACCATGTAATGTTCGACATTTTGGCTGTTCGAACATTTAACATAGACCCAATTTTCCTAGGTTAAGGGTTAGGTCAAATGGTAAACTTCTTCATTATTAACACATGAAGTTGAATAAGAAAGGGATATCTATTGTCCTGTCTCCTTTATGATACATATGTTAAAACACCAGCTCAGTATTTATGTGGAAGGAAATAGTCGGCATTAAGTTAAATAATGACTTATGCAAGGTCTAATTTTGTACAGCAACTTAACAAGGTATTCTGCAAATCTGATCAGAGATGCTCTGCTTCTATGGAATACTCTCAAAAGTTGGAGGGATTTTCCAGATACAATATTAATACTACAAATCCAGAATTCTTGATCCTGTGTGACAGGGGTTCCTTAGAATTTGGTTGATTGTAGAATGGAAATGTACATCTGGCAGACTACTCTACTTGGGATGGATATTATACAAAATCCTGCTGTATTGAATAAGCATATGTCTACCAAAACCTCAGTTCGATAGATGGAGTCAAACTGTGGGCAAAATGAAGGGCTTGATAATATAGATATTTGTGCATTTTATATTACATCTGAAGAACTCTCTAATATAATAGTCTCCATGGACTAACATTCTTTGCTTTTGAGTTCCACTGTGGAGGCAGGGAACATCAAGCAGTTCCTGGAATGTTTTGGCAATATCAGTTGCTAAAGGGAGTTGTGGTATTTGTGATGCTTTAAATATATCAGCAAGCAGAAGTCTTAGGTGGTTGTTCAATGCCTTTATACTAATTTCCTTCAGCATAGATTAAAACAGAAAAAGTTCTTGATACAAGTTTTGAATGGAATAGAATGTTTAGTTCCCAAAATAGCTGAAATAAATAGTAGAAACTTAGAGTTTAATTAATGAGAGTTGAGTATATCTAACTTTTCACATGACAAAAGTGTCCTCACAAAATTGGATCTGGAACCTTGCACATCACTGTACTTCATTGTGGACAGAATATGTAAGACCTGGTATGGTTATCCTCTCACACCTGTTATTCCTGCATTACTTTTAGTAGCACTAATACAAATTTCATATTCAGTCCAGAGATTATTTGCCACATTTCTAATGAAGTTCTTTTATCTTTCAGGAACATTGGTAATGTTTTCTGAGGATGAAATCCTACTTCACTGGAGGAAAGAAAAAAAAATAACTACCTGAAGAACCCACTGAAAGAAATGTGATTTCTTCATTTATGAAGATTGTAATGATTTATATGTGTGTCCTCAACAGGAATATTTAGCTGGTATGACCCCATGTGTTAAAACGTGGAAAAGGGGTTATGTATTTATGGTAATTTTCCAATTATTGTATATCATTTGTCGAATATGTGGTCCATCTATATTCATGGGACTAGGAAAAGAATCACTAAACTCTTGATTTTTTATCTTCTTTATTTTGGGAGCTGCTTTTTGGACAAAACCCTTGTTGCAAAATAGGTGGAAACTTAATTTGTCTCTGTTTAATTATATTATTGGAAATGGTAATGGGTTTTTCAACTGGATAACCACATTGTTGAAACAAACTAATTAAAAAATTAACTTCTTTTATAAATATTATCATCACTTATAAATCTACTGATCCTGATAATTTGTCCTCTGAATATGTTAAGTTTCATGTATTGTGGATGAAAATTATCAAAGTGGAGGTAGTTGTTAACAAAAGTTTCTGTCCGATAGATGTTACTAGAAAAAGATGTATAAACTTCCATAGAAACCTCCACATCTAAAAAGTGTACTGAAGCTCCTTTGTCGCTTTTTACAAACTTTAACCATGAAATACTGTTATTTATTCGTTGAATAAATTCTTCTAATGCTACACTATCTCCTGACCAAATAAAAAAGAAATCATTAATGTATCTTTTGTAAAACTTAACATATTTATAATTTGACATTATGAATAAATATTCTTTTTTCCACTGACACAAACTAAATTAGCAAAAAATGGAGCTACTTAAGCCCCCTTTGCCACTCCACTAATTTGGTGAAAAATGTTGTTGCCAAACATAAAAAATTATTACTCAAAACCAGTTCTGTCAATTGACAAGTAATTTAACATCATATTTTAGTTGTTTACCATATTTACTAAGGTAAAGTCTAACAAATTCTAAGCCCCCTTATTGCTCAATAGAAGTATAATGTGAAACTACATCTATAGTACGCAAAATGTTTCTTGCCTGTAAATTCATAGTTTTTAAGAAAATCTAAAAATACCCAAGAATCTTTTAAATAAAAGTCACTAGATTGAGCCACTGGGTTTAAGATCTTATCTAAGAACATAGATATCTTAACATTTTTTTAAAAAGTACAGAAACAATTGCCCTAAAAGGTGGATAGGCCACGTCTTTGTGTATTTTTGGTATTCCAAAAAGAAACCCTAACTGTGGTTGTTCAACTGTTAGGTATTCAAGCAAATCAATGGGTAAATAACCCTGATGCAACATATCTAAAAGACTTAAATCCACCTTTCAGTTACTTTTACTTACAAATTCTTTAGTTACCATATTAAAACAATGAGTGAGAAGGTCACTGAAAAACCAATCAGTAAAATCAAAATGAAAACTCCAGAAAAGCTAGAACTTCCACTGAGTGACCTCCTAAACCTCTTGTATCAGAGGCACATGGGATATATGCAAATGATCCTTATGAACATCAGGTGTTTCAGCTAATTGGCAATTCTGAATGCCCATGACTTGTTTTGTTGTTTTAATGGACAATTTCAGGCCAATAAATCCTTTAATAAATAAATACTTTATTTAGTTACCATATTGTAACTTTTCCTATCAGAAAGTAACTGAAAGATGGTTTCATTATATTTAATAGTCTCCATAATTACTATACCATGCCCCTTGTCTTCTCTCATATATCTTAAATATGAGTAACTAGTCAAATCCTTAAGTGCATCAAATTGTTTTTTGTTCAGATTGTAACTCTTATTTAACTTATTTTTATTTCTGTATTTGTGAAACAATTCATATAATTCAGCTTTACATATTGTAGAGAGAGTATGTAATGTATTCACTAGAGGAGGACTGACCATATTAGGTCTTTTAAAAGGATGATAATCCATAGTCACATCATGTAAAATATACTTTAAATTTGAATTCCTAACAAAACACTTAAAATCCAACAATGTATTTACAATAGATGCTTTATTAGTCGGCAAAAAAGAAAAACCTTTTGATAAAACTTCAAGTTTATCTTATGCAAAAGTTCTTTTACTTAAATTGAAAACAGAATATTCAATATTTAACATCCTTTGTTCTTGCCTTTCTTTTTTACAGTTACATTTAGTCCCTCTTGATTCAATAGTAAACTCCCAAGATCTGTCGTTTGTGAAATAAAAAGGGGAAGGGGAAACAGTGTCGCTAGAATCACTTGATTCACTAACAGTGGTCTCTTTAGTATGGGTTAAATTAGATGGACGAGGTACTTCCAAATCAACACTTTCTGAGAAAGAATCCAATCTATCTAAATTTGTACCAGTTTCTTTTCTTTGTTTAGTATTGACCGTTTGCGATTCAGTTTGAAAATGTTCTTTCTTTTTAAGCATAAATGCCTGCCCTCATTGGTCTCTGGCCAACTTTTTTTGTTTTTTTACTAATAATTAACCCCCTGTGCCTTTCAGTTTTTTTTCAGCAAAGTTATGATATAAAAACTGATACAATAAAAACATAGGATGCTGGCTTAGTTGCAAATCAAGTGTTGTAATTTGTTCTATTAAAAGTTTTTTTTTTTTAGCATTCCACTTAATTAACACTTGCAGAACTTTTAAATCAGCTGTATTGTAAATGTCTTTAATGTTCTTAAATACTTTGTCCTTATATGTAACATCGTTGGGGAACGCATATACTCTTAAACCTAATGGCACTATTTTCACATCAAAACATTTAAACCTAACAGCACTATTTTCAAATCATAACATTTGTTCAGATAGTGGTTTTCTAACACCAGAGATTTATACTTAAGGATCTTTTTCTCCAGGTCAAAAAATGAGTTCTTGAAATCTGGAACTTCTTTAGGCTTGTTATTAATGTACCTGGAAGGCTGCAAAGTTAAAAAGACATTGGCAAATGGATTAATTTCTTCACCACTCAGATATCCAGTGACTGACTGCTTATTCAAGAAAACTTCTTCACCTACAATAGTTCCCTCATCCGAAGATGAACCATCAGATCCTTTTCCAGCATTCTGCTGGGCTCTGAAATTCCCATATAGTTGTTTAAACACAATTTGAGCATTTTCAATGATGTCAGCTAAGTTCCTGGTAAGAACCACAAGATCTTCCGGTGTTGAATGAATAATGAGGTTTAGGTTAGCATCGTGTTCCATAGCCACAGTCTTAGATAAAGCTTTACAATCAATGTTAAAAAATAAAGAACAAAATGTGCCTTGAACTTGCACCAACTCAGATAAATATAACAACACCAAAAAAACTGAAAACTGAACTAAAAACCAGATGAAACACACCATGCTCATTAAAGGCACAGAAAGGCACAGAAAAGAAATAATTTTAGTGCTTTCATTTTTTTAATAATAAGAACTTCTTCAGAATAATTAAACACATCCAAACTACCTATTTAAACCAAAAAGAGTCCATGATGTCATCTGTCTCCACCTATCAGTGATCCACACCATAATTATCGTCTTAAAAACATTTCTGTCATCTTACTCAACTGTATATACTATTACATATCCATTTATTATATACAATCTTATCAAAC
Source organism: Protopterus annectens (assembly GCF_019279795.1). Classification (NCBI taxonomy): domain Eukaryota; kingdom Metazoa; phylum Chordata; order Ceratodontiformes; family Protopteridae; genus Protopterus; species Protopterus annectens. The sequence continues at coordinate 1,518,817,992 of NC_056729.1, forward strand.
AATAATAAATGTAAATATAAGTAATAAGTAATAAAGAAATATGATGCACTTTTTAAATATTTTTATACTTTACAAAGCTTTTTATCAATATTTTATCATTTATTCCTGGAGTACAGTCTGTTCTCATGAATACTTACCATTTTAGCTCTAAAAACTCAAGATATGAATTAAAAGACCCTACAAACTTATTTTTATCTACTTTCTCTGTTACTAAAAATTGAAACTTTCTAAAATGCATACATGAAAGTAAATGCCTAACTAATGTATTTGTGTTGTCCTTCTTCTTAATACCCAAAGTATGTTCTCTTATTCTCCCTACTAACTTTCTAATGGTTTTACCTACATAAAAACAATTACAATCCACACAAACCACAAGATAAACTAAGCCATCACTTTGACATGTAAATCTTCTTTAGCAACAAACATCTAATTAATTTGTTTAAAATGAAAGCTACTATAGGAATACTGTTGACAGGGATATGTACCACATTTGAGACCTTATCTGTAATGGGCACTAAGTTGCATGAGCTTTCTAAAATCTGCTTAAGATTTTTAACTTTCTTGTAAGTAAATCTTTGTCTTTCTCCAATTACTTTCATTAACTCCTGATTACCTATTATAATTGTCCAATTATTATTTATAATTTGTCAAATGTATGGCCCATCTATACTCAGAGGAATAGGAAAAGAACAACTAAATTCTTGTTTTTTATCTTCTTCATTTTTAGAGTTACTTTTTGGATCGAACCCTTGTTGCAAAATAGGTGGAAACTTAATTTGTCTCTGTTTAATTATATTATTGGAAATGGTAATGAGTTTTTCAACAGGATAACCACATTGTTGAAACAAACTGATAAAAAATTAACTTCTCTTAAAAATTATTATCATCACTTATAAGTCTACTAATCCTAATAATTTGTTCTCTGAATATGTTAAGTTTCATGTATTGTGGATGAAAACTATTAAAATGGAGGTAGTGGTTAACAAAAGTTTCTTTTGATAGATGTTACTAGAAAAAGATGTTGTATAAACTTCCATAGAAACCTCAACATCTAAAAAGTGTACCAAAACTCCTTTCTCACTTTTTACAAAGTTTAACCATGAAATACTGTTATGTATTTATCGAATAAATTCTTCTAATGCCACACTATCTCCTGACCAAACAAAAAATAAATCATCAGTGTATCTTTTGTAAAACTTAATGTATTTATAATGTGACATTTTACATAAATATTCTTTTTCCCACTAACACAAAACTAAATTAGCAAAAAACAGGGCTACTTGATTCCTCATTGCCACTCCACTAATTTGGTGGAAAATGTTGTTGTCAAATATAAAATTACCAGGAAAAATATCCATCAAGAAGACGACCACATCCAAATGAGCCACCACACTTTATTCACATTAAGCACTTTCCTCTCTACTACAGAGGCTTCATCAGGGTTCTGATGAAGCCTCTGTAGTGGAGAAGAAAGCGCTTAATGTGAATAAAGTGTGGTGGTTCATTTGGACTTGGTCGTCTTCTTGATGGATATTTTTCCTGGTTTTTTGTTTCTATTTTTCGTGGTTTCAAACATAAAATTACTCAAAACCATTTCTAACATTTGACAAATAATTGTAACATCATATTTTAATTGTTCACCACATGAATAGAAATTAATTTGGTTAAAACTGATAGTTGGAAATGATATGGGACATTGTCTGCATATTCTAAAGACATGCTTCTGGAGCATTTCTCCCCGGGCCTCCGCTGAAAACAGGATCTGTGGAACCTAGTTGGACTTTCCCGGTCAACAAATGTTAAATAAAATAAATAAAATAAAATAAAAATATTGGTAGTCAGATAGTGGTGATGCTTCCTACACAACATGATCTCTACATGCATTTCCAATTTACAATTTGGATATGACTTTGGTGGGGGTATGGCATAGATTAGTACTAGGCTAACTGCCCTCATGGGCCATTTTAAGCCTAGCCAATTACCCCATGTGAGAATCAAACTCTGCACCTTGTGCTTCTAAGGTAAGCACCTTAACCATTACACCAATCTCCCAACAACTTGCCCACAAGAGGCATTTTTTTTTCAAAGAGAATGTGGTGAGGTGGAGAGATATGGCCATAATTTTTTGCAAATGGCTTGCTTTACCCTGTTTTATTGGATGAGTTTATGATAAAAAGACTGGTATAAACCCTAGATTAATTGCACAGATTATTCTGGTTGGCTTACCTGTGAGCATGATAAGGAAGACCTCTGGAAAGTCTTAGATGGGTATTTTTTTCTGTTATTACTACTAACAGTATAATCAGGCAGTGCATTTAGTTATACACAATGGAGTATGGGGATTGGCTAGGTCTATCTGACTAAGCTGTATAGATCCTTAACTAGACTGTCTGGAGTAAAACACACTTGAAGTAGTATTTATAAAGGTCATTGGATTTTTGAGGGGCATGCCTTTATTCAAATAGACCAGTCAGTTAAAGGACAGCTGTGCTGTACACACATTTTCTTTCCCAAGAATATATTTCTTCCATGCAAATGATGCCTATATTGGGATGTATTAAAAACTATGGCTTAGCTCTTATTTCCATTCAGTGGATTCATAGTGTACATCATGTTGAGCATGAATGAAATGTTGTCATGCATTATTTAAGAGGTTGGTGGCTTCATACTTATATAATCCTATCCTATCACATTTTAATATTTTTGGCTAAGGAAAACCCACTCAGAAAGGTATTGGCTGCTCTTGCCCTTTCTCAACCATTATAGTCAGAAATCTATTGAATCTATTGGAATTTACAACTCCTTTACTTTGTACTGTCATTTATAATTGCTTTCTTTCCCCAGCATACATTAACCCATTGCGCCTTTGGGAATTTCATTTCTCTTTTGTTTTGTAATTTCCCAATTTTGTAATTGTGAAGATACCTGATGGTGGTAACACAAACAGAATGATATAAAAATGTGTTTCCTGTATTTTGAAAAAAAATCAAATTTAAGTTCTATTTTACAGCAGCAGAAAAAAGTGCTAATTGTAGTATGTTTAAAACATGACAAAGATCCCAAGCCATAGAGTGTCACTCAAAAAGTTTCAGATACTCAGTCCAAAGTTATCAGTGACTCTATGTTCTGCTATTCTAAGTAAATGCAAGCAGACTTGACACATGATAGTACGCCAAGATAGTCACAACTTCTCAGGACTCAGGCTGCATTACAGAAAAAAGGAAGCCCAACTTAAAAAAAATAATACTCAGTATATCCCGTTTGGGAATTTTGAGTTAGAGCAAAATAAAAATGACTAATGGCTACTCTGAGTGCAAAAAAAGACATTAATTTAGCATTGAAAACCAAAATAAGACTTAAAATATTTGCTTTTTTAAGATTTTGTTTTATCAACTACTCATGAAGGAATCTGAAGGGCAGTCTTATGGGCATAGAAGAACGTGAGATATCCCTCAGGGTTTAGAAGGAAGATATGTATCGCTGCATGAAGCAACATTAAATTTGCCTTATGAAACTTTTCTGTGTACCCCATCTGACTTTAGCAATTTTACCTAATTAGTTTATTTGCTGTTTTGAATTACCCATGCTTTACCCTTTGCTTATTGACAGCAGAGGAGAAAAAAGAAGAAACAAACAGAATAGAGTTTTTATATACTGAAACTGGAGTTAAACCTGTTAATGTTGAGTCATATGTAACAGCTGAATTCAGGCCCTTAGTAAAATAAATACCATCTCAGGTCTCTCTTGAAAAGAGGCTACTAGCCTTGTGGGACTAATCCGGTAAACAAAAGATAAATAAAATTAATAAACATATAAACTCCATAAGCAGATTTAGTGAATGTTAAATGGGAGCCATATTATTTTTATAATGTGTTGTTTCCTTTTGATTGTTTCCACATTCATCTTTCTTTCCATTTACCCCTTTCATTTTTTTCTGCAATCTTTTCTCTATCCCTACTTCCCTCATTTGTTTTCTGTTTCTCATCCTGCTGTGGTTACAGATGAAGTTGCAATACAGAATGTCAACAAAGAAAGAAGTGAAGTGCAAAATGCCACATGAATGAGGGGAGTTGCATGTGAAGTGTTTGTTTCTATATACGAAAGATGCTGGGTTTGAGTGCATGTGTCTCTGCATGTTAAGTATGTTTGCTTGAGTGTTTGAGGACAGTGGAGATCAGTGGAAATTGTTTTGTGGCTGTGTGATGAGAAATGAATGGTCAAACACATGTGTGTGTGTGTGTGTGTGTGTGTGTGTGTGTGTGTGTGTGTGTGTGTGTGTGTGTGTGTGTGTGTGTGTGTGACTGTAAAACGTATTTTATTTTTTTATTTTTGAAGTTGTTAACCAGGGTAGAGCACTGATCCCATTGGACTCATTTCAGTCTCAGCCCAGGATTTCAATCATGGCAAGAATTAAGGTAGATGAAGAGGCATATACAGGGAAGTAAGGGAAAGGAAGAGGATGGAAAGAAGATAAAGGGTAGAGGTATGGAAGCACTGGCACCACAAACATAAAACAATGGTAAAAACCAAGAGGAGAAATGCTGACACAAAGTGGGGGATGGGGTGGTAGTGGAAATACTGATATACAAGCAGAGTGAGGACAATTGCTGATAGGAATGACTGTACAACATGCAGGGAAGTGAGGTAACACCCAAAGAAGAGGAACACAAGAAATAGGAATATGGTGGGTATTCCACTACGGACACCACTCTGCTTAGCATATGACATTTCCCATACTGGAACATACCTCAGATGTTGGTGATAGTTCCAGGCAGAATTCTACTTAGTAGGTTGCACAAGGAGCACCTCCAAATGGTTAAGGTGTGCCTCAAGTCAACAGTCCATCAACTCCCTGACCATCTCCACCAACACCAACTAGGTGACAAATTGTGAACCCCTGGGAACAATAGCACTCCCCTCCATTGAGAGAAGACTGAGGCCACTGGGGATGCCCCTAGGTGTACCCCTTCCACACCCAATAAGGATTCAATCCTGGATGCGGAAGCTGTGATAATGGGATAATGCAGGGTCCAATGCCATGGTTGGTACCAGTGCTGCCACACTGGAATAACCATGGCAGGGACTGCAAAAAAACATGTGAGTGCCTGCCCAGTGCCAGAATTTGCCAGCTCATGCATGCACTTCAGTCTCTCAGCAGGAAGTATCATTATAACTCTGTCATAGCTGACATTGGTGCGAATGACTTGAGACGTACCTCAATGGATTATTTGAAGAGAGACATGATTGAGCTCTCTGAGTATGTGTCCCAGGCAGGTATGTCTCTAGCCTTGAGCAACATACTACCTTCACCTAGAATGATTCCACAGTATAAAAAAATGATTGATTTCAATAAATGGCTCAGTTTTTGGTGTCATTCAAAGGGGATCCAGTTTGTGTCAGCCTGAGAAGCCATGGTTGACAAACTTTGCTGCTTTACCAGAGATGGTTTTCGCCTGGCACCTCCAGACTTTTGGTTGCTGGCAAAGGGTCCTGCCTCTCCCATAGTGCCTCATTAGTTAAAACTGACCACAAATCAGTCACCTTCAAGCTAACAATAGCAGCAGAATTCGCAAAGAGTGAAATTAGACTAAAAACTTAACCAAAGCAATCTATACCCTCCTAGCCCCAAGCTGGAAGTGGTAACTATGCCAAAGCTTACGCTAAAGCCCTGTACAATCACTTGCATAAGTGTATAAACTCGGCTGCACTAGAAAAAATCAAAGCCAGAACCCCAAGTAAAAGCAAGTTGCTATGGTGGACATCCAGCATCAACAAACTTTACAATAAACACAAAAAAGTTGCTGTCCAAGAAAACAAAGTCAAAGCCCCAACAATGGAAATGCACCCTCCTTAGCCTTAAAAGGCAAATAATGCAACTTCACTGACAAATATTTAAACAATTCAAAGACAGTCTTAATACCAAAACCAAACTCTGACAAATGGAAACCTCTTAACTACAGGCCTATTGATCTTATTAATCTAGACATAAAAATTCTGACTTCATTGTTAGCGAATAGATTACAAAAAACCCAGGATAAAATTATCTCCCCAGAACAATAAACTTTATGACAAAAAGACAATTAAGTGATAACACCCGCACGCTAGACAGCTTAAAACATGTCTACCTCGCAAAAAGTTCAGTCTGATAACTAGAGTCTGACTTCTTACTTCTGATCTCTTAGAAGTACAGAACAGAGACACTCTGGGAGCTTTAGGCACTTTGACTAAATAAGAGGGGACTTATGTAACAGGATGAGTTATGACCATTCTGGGCAATTAGTAATTTGCTTAGGATGCCTGTTATCTATCTGTTTGTGGTATCCACTTTAATTTGGTTTATCATAACAGGTACTGCAATGGATACTCTCAAAGACATCTTGATAAATTGTGAGCACTGTTTTGCATAAGTCATTGCTGTTGAAAGTTTACTGAATTGCTCACATTAGAAATAAAATTAAGTAAAAGCAAATAAAAAAAAAACAGATGAGTAACACATTTTAAAAAGTAGGTCTCTACCTATATATGTGAACTGTTTTCCATTATTGCTTGATCATTGGAAGTGCTTTTGTCTGATAATATTTTGCTGGAAGCATACACTAATGCCTTTTAATAGTAAGATACTGATTTTTGCCTGTGTGAGTTATGTATTAGGTTATGAAAAGATGCTTCTGAAGAGCAAGGTGATGTGGTCTCATTGCCTGATGACATACTAAGGTGGAAATGTATAGGTATCTGTTCTCATGTTATTACAGTAGTCTTGTGACTAGAACAAATCAGCAATACTGCTGTATTCCCAAGACACCACTGGCCAGTTATTTTGCTGCTCCCTCTGTGCACTTTTTTGCCATTGTTTAAAGATGATTGGTATATTCTTTAGTCTGCAGCAGTGTCCGCACTCACTTCTGTCTCTGATAGTGAAATTGTATGTGGCTCGACCACTGCTCACCAAAATTTTCAGCTACATAGCAAGTCCCCATTTTATGCAATTGCCTACATCTTTTAATGTCAATGAATTAGTTTTACAGCAATTATATGAACCTTTCCTGACTTCAATATATTTCCTGCACAAAGAACACAGTATTGGTGAAATCAAGCTCATATACTTATTTGAAATGAAGTGGGCTGTAAGCAGTTTCATTTTAGAAGCAAGGTGCCATTCATAGATTAATTTCTAAAGTCAAGCAGCACAGTGTTCCCGGAGAGTCATAAACAGTGTGGAAGCAGGAATATGTTCAATTCTAGGTTTAAGCAGAAGAGATATATGTACTTAAATTAAATTCTATATGCAGATCAATGTATTCAAATTATTTTGCAACATCTTTATTTAAACATATAGGATCCTTTATAAAGATAATCACATTTCAAGGTCTTATTTGTACAGAAAAATATGAAATAGCATAATGAAAAGACAAAAGGTATTTACAATTCACTGCAGAAGCATAAAACTGCAGAATTTACTCTTGAATAAAGAAGTGATCCATACTAAGCAGTGCTGTAACTCAGTGGTTAATGTTTCTGTTGTAGATCTTTTTGGTCTGGAGTTCATTTCTACCCTCTGGTCATTTTCTGTCAACAGGTTGTATGTTTTTCCTATGCCTGTGAGGGTTCTGTGTGCTTACCATACCTCTCAACTGTACAGATTTTCACAGAATGCCCAGAATTTTGCTTCACATATTTTTATTTTTCATAAAATTGTGTTTTTTGAGCAAATGATATTTTAGGACTTTGTTCCCCCATTATTTATGGCTTTGTCCAGATTTCTTGCTCTAAGAGGTTGAGAGGTATAGTGCTTAACTCATAAAAACCTAAAGTGTTATATTTTTATTGCCACACTGTTGGTGGTGTCCTGGCTCGCTGGGTTTGACTTGAATATTTATACTAGTGATGTGTGCATGTTCACCAAAATTCGGTGCAAAAGACGTATAGGAAGATTGTTCATATAATGACGTCTTGTGCCTTACATATTCCAAACTTTGCATGTGAGTATGAGTTTTTCATTCAGATTGTGCTGTATGTGGTTTGAGTTTCTGGAGTGAATGAGGGGAGTTGCATGTGAAGTGTTTGTTTCTATATACGAAAGATGCTGGGTTTGAGTGCATGTGTCTCTGCATGTTAAGTATGTTTGCTTGAGTGTTTGAGGACAGTGGAGATCAGTGGAAATTGTTTTGTGGCTGTGTGATGAGAAATGAATGGTCAAACACATGTGTGTGTGTGTGTGTGTGTGTGTGTGTGTGTGTGTGTGTGTGTGTGTGTGTGTGTGTGTGTGTGTGTGTGTGTGTGTGTGTGTGTGTGTGTGTGAGACTGTAAAATGTATTTTATTTTTTTATTTTTGAAGTTGTTAACCAGGGTAGAGCACTGATCCCATTGGACTCATTTCAGTCTCAGCCCAGGATTTCAATCATGGCAAGAATTAAGGTAGATGAAGAGGCATATACAGGGAAGTAAGGGAAAGGAAGAGGATGGAAAGAAGATAAAGGGTAGAGGTATGGAAGCACTGGCACCACAAACATAAAACAATGGTAAAAACCAAGAGGAGAAATGCTGACACAAAGTGGGGGATGGGGTGGCAGTGGAAATACTGATATACAAGCAGAGTGAGGACAATTGCTGATAGGAATGACTGTACAACATGCAGGGAAGTGAGGTAACACCCAAAGAAGAGGAACACAAGAAATAGGAATATGGTGGGTATTCCACTACGGACACCACTCTGCTTAGCATATGACATTTCCCATACTGGAACATACCTCAGATGTTGGTGATAGTTCCAGGCAGAATTCTACTTAGTAGGTTGCACAAGGAGCACCTCCAAATGGTTAAGGTGTGCCTCAAGTCAACAGTCCATCAACTCCCTGACCATCTCCACCAACACCAACTAGGTGACAAATTGTGAACCCCTGGGAACAATAGCACTCCCCTCCATTGAGAGAAGACTGAGGCCACTGGGGATGCCCCTAGGTGTACCCCTTCCACACCCAATAAGGATTCAATCCTGGATGCGGAAGCTGTGATAATGGGATAATGCAGGGTCCAATGCCATGGTTGGTACCAGTGCTGCCACACTGGAATAACCATGGCAGGGACTGCAAAAAAACATGTGAGTGCCTGCCCAGTGCCAGAATTTGCCAGCTCATGCATGCACTTCAGTCTCTCAGCAGGAAGTATCATTATAACTCTGTCATAGCTGACATTGGTGTGAATGACTTGAGACGTACCTCAATGGATTATTTGAAGAGAGACATGATTGAGCTCTCTGAGTATGTGTCCCAGGCAGGTATGTCTCTAGCCTTGAGCAACATACTACCTTCACCTAGAATGATTCCACAGTATAAAAAAATGATTGATTTCAATAAATGGCTCAGTTTTTGGTGTCATTCAAAGGGGATCCAGTTTGTGTCAGCCTGAGAAGCCATGGTTGACAAACTTTGCTGCTTTACCAGAGATGGTTTTTCGCCTGGCACCTCCAGACTTTTGGTTGCTGGCAAAGGGTCCTGCCTCTCCCATAGTGCCTCATTAGTTAAAACTGACCACAAATCAGTCACCTTCAAGCTAACAATAGCAGCAGAATTCGCAAAGAGTGAAATTAGACTAAAAACTTAACCAAAGCAATCTATACCCTCCTAGCCCCAAGCTGGAAGTGGTAACTATGCCAAAGCTTACGCTAAAGCCCTGTACAATCACTTGCATAAGTGTATAAACTCGGCTGCACTAGAAAAAATCAAAGCCAGAACCCCAAGTAAAAGCAAGTTGCTATGGTGGACATCCAGCATCAACAAACTTTACAATAAACACAAAAAAGTTGCTGTCCAAGAAAACAAAGTCAAAGCCCCAACAATGAAAATGCACCCTCCTTAGCCTTAAAAGGCAAATAATACAACTTCACTGACAAATATTTAAACAATTCAAAGACAGTCTTAATACCAAAACCAAACTCTGACAAATGGAAACCTCTTAACTACAGGCCTATTGCTCTTATTAATCTAGACATAAAAATTCTGACTTCATTGTTAGCAAATAGATTACAAAAAACCCAGGATAAAATTATCTCCCCAGAACAATAAACTTTATGACAAAAAGACAATTAAGTGATAACACCCGCACGCTAGACAGCTTAATTTCCCTCTTAGCTAAGGATAAGTACCCAGAATACACACTCACAATAGATGCCTCAAAGGCTTTTGATAACATAGTCCTGGATTTCCTCTTCTTAACAATGACACATTTCAATTTTCCCCCATCTTTTATAAAAACTATTAAAATGATTTACAATAATGCCATCACCACACTATGCATCAACAAGTTTCACTCCCAGCCCATCAATATAGCAAATGGCACCTGCCAAAGATGTCCCCAGTCTCCATTCTTAACATATACTTAGAACCGCTATTACTCCACATTACCCAAAACACTTATCATCACCTCCCAAATGTTTATAACACAATAGTAAAATACTCAGCTTTTGCTGATGACCTAAACTTATATTTTGAACTCCCAAACACAGACCTATGTAAAATTATATCTTCAATCGAACATTTCTCCAAAGTAGCAAATTACAACATGAACCCCCAAAAATCCTCTATCTTTCCTCTAAACCCACTAAATCATAAAACATCCTGTTCCCCTTAGTTGACATACCCCTAAATTACATACTAAAATATTTAGGTATACATTTCTCTCACGCCTACAAAGAAATGTATAAATCAAATCTCTTAAAAACATGGGAAATAATTAAACAAGACATCTCAAAATGGGTAAATATTAATCTATCCCTCCTGTCCAAATCAGCCATCATTAAAATGAATATCCTTCCTAAAATATTATTTCAACTAAACTCTATTAGTCTTAAAATACCAAAAAAAATGTTTTACATCAATGGAAAAGGCACTCTCCAAATTCCTATGCCACCCAAACACAACAGGAATATGTTACCAAAAACTCACAATACCAAAACCAAAAGGAGGTTTGGGGCTCCCTGATTTTAATCTGTACTACCATATTTTCAAAGCAAACCGGTTAATTCAAATATCAGACTATGACAGAACTAAAAAGATTTGGTACCCAACATGGATTAAAATATGGTCCAATCTACTACATTCCTTAAATATAAACCCTAAAGCTATCCCTTATCTTAATCCCAACAATAAACTCTTTAGCAAACTACACCCAATAATCAAAAACAAAATAATGGCTTTCCAATCTCTATTTACGTCTGTCAATCTACAAAACTCACTAAGTCTCCTACAACCCATAAACATGAACCCGAATATCAAGCTAAATAACAAAATGATAGATCTCAAACCATTCCCACTAATTAACAACCCTACGGTATGGCATATTTTACAGCATAAGGAATCAACACTTGAAAACTTAAGAACACAATTAAAGACACCAGGCAGCTATAACCCTATTCTTAGACAAATGATATCATTAATAAAGTTGAAATACTCAAAATACAAACTTGATACACAAAATATAGAAACTACACAAAACATAGTCAAATCATTAGCTGCTAAGGAGAAAATGATCTCAAAGTCTTATAAATTAATAAGCGAGATAAAACACCAATCTGTGCTACTTTACTCAAGATACTGGGATAATATTAGTCAAACTATCGCAACAGCACAAAAACAAGAAGCTATTAAAATGCCTTAAAACTAACACCTTTCAAAAACCTAATCTACACACAAATAATGATTAACTATAACGCGTATTACACCCCAGATGTCCTTAAAAAATTTGGCTATAAAAAAGAATCACTGTGCCCTTTTTCCTAAAGACAGAACAGGTTCATAGGTTCATAGTTTGGTACTAGGCTATCAGCCCTAGGGCCTATACAAGCCTAGCCATCACAATTTCCTGGCTATTTCTTCCCACACTATTTACTTCCCTGGACCCCCTGGAATGTTGATATCCTCCATATTTTTTGGAGCTGTAAGAATATTTTCAAGCTCTGGTTCTCCTTAAGAGCGCAACTTGAAAAAATTGGATACGTAAAAAACACATTTTCCTGGGAAACAATGATGCTACACATCATCCCTAGTTCAATCAAGGGAATGCGTAAACATATTTTAGTCACATTATGTGCCCTTCTTAAATTGTATATAACTAAAAATTGGGAGAATAACAATAAAATTTCATGGATAAACTTTAAAGACATGCAGTTAAATATATCACCTCCCACAAATTAGCTACAAAAAGCATAAAAAAAGAACATATTTTCAAACATATTGGAATTCTCTTCTAGACACAATTCTAGCAAGCAAATAAAATCCTAACACATAAATACAATTCAGGTGGCATTTAATAACATTTCTATAAATTAAACACAATAAGTATATTGCTCAAAAATAACATGCTTCAAGATTAGCATCAATCGGATGGCATCCAGCAGTGTAAATAGTTTAACTTGTACATAGTTTCAGTGTTTCACAAACCCTACTGCAAGTAACGTTATCCTACTTACACAAATCAAATGACATATAAATGATGATATAAAACAAACTTTATATTTCACTTTTACGAAACAAAGAAAATAACTTTACTTTATTCTGAATTAGGGGTACTGTATCATTTCACTTAGAACCAAAAGTCAAATATGGGTATCTTTATTCCCTGAACCCTCAGAAATGGCGAAACTATTAGTTTTTTTTTTTTTTTAGTTTTTGTAAGTCTTTATGTGATCATTGTAGATAATTGTTACTCCTTCTTGTTTTTTTATACTGTAATGTTTGTTTATTTTGGCTGAAAATCAAAAGCAATAAAAAGTATACTGGGAAAAAAAAGGCAAATAATATAACTTGTCAAATTCTCCAAGGGCTCCTTTGAGAGAAACTTAGCAAGTACAGCCAATGATAAACATAAGGCCTTTTACAGCTATGTATGAAACCTAAAGGGTAGGACCCAAGCATGTGCAGAACTAGTGGTCACTGTTATCATACACACTGACCCCACAGAAATAGCAAACCTGCCAGCGGATGGGTCTGGTGAAAATTTCACTCCCTTATTTATCCCCTCGTAACTTATAACAACCCCCCCCCCCAGCCACCTTGCATATCTGAAACCTAGGTCCTCAAAGTCTTGTCCAAGGCAAAAAGCACAGCCTCTATGGGAACAGACAGCATCCCATGTTGTCTTCTAAACAGGCTAAAATATGAACTAGCATCACCATTAAGTACCTTTTTCAATCATAGCCTAACTACAGGCTTTGTTCCTGCAGAAGGGAGAACAGCAACAGTTATTCCTCTCCAAAAAGGTGACATAGCAACAGACCTGGGGAATTATAGACCTATAAGCCTGACTAGCCAATTATGTAAGGCCATGAAGCCTATCATTATGGACCTCATAAATAAAGACATAGGTGACCTCCAAACCCTGGATCCTACACAATTCAACTTTGGGAAGAGCAGATCCTGCCACTAAATCTGGTGGATTTCTTTGAAAATGTGACCAAGGCCATTGACGAGGACAAATCTTTGCACACAGCATACCTCAACCTGACAAAGGCATTCAGCACAATCCTACATTCAGGTATTACCAATAAACTTAGCAAACTGAATGTAAACCCCTTTGGTGTAAGATGGGTTGCCAACTGGCTCACAAATCAGATGCACACAATCAAGTGGGCGACTCCACATAAACTAGCAGACCTGTTACGAGTGTGGTGCTACATGGGTTAGTGCTGGGCCTCCTACTGTTTGGTATATACTTCTCAGAGGTTCAGGTCAACAGTAAAGGGTTGTGGCTGACCAAGTCTGGAGACTACTGCAAACTAGGTGCAATCACTAAATCCCCAAATTATGTCAGTATATGCCAGGATGGTCTCACACAGATCAATGACTGGTGTATTAGTCACAGTCTCAAACTGAATGCAACAAAATGCATCATCACTCTCTTCAGCACAAACAATGTCCCTTCACTCAGATGTTCAGGTCAAAATACGGGGATGTGGCTGACCAAGTTTGCAGATGACTGAAAACTAGGTACAGTCATTGAATACCCAAATGATGTCAGTGTACTCCAGGAGGGTCTCACACAGACTAATAACTGGTGTATTAGTCACGGTCTCAAACTGAATACAAAGAAATGCATCATCATTCCCTTCAGCACAAACAATGTCCCCTCACATTATCAAATCAACAACAATACCCTAAGTACCCATGAAGTGGTAGGGACCTGGGACTACAAGTTGACTGCAAACTTAACTTTGACAAAAATGTGTCTACTGTAGTAAAAAAAGCTTTCTACATAGCACACCTGATTAGTAAAGGCATTGCCTCAAGAGCAAAAGAATTTATAACCCCCCAATACTCGGCACTTATCTGGCCCATAATTGAGTATAAAGCCCCATTTAGCATGTACCGTGCTAAGGACCTGCAGCAATTAAAGAGACCTCAGAGGTTTCTAACAAAGAAGATCAAGGGGCTCCAGCATGTGCCTTACACAGACATACTAAAGTCCTTGTCACTGTATTCCGTATTGCATAGACTTCTTAAGGGAGACTGATGCCTGGCCTACAGAGCAATCCAAGGCCCAAACCTAATGAACGTGCTGCATATCCATAAATCAAACAGGATGAGGTCTATACATTCCAGAGAACCAAAGATGGCCTGCAACTTAAATAGGACACGCTAGAGGGACAGATTTATCTTCCAGCAACTGATGCATCTTTGGAACAGGCTACCAATTCATGTGAAACAGAGCACCTCTTTGACACTGTTCAAGAAGAATGCAGATGAATGGATGGGGCACCATAAATTCTTACCGGGGATAGAGCCCACAACCTGCCTGGACATGGACAGTCATCACTAAATGCAATCTTGGGTACTGACTAGCATTTCTATGGTATTATATTGGGATGAAATGGCTAGGTTTAAAGTGACCTCCAGGTTGATAGCATACTAATCTCCTATGATCCTATGAAAATGTAACATAGATGAATAAAAGCAAAACAACAAATGATATAAAATGTAAAATAACATAACAACAAAGAGAGGGAGAGAGAGAGAGAGGGAGGGAGAGAAGGAAAGAAAAACAATTACTTCCTTTAATTTTATGATGATCAGTCAATACCTGCAGCTGTTAGGTGTGGAACCATGTCAGGTCCAATAGTTCTGCCTAGCACGAGGATGCTGGATGTAATAAGACAAGGGGGAGTTGTGGCCATGTGGACATGCTGCAAGGGTTATGATCCAGGACATGGCATGTGGACTCTAATAGCATTGATAAAACTCAGTGTACCTGTGATGGCACTGTGCAATACCCCAGGCAAAGGAGCTTTCACTGACAACATAGAAGGCTATCAGCACATGCTTAACAAACACTGTGTGGTACCTTGTTAAGCAGTGGAGCACTGAACAGGGAAATAGCACAAATGCCAGGGGTATGCCAGGCAATGTTTCACTGACATGCGCAAATGGTGAGATGATGCATCACCAATAACCACTACGTTGCCATGGGCCATCCATGAGCTCCCCAAACCACTCTCATGGCTGACATATACATTGCCTGAGCATATGTGCATAAAGCAAGGATATGACAATCTTCATGCAAGTCAGGCACCATGAGTCAGTGAGTATTTTATGTAGGAAGACAGCAACAGTCATGCCCCTGCAAATAAGTAATAAGTGTACAGCATGAACATGTACATTTTCCAAGCAGCTGTGCAAAGTATATGTTTACAAGATTTGTCCGAGTGAACAAAATAATCTGGCAGAGCTGTTTCCTGATATCTGCAATAACTATATCAGTGGTTGCTGTTAAGCTGTTCTGATATTTGCAAATAATCAGTATCATGACTGTCATTATGTCATACTCATCCTTGTATCTAGAGAAATTCTCCTTTCTACTTAGGTGCAAGAGTTCATTCTCTGGTATTTTCTCCTAACCTGAAGTACATCAATAGGTACAGCACATATCAATTAAATGTCCATCAAGAGCCCATTTAACTCTGAGGTAAATGGCATGGCACTGTTCAGACATGCATGCTTACACTACATCTAAGTATCACCCCTCTCTGACCTCTTCTCTTTGGTTCAGAAAGTCAGGACAGTACCTCCATTGGCCACTGAAGTGGCACCAGCACTGCTCATTAGAATGACGAATGCCAGTAGCAGCAGTCACTATCTTCGCCAAAATGTGCTAGCCATTAACTTTATACTGGGAAAAAGTGTCCCAAACCAGATGCTGATTGTATTCTATAAGTAGCTTGCAGCAGCACAGAGCTGAGATGCATTGCCCAAGTCAGCCTATAACTGCTCTTCATATCTCAGACCCTATATGTATTTACCATCCTTGTGCTGCATTTTCACAGCTGTATATTATCCTAAATGACTTTATTTTCTTAACTCATTCTCTCCAGTGCAGTTCTTTTGAGTGTGTACCTTTAACTCCCAGTGAGTGTGGATTGAGCCTTTAAAAAACAAAGTTATCACCTTACAGTTCTAACACATACTCATTGACAGGTCAAATATCAGTACAGTTTTGTTTGTCATCATGTTTGCTTCAAGATAAAATATTCTTATATGTTGAATACAGCATGGCATTGGAATTATTAATTGAAATATGAACAAGCAATATTTGATCCCTAGAGGAGCAGTAGGAGGTAACTGCAAAAACACCTGGAGGCACACTTGGCTATAAATAACTACATCAACAAACTTAATCTTGCTTATAGCCAATAATATCTAAATAAAACTATAGCACTCTGAAATAAGTTCTAAAACTCTCTGTGAATTAAATTAAGTTTGCCTACTCTCTGAACAATGTGAAAGGTCACCCTACCTGTCAGAGCCATACAAGGCTCATCTAGGACCATGTGCCATTCCCAAGAAAGAAAAGTGAAGACCAAAAATAAGGACTCATGCTTAAGCTGATTACCTTTTTAAAGCACAGCAGCCAGTCCATGCACTCCCACACAGCCCTTCAGGTGAACAGCAAAAAAAGAAAAAAAAAATATATATATATATATATATATATATATATATATATATAGATATATATATATATATATATATATATGGGTCTACTTCATAATGTCTACTTACCATTTCATCTACGATCAAAACAACGAGACAAAAATGTCAGACATTTACAGTCACAAACTCCAGGAACATCATATTTCCTCTCCAGGAAAGTAACTACTTGAACACCAATAATAACATTACAAACAGAAGCAAATTACATCCACACCCCTCTACATAAATATATGGTGAAGTTCACTGTGAAGACTGGTAGAGAAGGGTGAAGGCTGCCAGCCTAGTCAAATAGAATTTGATACATAACTCTGGCAATTGTAAATATAAAGATACAGGCTTGTGTCTTAAATGTAAAGAAATGTTATTTCAACACTGTGGCAGCATTGCCATCTGCTGTAAGGAAAACTAAGTCAAGAATTTCTTATTGGTCCTTTGAAATTAAAATTACCTTATGTCTATTCCTTTGAAGTTAGAATTTGGAGTCGATGAGTCTGGAGTAAGCATCCTGCCTATTGTTTTAAGGCTAAAGTTAATGACCAGAATTTACATATGGAATGTCCTTTATTGCTCTAAGTGTAAAAGAATGTAAATGCACTTTCTGTGTGGCCTGGGAACCAAGAAAGTGTAAACAAATGATGTAATGTTTTATCAGAACTGCAATTTCAATTTAAACAGTGAGAACCAGAAATCATTAAGCATTTTTGCCTTGATATCCATCTCATCAGCACTCTGCCTACGTCTTAAGTAAGTTATTTCAGAAATATGTTTTCTTGTAGAAATAGCTAGGACTATAAAGATTAGACTAAGTGTTTTTCTGTTATGTCAGAACTGTACTACTGAATTATTTTAAGTTTCTGTGTGATCTCTGCACTCTTAAATCGCATTGTGGTGTAGTAGTATTGTCTTGTGTTTTTAGCATTTATTATTAAATATTTTTAAACCCTTTTCCACTGTGGCTGGTTTAAGTAGAGATAAGTTGATCTCTAGAGTACATTGCATATTTATAGAGTTTACTGTCTAAGCCACTCCTATAGCTTTATCCCTGGGCTATACTACCAATTGGATAATAATATTGCACAGTAATAATTGGGCACCCTTTTAAGGGCCTTTTTGTAGCTGATAATTATTAGATGGTAGTGGGAGCAATTACTACCATATAGTCTGGGTAAAGGGGCACAGCTGGAGAATCTGTGTCAGCCTTTCCCAGGAGTGTCTGTGAAATTGTATAAATACTTATCTCAAAGTGTGTGTGTGTGTGTGTGTGTGTGTGTGTGTGTGTGTGTGTGTGTGTGTGTGTGTGTGTCAGCTACTTGGGCAGGGACATGAAGCACTGGTTGGACAGAGAAGGTACTGGAGGTTAGCTTGCCAGCTAGGCTGAGATCTGGACCCTATAGCTTTGCCAGTGGGGAGTCTTATTGGGGACCGAGGGATCAAAGGAGCAACCAGCCCCAGACTGACTGTGATCTCTGTGTGCACTTAAGGGAAATTGTACTTTACTGTGTGTATTTGTTATCCATTCCTCATGTATGAGACACCTTCTCTGGTGTTAGTGTTGAGGATTGAGGTTCCTTGATTGCTGGGCCAGGGAGCGGGCATCACATGTGGTGACAGTGGTGGGCTCCACTTCACACATGTGGTTTGCAGTGGTTGGGATGGCCACACCCTATATTAAGTAGTTGGCAAATACTATCTGGCGTGTAGTAGTGTGGGTAGAGTGAATCCTGTAGCTTATGTACAGTGACCTCTGAAGGTGTTTTGTACTCTACATCAGCCATGCAGTGAATACTCAAGAGTTCAGATCACAATTGTTTTATTTCTTTTGTTAGCTTAGATAGTCAGGGTGAGCAGGCAGCATATCAGCAGATGAGTATGGAAAGCAGACAAGGAGCCGGCTGGTGGAGATGTGCCAGGCTAGGGGGACTGTTGCATGGAAACCTGACTAAGGCATACCTGACTGCAGCCTTGGTCACAGCTGCATAAGAAAACAGCATCTGGGAGGACAATAAGACTGGCAGTGGAGATACGATATCCTCAGAGAATGGACAGCTCAACCTTTCTGTGAAGGACAATCAGACTGGCAATGGAGATACAATATCCTTGGAGAATGGACAGCTCAACCTTTCTGTAGTGGACTTAAAAATCCAACTGGAGCTAAAGAGACTTGAGTTGGAGGCCAGGCATTTGGAGATAGAAACCAAAGAAAAGGAGCATCAGAGAAGGCATGAGAAGGAAATGCTGACTCTTCACCAGAGTCATGGAGGTAATGGGGAAGGAAGTAAATGGACCCCAGAAGCACAACAAGTCAATACATTTCTTCCGCAATTTAAAGAGGGGGATAATTTTGATAGTTTCATTCATATGTTTGAAAGGGTAGGCAAACAGTATAGTGTTGACCAAAGGCTCTAGGTACAGTTCCTCACCCCCTTACTCCATGGGAAAGCTGTAACTTTTTTATGAAAAATGTCTGACTCTGTCTGTTTTGATTATACTGCTGTAAATTTAGACTGTTTTAAGCTAACACCTGAAATGTATAGGAAAACATTTTGTGAGCATAGGTGCAAGGCAGATGAAAGGATGTGTGAATATGTTGCTGAACTGGGCACTTATTTTCATAGCTGGGTGAGTGGATGTCAGGTCACCACTTTTGAATGGCTGCCAGACCTTTTGGTGAGGGAACAAGCCCTTAGCACTTTGCCTGAGGACACGAGGATCTGGTTAGCTGATAGACAATGTGCTACTTCAGATAAGTTGGGGAAGAAGGGAGACCTAAACCTGGCCAGCAGGGCAGCCCTGCACATGAAGGGGACCCCCAGCACTGCTTGTGAGTCTAAAGGAACCCATGGTGGGCAGCACAGCCTGCCCCAACAGAATCTGCCAGTAGCAGGGGAAGCCACTAGTCCAGGTACACATCCAGGAGCTAGGGTTAAATATTTTGAATGCAACCAGTGGGACCATGTGGCATACAGGTGTCCATGGAGGCAAGGTGGGGAACAAAAGGTGAGAGAGACAGTAAGTGGGAAAGACAAAATGCCAATAGTATGTTGTCTTGAGACAACAGGGGTATGGAACTACCATCCTGCAGATGTCCTCAGAGGGAAGGATTTGGATGAGGCAGTACCATGTACTTATGCAGTTACACGTGGTCAGGCTAGGAGATAAGCATGTGGGTCTGGTAGCCTGAGGAGACCCAGACAGACTGCATACTTGCAGCCAGGACTGGTGAGGTGGTTACTTCAGGGAGTGAGATATGCTGTAGCAGTGAGACTGAAGGTGAGCCACAGCTGCTTGTGGTACTGATGGCCCCTTGGACAGAGTGACTGCAAAGGTAGAGGTGAGTAATAGTACCCAGGCTGACATTGAGGCACCACTGTCAGAGAATGCCAGACTTCCTGTGGAAGGGGAGCTGGGAAGGGTTACAAGGAGAGAGGTGAGACAGGCTCAGCTCTCAGACACTACATTGCAAGGCCTGAGACAGGTGGCTAGGGAGGCACCTGATTTTCAAGGAAAGGGAGAATCTGTATACTGGGATAAAGGGCTACTATTCAGAGAGTGGAGTCCTGAGGGAGGGCTAGAAGGTGAGAGAGCACAGCAGTTGGTAGTGCATAGAGCCTACCATCTGGCAATTCTAGCCATAGCCCATAATATTCCCTTTGCAGGTCATATGTGCATAAAACGTACAAAGAGGCGTATTATGCAGAACTTCTATTGGCCTGGAATTTCCAGAGATGTAACAGGATACTGCAGGACCTGTGAGCAGTGCCAAAAGGTAGGCAAGTCAGGAGACAAGGTGAGAGCTCCTTTGAAGCCTTTGCCTGTGATTGAGAAGCTATTTCAGAGGGTAGCTATGGATATTGTGGGTCCTCTGAGTACCCCAAGTTCCACAGGGAAAAAGTATATCCTAGTGGCAGTGGATTATGCTTCATAATACCCTGAGGCAGTGGCGTTGTCCTATATTGAGGCAGAGAAGGTGGCAAATGCTTTGTTAGAGATTTTCATCAGGGTGGGTTTCTCAAAAGAAATATTGTCTGACAGTGGTGCTGATTTCATGTCAGACCTGCTGGCTTGTCTGTGGAAGTCCTGTGGGGTGAAGTATATGAAGACCACTCCCTACCATCCCCAGACTAATGGTCTTGTTGCGAGGTTAAACTCTACAATCAAGTCCATTCTATGGGCATTTCCAGATCAGTTTAAGAGGGAGTGGGACAAATATTTGCCCCATCTGTTGTTTACTTACAGACAAGTTCCCCAGGAATCCACAGGTTTTCACCCTTTGAGTTGCTGTATGGGCATAGGGTGAGGGGACCACTAGACTTAATTTGAGATGAGTGGGAAGGTGAGTGTGAGTCTCACAAGGAGACTGTTGTGGCATATGTCCTAACCCTCAGGACAAGGCTCAGGGAACTCATGGCCTTGGCCCAGGAGAACCTGGCAGAAGCCCAACAACAGAAAAAGGTGTGGTATGACAGGAATGCACAAGCTAGAGAGCATGCTGTGGGGTAGCAGGTAATGGTTCTCATTCCTGTCAGACAGAACAAGCTGCAAGCAGCTTGGGAGAGACCCTATAAGGTGGTAAGAAAGGTAAGTGATTTTAACTACATGGTGGAACTGCTAGGCAGATGGCAGGGGCACAAACTGTACCATGGTAACATGATGAAACCTTACCGTGATAGAGAGGCCCTTGTGCTTAGCATTTGCAGTGGGTTGTAGGAGGATTCTGAGGGAGATCTGGTGACTGATCTCCTCAGTGAGGCTCGGAATAACACCTCAGTGGAAGGGGTAGCAAAATCCCAGCAGCTATCTCCTACCCAGGTTCGAGAAATCCGAGCAGTGGTGCAGGAATTTGGTGACATGTTCACTGGGAAACCAGGGCGCACCCACCTGATGCAGCACCAGGTGGCTACAGGACCCCAAAGGCCTATTAGGCAGGCTCCTTGTAGGGTGCCTGAGAGAGTCAGACAGACCCTGAAGGAGGAGGTACAGGAGATGTTGGAACTAGGGGTGATTCAAGAGTCGAACAGTCCCTGTGCCTCCCCAGTGGTGCTGGTGCCAAAGAAGGATGGCAGCACCAGGTTCTGTGTGGACTACAGGAAATTAAATAGTCACACAGAGCTGGATGTTTACCCCATGCCTAGGGCAGATGAGGCCCTAGAGCAGCTGGGTGGGGCTAAGTATCTTATAACCATTGATCTTACCAAGGGTTACTAGCAGGTGCCCTTGACTCCCAGTGCTAGAGAGAAGTCAACCTTTGTGACTCCTTTTGGCTTGTATGAGTTCACAAACATCCTCTTTGGAATGAAAAATGCCCCAGCAACTTTCCAGAGGCTGGTGGATAGTATCCTAGCAGGAGCAGGAGAGTTTGCCCTTGCTTACCTAGATGATATTGCCATCTACAAACATTCCTGGCCAGAGCACCCTCAGCATGTGAGGGAGGTGCTGGGCAGACTACAGAGGGCAGTTTTGAATATTAAGCCAAGCAAATGTCAGGTGGGTATGGTAGAGGTCTCCTACCTAGCACATAGAGTGGGGAGGGGCAAGATAAGGCCAGAACCTGCCAAAGTGGAAGCCATTCAGGCATGGCCCGCACCTGTTACCAAAAAGTAGGTGAGGGCATTCTTAGGGACAGCAGGGTACTACAGAAAGTTTGTCCCCGGTTATAGTACCATAGCTGCTCCCCTCACAGACCTGACCAGGGAGAACAGGCCAGATAAGGTAGTGTGGACGCCAGCATGTAAGCAGCTTTCCAGAAGCTTAAAGTAGCTTTGGGAGGACCCTCTCTGTTAGCCAGTCCAGATTAGAGCAAATAATTTGTTGTGCAAGTGGATGATTTGAACTATGGGATGGGGGCTGTACTTAGCCAGATTTCTTCAGAGGGGGAAGAGCACCCAGTGGTTTATCTCAGCCATAGACAGAAAAGGAATGTCTAGCCATAGTGTGGGCACTGCAAAAACTTCAGCCTTATCTGTATGCAAGAAAATGCACTATTATGACAGATCACAACCCTATTACATGGCTAAACAGAGCCAGTCAGCAAAACGCCAAGTTGCTAAGATGGAGCTTGGGGTTGTAACCATATATATCAGTGCAGCACCGCAGTGGGATTAGCAATTCCAATGCAGATGGGATATCAAGACAGGGAATGGTTTGAGGCACACTCAGATAGACCTAACACTCTCAAGCGGCGTTTATCAAGGGTCACTTGAAAAACTAGCTTGAGTTCTCCGGGGGGGGGAAGATGTGAAGACTGGTAGAGAAGGTTGAAGGCTGCCAGTCTAGTCAAAATTATTTGATACATAATTCTGGCATTTGTAAATATAAATGTAAAATGCAGGCTTGTATCTTAAATGTAAAGAAATGTTTCAACAATGTAGCAACATTGCCATCTGCTGTAAGGAAAATTAAGTCAAGCATTTCTTATTGGTCCTTTGAAATTAAAATTACCTTATGTCTATTCCTTTGAAGTTAGAATTTGGAGTAGATAAATCTGGAGGAAGCATCCTGTCTGTTGTTTTAAGGCTAAAGTTAATGACCAGAATTTACATGTGGAATGTCTTTTATTGCTCTATGTGTAAAAGAAAGTAAATGCAGTTTTTGTGTGGCCTGGGAACCAAGAAAGTGTAAACAAATTAAGTAATGTTTTATCAGAACTTTAGTTTCAATTTAAACAGTGAGAACCAAAAATTATTAAGCATTTTTGTCTTGATATCCATCTCATCAGCACTCTGCCTGTGTCTTAAGTAAGTTTTTTCAGAAATATGTTTTCTTGTAGAAATAGCTAGAACTATAAAGATTAGACTATTTTATCTGTTATGTCAGAACTGTACTACTGAATTATTTAAAGTTTCTGTGTGATCTCTGCACTCTTGAATGGCACTGTGGTGTAGTAGTATTGCTTTGTGTTTTTAGTATTTATTATTAAATATTTTTAAACCCTTTTCCACTGTGGCTGGTTTATGTAGAGATAAGTTAATTTCTAGAGTATGTTGCACATTTATAGAGTTTACTGTCTAAGCCACTCCTATAGCTTTATCCCTGGGCTATACTGCCAATTGGATAATAATATTGCACAGTAATAATTGGTCACCCTTTTAAGGGCCTTTGGGTAGCTGATAATTATTAGCTGGTGGTGGTAGTAATTACTACCATATAGTCTGTGTAAAGGGGCACAGCTGGAGAATCTGTGTCAGCCTTTCCCAGGAGTGTCTGTGAAGTTGTATAAATACTTATCTCAAAGTGTGTGTGTGTTAGCTACTTGGGCAGGGACATGAAACACTGGCTGGACAGAGAGGGTACTGGAGGTTAGCTTGCCAGCTAGGCTGAGATCTGGACCCTGTAGCTGTGCCAGTGGGGAGTCTTATTGGGGACCTGGGGAGCAAGGGAGCAACCAGCGCCAGACTGACTGTGATCTCTGTGAGCACTTAAGGAAAATTGTACCTTACTGTGTGCATTTGTTATCCTTTCCTCATATATGAGTCGCCATCTCCGGTGTTAGTGGTGATGGTTGAGACTCCTTGATTGCTGGGCCAGGGCGAGGGCATCACATTCACCATAGTGACCAAGTGGTTACTTTCCCAGAGAAGAAATATGATGTTCGGGGAGTTTGTGATCGTAAACTTCCAATGTTTATGTCTCGTTATTTTGAACATCAACGAAATAGTAATTTGACAGTATGAAGACGAATACATATGTGTGTGTGTGTGTGTGTGTGTGTGTGTGTGTGTGTGTGTGTGTGTGTGTGTGTGTGTATATATATATATATATCTTTGGATTACTAGTGGAAGCTGATTGGCATTCTACAGTAAATCCATCAATCATGCACCACCAGATACATGCCTCCCCCCCAGCTCTCACCTTAACCACATAAAAATGTTTTTGGCTTACTATGTAATTGACTACCTTCTCTATGGCGACCAATACACAGCCTCCCAGCTCTTCAAGTAAAGAAAAAAAAAGAAACAAAGAACTTAAGAAGTGCTTTTCTGTACTGTAATTTTGGTACAGAAAAGAGCACTTGACTGTGCCCCCTAACACATTCTGCCCCTTTACCCCACCATTACTATGCTAATGCTACTTGTTTCTCCTCTGCTGCCAGCAATCATGAGGAAATAAACTGCTCTGAAGATGTGGCAAAGTCAGATAAATCTGAAACTGTAAGTTGTAATGTGATGGTTTAGCTACATATACGCAGACAAAGCATGATCTGACTCATCACTTTTTGAAAAATGAAGGACAAAAATGATGACTTAAAAGCCCTTAAAAACACAAAATAATCTGTTTTTTTTTGCAGGGGGATCTAGCCCCACTGCACCACCCTTTGTAGAGGGCTTTGCACCCACATCCCCTCAGTTATATATATATATGTTTGTTTGTTTGTGTCTTTCGGCTTTTCCCGGTTAGGGGTCGCAACAGCGGAACTCCGGTCCACTAATGATTGGTAGTGGATTTTTACATACCGGGTTACCAGCCCTGATGCACAACCTTCAACGAAGGCACGCCCCATTCACGTATGCCTCCACACAGAAGACGCTCTAGCTGAGAATCGAACGGGACAACGTCTTGCTATGAGGCGACAATGCTACCGCAGCACCACCACCGCAGTAATCTCAGTTTTGTATATATATATATATATATATATATATATATATATATATATATATATATATATATACCAATTCCATGATTGCACCACAGTGGAATAAAGGTAAAAAATAAATAAATAAGTGGCTTAGTGGTTGACAGAATACAAAACATTGCAGTTAAACTCATCTCAGCATTCAATTTTCACAATAAAACTCCTTGAAAGACTGTGATTCAAATGCTCATAGATAAGGCCAACATGACTGATTCAGTGAATCCGACTACTATTATCACATATACCTTATGTGTGTTAACCGAACATACGCAAGGCCAATGTGACTCTCAACGAATCTGACTACTATCATTACATATACCTTATGTGCGTCAACCACTCATTCATAAGGAAAATATGACTCAAGGAATATGATTACTATCATTAAATTTACCTTATGTGTGTCAAGTGCTCATAGATAAGGCAAATGTGACTCAAGGAATCTAACTATTATCATTACCTATACTTTATGCAAGCAGCTGCTTTTGGTATTCTTTTTATTAAATGGCTGCTTACAAAAGAGAGATAGTGCACATACATTTCCCTAGAAAAAATAAATAAATATGGAAAAATAAAATAAAAATGTGCTCACATAATTCACTTATTGCTGTAGTTAATACTCCTTGAGCTGGATGCCTTAAACCTTGTGGAATCTGACTCATTTTGCCGATGTCAGCACGAAACTTGCTGATAACGTAATCTGTAAATGTACTACAAGAAACTCAGAATGGCTCAACACACATTATAGTGTTGCATAGCTGTATAAATGGTCCACTAAACAAATCTTCAAGTAATTCATAAGTAATGAAAAATGGATGCCCAGTCACTTTGCAAATTAACAAAGTTACAGAAAGTTTATCTCCGTTCAAGCATCCTGATAGTTTTTCAAATATGTATATAACAGAATCTGTCCATAAAGGTTAAGGACTGAAGCAGTTATATTATCAAAAAAAAACAAATGCCAACTATCCTGATGCAAGCAGCCTGGCATTTGTAACATATATTTTCTGAAATATACCCAGAAACATTGTAGACAACTATGGATACATCCATAATTCACCCACTAACATAAAATGCATGCTTCAAAGATGCAATGGCATTTGTAATATATATATTGACAGCAATCATTCTAGTAAACTCAGCGACAACTATGGATATCTCTGTAACATGTGTTAATATAATATGGCAGCTTGGACTTAAGATTACAATGGAATCCATAAATTTTCTAATAAAAAAAAAATTAAAGGAAAAAGGCAATCACTGCCACATTGCCATAGCTAGCGTTTGCTAAGAATGGGTTCTGGACTTGTGTGGGGAGCACAAGTAACACACACACCCAAGGAAAGTGAGATATAAAAAAGATGATGTGGGGTATGAGATATTGGAATAAAAAAAATTGAGGGGAAGTAAGAGGGGCATGGGCAACTTTTTATTTTATTTATTTTATTATTTATTTTTTTTGTGGGAATAGGCCCTATTTTTTTCTTAACAAAAGAAGGCAAGGTAAACATAGGGGAAAGAGGATGAGATGGACATCACAGCGGGTATACCCTTAGAGTAAATACTGCACAACAACACGGCAATGGAAAGTTGACAAACAGGACGGGAATGCATACCACCCATGGTGAAATACAGAAAAACATCACATTGCGACATGTAGCAAACTGTGTGCAGTAATACCTGGATGTGTATGAACAATGGCAGATGTGTGTTCTAGGTAATAAACTTAGATCACAGTACATGTTGGATAGATAAATACATATCCAATTATTCTATCAGGAGTACAGGTGTAAGCCAAGCCCAAGCCCAAGACAACATCACGGATGAGGAAATGCAGGTCTAACAATGCTAGATAACTCCAGTAGAGGACAGAACCAAACCTATGACAATGCATGGAAGAGGCAAACAACCAAACACAGTGCCAAACAGAAGTACTACAGAAAAGCAACAAATGTTGCTACATACACAAGTAGGTGTACACAACCCAAACAAATGTGTAATGGAATGGCCCTGCAAGGCTACAATTCCTACCACACCTTTAGACCACAAAAGGAACATGTGAAAACCAAAGGAGGTGGTGTTTCAATCTATATTAGAGATACATTCACCTCACATCTAGTTAGACTGGACAACTCCATGGAGTTATTCCAGGTCCAGATTACAGTGGGTAAGATCTCCATTCAAGTCCAAGCCAGTTATAGATCCCCATCCATGGCTCATGACACCCATGAAGCCTACTTAACCAAACTGATGACAATCCAAATTTTACTAAAATACTGGTTGTGGGAGATTTCAATTATCCCACCATCAACTTGGAAAACTACTCTAGCCCAAACTCGCTAGCACAAGAGTTTCTTAACTTTGTGAATTCAAATGCCCTAGAGCAAATTGTTCATACCCTGACAAGAGGAACAAACATTCTGAATCTGGTCCTTACCAATATGTCAAACAGGTGCACTGCTGCAACTGTTGGACCCTCATTAGTTAAAACTGACCACAAATCAGTCAACCTCAAACTGACACTAACATAAGTAGTCGCAAAGGGTGAAATCAGACTAAAAAACTTCACCAAGGCAAACTATACCCTCCTAGGTGAAGGCATAAATGAATTTCAAGCCCCACCCAAGCCAATAGTGGTAACTACGCCGAAGCTTACACCAAAGCCCTAAACAATCACTTGCATAAGTGTAAAAATTGTACCAGACAGAATCAAAGCCAGAGTCCCAAGTAAATTCAAGCTGCCATGGTGGAATTTCAGCATCAACAAACTGTACAATAAATGCAAAAAGCTGCTGTACAAGAAAACAAAGACAAGGACCCAACAATGGAAAAGCAACCTCCTCAGCCTTAACAGGCAAATAAGACAACTTGTCAAATTGTCCAAGAGCTCCTTTGAGATAAAACTAACAAGTACTGCCATGAATAACCATAAGGCCTTTTACAGCTATGTATGTAACCTAAAGGGTAGGACCTCAAAGCCCTGTCCAAGACAAAGAATATCGCCTCTATGGGACCAGATGACATCCCAGGCTGTCTTCTAAACAGGCTAAAACATGAACTAGCATCACCACTAAGCATCCTTTTCAATCATAGCCTAACCATAGGGTTTGTTCATGCGG
This sequence comes from Protopterus annectens, assembly GCF_019279795.1. Taxonomy (NCBI): domain Eukaryota; kingdom Metazoa; phylum Chordata; order Ceratodontiformes; family Protopteridae; genus Protopterus; species Protopterus annectens. Next base: position 1,518,846,710 of record NC_056729.1, read on the forward strand.
AATAGAGAGCAGCTACAGTTATTCCCCTCCACAAAGGCAGCCTAGCAGCAGACCCAGGGAATTACAGACCCATAAGCCTGACCAGCCTCATCTGTAAGGCCATGGAACATATCATTATGGACCTCATAAATAAAGACATAAGTGACCTCCAACCCTGGACCCTACCCAATTTGGCTTCGTGAAGGACAGATTCTGCCTGTTAAATCTGGTGGATTTCTTTGAAAGTCTATGCACACAGTATATCTGGACTTGTAAAGGCATTCAATACAATACCACATTCAGGCATTACCGATAAACTTAGGAAACTGAATGTAAACTCCTTCATTGTAAGATGAGTTGATAACTGTCTCAGAAACCGGCACACACTATCAAAATGGCTGACTCCACATCAGCCAGCAGACCTGTTACAGATGGGGTGCCACAGCGGTCAGTGTTTGGCCCCTTACTGTTTGGTATATACTTCTCAGAAGTTCAGGTCAAAAGTAAAGGGTTGTGGCTGACCAAGTTTGCAGACGACTGCAAACTAGATGCAATCATTGAATCCCCAAATGATGTCAGTATACTCCAGGACCAATGACTGGTGTATTAGTCACAGTCTCAAACTGAATGCAAAGAAATGTATCATCATTCTCTTCAGCACAAACAATGTTGCTTCACTCTATCAAATCAATAACAATACCCTAAGTACCCATGAAGTGGTAAGGGACCTGGGATGACAGGTTGACCGCGACCTTAACTTTGACCCTCACTTGTCTACCATTGTAAGGAAAGCTTTCCACGTAGCTCACTCGATTATTAAAGACATCACCTGGAGAGCAAAATAAGTTATAACCCCTCTATACTCGGCATTTGCCAGCCTATAATTGAGTATAATGCCCCATTCACAAAAAGCATCTACAGCAATTAGAGAGACCTCAGAGGTTTCTAACAAAGAAGATCAGCGGCCTCCAGCATGTACCTTACATGAACTGACAAAAATCCCTGTCACTATACTCCATATCATTTAGACTTCTTAGAGGAGACTTATGCTTGGCCTACAGAGCAACCCAAGACCCAAAATGAACTTACTGCATATCTGTAAATCAAATGGGTGTAGGGCTACCCGTTCCAGGGACTTAAATATGACCTCCAACTTAAACAGGACTTATCTCCCAGTGACTGCCACAAGTTTGGAACAGGCTACCAATTCACGAGAAACAGAGCACTTCTATGACACTTTTCATATGAAACCTGGATAAGTGGATGGGACATCACAAATTTTTACCAGGGATAGCACCAACAGCCCTCCAGGACATGGGCAGTCATCATTAAATGCAACTTTGAGTATTGACTAGTACCTCTACGGTATTACATTGGGTTGAAATGGCTAGGCTTAAAATGACCTCCTGGCTGATAGCCTAATAATCTCCTATGAACTTATGATCCTATGATCCTATGGATATATGTTACTCACATATACCATGTCAAAGGTAACACACGGGTATGTATGTGCCTGTATGTCTCTCATTGGCCTAAACTGAATGTACTTATAAGCAAGGCTGATATACATACACACCAATGACATGCTTTCAAAAATGTAACAGTACAGGATAATAAGTATAATCAGTTCCTAATCTGATCTACCTCACCTGAAAACAGAAAAGAGAAAGTATGAATAATGCATTCCTCAAATAAGAGTGATACACATTTCTTGGGACAATTTCTAGTTAATTTATTTCTGAAGAATGTCAGATAATCACCATACATATTTTGCAGTGTTTAATATATTTCTTTATTTATATATCTGGAGGATGAGAGATTCAAACTTCATCTGCAATGTACATTTAAACTCTATCTAGCCTTGCAAGCTATCTGGCTAGCTAATTCACCTTGAGTGAAAATTAAGCACTTTGAAAGTAGTGAAAACATTTCTTTTAGGATATTGCCTAGATAGGGGATAGTCTATTAATATGGATCCTGGATTAGGATTGCAAAGTATGAGCATTTGTTGGTGATATAGCTAAAGAGTTTGAAAACCATCATTCATGTCAAGACTGTGTTCAGAAACATTAACAGTAAAGGAAATCATTCATTCCTCAGACAGTGAGACAGTGTCATGTAGCATTGAGTTCTGTGAACAGAAACATAAATATTGCTGTACGTAAGGGACATAATAAGGTATGTGTGAGGACTGTGATTTTCCTTGGCAAACTGCACATCACTAACAAAATACATACATTTTCCCTGTTCTGCATTTTAACTGTTAGTCTGCCAAAACCACTCCCTCAAAACTTTAGGCTGATGTTGTTCTTGAATTGATGGTAATATTTAATGATAAAACAGAACTTGATAGCACTTTTACAAAATATACAATATTAACCAAAGCACTGGTCAGATATATAACAGTCTGCAGCAAGCTTAACTGACCCTACTGTTAAATAGCTGATGTTAATATACTGCTAAGTATGTTTGTAGATTTCAACTAATAACCAAATTATTACCAACTGTGCTCAGAATATACGCTAATATCAATAAGTGGAACATTTTTCTCTAAATAAATGCTATGGTTGATTAAACTAAGATAACAGTTTCAGATATGTGTCCCCATGTAGATTTGAACCCACAGCATACCAAAATGTAGACATGCTGTCATGTTTTCTTGTCCAGCTAGCAGCCAGCAGACAAGCTTTCTAAACAAATAGCACTGCTCTACAAACCCTGTGATAAGAAAGCTGACGTTATGAGAGTGTTATGGATTATAGCCATATTTGTAGGAATTTGACAACTAACTCTGTTATTCATAACCATGCACAACATAAACATTAATATCAATTATTGGAATCTGCTTCTCACAAGAAATGCGGTGGGTGAAGTAAGCCAAGGTAACAATTACAGATTTGTTTTTCCTATAATTTATTTTTATATTATTTATTTATTAATTGACATTTGGTGACTGGGAAAATCCGACTGGGTCAAAAACCCATTTTCACCGGAAGACGGGGGAAAAAAGCTCCAGTAATGTTTAATAATAACATTTAACATAGTAAAAATATTATGTATATATATATATATATATATATATATATATATATATATATATATATAAAAAACAGAAAAACATATGCAGAACTGCAAACATTGTTACAATATTTTGTGTATGAGTTACAATGGAGGTGCTGAAAAAGCACTTACAGTACAAATTGTGATCTGTTTAAGAAAATATAAATGAAAGACATACGTAAAAATACATTCTGTGCTAGAGTATAAGCAGATTCAAGAATAAATAATATAATAAACATTTGATAGTAAATGGAAAAGGTGAATGTGGTTTATATTGAAGGACATTAATAGTGGTAATGAGGTGGAGGGTTAGAGGATAAAGTAAGGATAAGATGCTGGCTGTTTGAGAGGTGAGTTAAGGAATAAGTCAGTAGCAAATTAAGAAAAATGGGATAAGAGGGAATTTTAAGATAAGAGGTAGTGGGGGGTAGTGAGGGATAAGGAGTATGTAGGAGGTAGTTGGAGGTGAGTGAGTAAAGAAAAGAAAAAGGGCATAGGTGGATGATGGAATAAAAATGTGGGAGAAAGATGACTATGAAAGTTTAAGAGGGAGAGGTGCGGATTATATGTTTGTTTTAGAGGTGTGTGAATTAAGAAGGTGTTGTTCAGTGTAATCTTGAATTTCTTGGAATTATCAATACTAGTAATATGTTCTGGTAAAGCGTTCCATAGTTTAGCTATAGCATAGGAACAGAGGAACTGGCCGACTCTTCTATTAGGTTTGTGTACACTTATTAGTTGTTTGCCTAATGAATGGAGAGTTCTGGTAGGAATGTAGCTGGGCAGAATACATTTTAGGGTGGACAGAAATCTGGTTTGTATATTATTTTGTATGTGACAGATAGTTGCAGATAGTCAAGATGGTGTGGGAATTCAAGCCAGTTTAGGTCTGTAAGAGCTTTGCAGTAGATTGGAATCCACAGCACACCAAAATTTGGATATGGTAGCCAGTTGCCTTACAGGTACTATAACAGAAAACTACAAAGTACACAGTCATCCACAGCCTAAGCACTACAGGTGTTAGTGATGCATGAGGACAGTAGTTAAGTGAAATTATGTCATTAGATGTAAAATATATGTACATCTACAAAGGTCATAATTATGTATATTATAAACAAAACAGCATGGGAATCAAACTCACATTAATAAGAACAATAGTTACCAAGTCTACTTAATTATACCCATGAACTAATTGTCACAGAAGTCAATCAATTGTTATAAAAAGCAATATATCTGAGATATATATGGGACAATTCTGGCTAGGCTTATAAATGCCTTCATAGGTTCATAGGTAGGTACTAGGCTATTGGCCCTAGGGCCTATACAAGCCTAGCCAAAAAGGTACCCTGGCTTTTGCCACCCAAGAAAATTATTTGCCTGTGCTCCTGTCAAGCAGAACCACAGAAGTGATCCCTGGGGTGAATTTCCTATTACCCATCCAATCATCAAGATTTTTCTTAAAGAGTGCTAATGAAGAGCTCTGTTTGACATAGATAGGTAGTCTGTTCTAGAGTATGGGAAGTCTCTGGGACAGGAATCTATCCCTCCAGCATGTTCTGTTTATTGTGGTGACAAGGTTTAGGTCCCTAGAGCATGTAGCTTGGAGGGATTGGGATTTCTTTAAGTGGAGCATGTCCAACAGCTCTGGGTTTGACATAGCTTTGTATGTTAGGCAGAGATCGCCTCTGAGTAGGCGATATGTGACGGAGTAAAACTGGAGTTTTTTGAGACGGTCTGCATAAGGCATCTGTTTGAGGCCAGTAATCCTCTTTGTGAGGTATTTTTGTGGCCTTTCCAGTTGTTGTAGATGTCTTGTGAGGTACATACCAAAAGGGGCGTTGTACTCTATAATGGGTCTAATGAGTGATGAGTAGAGGGGAACAATGACCTCTTTTTTTCTGGATGAGAAACTTTTGTGATGAGGTGTGCCACGTAGAAGGATTTCCTGACCACTGTGGTGATGTCATTATCAAAGGAGAGACTACTGTCCACCTGTGTCCCAAGGTCTCTTATCACACTTTTGGTGTTAAGTAGACTACCACCTATGTGGTAGTTCATGGGTACAGAGTTTTTACCAAAGGGGATGACAATGCACTTTTTGGCATTGAGCTTGAGACCATGGCTTTGACACCAGGCGTCTGTCTCAGTGAGGCCCTTTTGTAGGATGTCCACATTTTTAGGAGTTTCGATTATGGCTCCTAGTTTGCAGTCATCTGTGAATTTAGTTAGCCAAAGACCTTCTGTGTTAGCCTGTACTTTAGAGAAGTAGATACCTAACAGGAGAGGACCCAGGACTGAACCATGTGGTACTCCACTTATCACTGGTCTGAAGTCTGATTTGAAGTTTGCTACTTTCACAGTGTGGGTTCTGTCAGTAAGCCAGTTGGCAACCCATCTTGTGACATAGGGATTTATACCTAGTTTAGTGAGTTTATCTATAATTCCAGAGTGGGGGATGGTGTTGAATGCCTTGGCGAGATCTAGATTGGCTGTGTGAACCACCTTACCCTCATCTATGGCTTTGGTGACTACTTCAAAGAAGTTTATAAGGTTTAGGAGACATGATCTGCCTTTTACAAACCCAAACTGTGTGGGGTCCAGAGTTTGGAGATCTCCAATGTCTTTGTTTCTGAGTTCCATGATGATACATTCCATGGCCTTGCAGACCAGGCTTGTCAGGCTAATGGGGCAGTAGTTCCTGGGGTCTGTTGTGCCCCCCCCCTTTGTGGAGTGAGATAACTGTTGCAATGCACCATTCAATGGGCACAAAGCCTGAGGTGAGGCTATGATTGAACATGGTACTGCAGTTCATTCTGTAGTTCATGTAGAAGGCAGCCTGGGATGTTGTCAGGTCCCATGGATGCTGTGTTCTTGGCTTTGGAGAGTGAGGTTTTCACCTGTGCAGCCATGATTACAATAACTTTGCATTCTTCTGGTATAAAGATGGGCCCTTTAGGGGGTGAGAGGGGGGTAAATTTAACACTGAACCTTTCTGCCAGGATGTTGGCAATATCAGTTGGTTCTGTATATTTAGTGTCATTGTGCTGTAACTCAGAGCAGATCTGAGTGTTGCCATTGAGATTCTTGACATAGCTTATAGAATGCTTTATGGTTGTCTTTAGAATCAGTGTCAATTTTGTTTTCATAACTAGCTTTGGAGGATTTTATGAGGGATCTCAGCTTCTTACTGAGGCTGACCAGGGAGTTCCTCCAATTGTGGGATTTTACTCTTTTTTGCAACAGTTTCTTTCTTCTGTTGTAGAGTTTGTTTATGGCCACCAGATTGGCTTCCTTTTTTTGGAGGATAGCATCTTGGTTCTGTTAGGGATAGCATGATCCATGCACTTGTGTAAGTGCTTATAAAGTGCATTTGTGTAGGATTCAGCAGTCGTACCTCTATTGTCCATCTGTATGGGTGTCGTGAAGTTTGCCACTTTGGTCTTAAGAAGCCTGAAGTTGGCTTTGGAGAAATTTTTTACAGTGGTTTTCCTAATGGGGGGTGGGAGCAGGATGTGGATGTCTAGGGTGATTAGCTTGTGGTCAGATCTGACCAACGAGGAGCTTACCTTTGGTGTGGAACACCGGTCACCCATGTTGGTGATGACCAGGTCTAGGATATTGCTGCCCCTGGTGGGGGTGTGGATAAGTTGATCCAAGGCGTTGGAATTGATGATTTCCAGAAAACGTTGAGCAAAAGATTTGGTACATGAGAAGTTTTCCCAGTTAATGGTAGGGTAGTTGAAATCACTTATTATTAGAGTGTTGTGTTATACCTTAATATTTTCCAGTGTATCAAGAAAAGAGGAGTGGGAATTCTGTGGCATGGTGGGGGGGTCTGTAGCAAGCTACAATCTGGATTGCGGTTTTGCCCAGAGTTAGCTGAACTTGGATAATCTCGGATGCATTATGCTGAGCAACTAGCTTGGAGTTGTGGATATCCTTAATGAATATGGACACACCTCCACCTTTAGTGTTTCAGTCCAGGTTTGGTGGCCGAAAGGTGTGGTATGAATTATAGCCTGGTAATGCAGGGGTGCTCTCTGGAGCTTTGAACCAGGTCTCTGTCACTGCACAGATGTCAATTGTCTCCATTTTAAGGAGTGCCTCGAGTGAGTGCATTTTGAGGTTTAGACTTCTAGCATTGAGTAGCATTACCCTCAGATTTTGCTTGCTTGTACGTGTTAGGGTGGTGAATTTGTCATTTGAACCTTGCCTAAAAAAGGCATTATAGGGGTGGGAAGAGCCTTTGCCAGTATCCAGAATCTCAAGGGTGACAGGTGCAGGCCATCTTGGCAAAGCAGTGTGGTCTGTTGATCATGTTATCCCAGGCAGACAGATACTGGATTCCCTTAGAATGACACCAGAAGCTTAGCCAATTGTTAAAGTCATTCATTTTGTCCTTGTACTGTGGTATCATTCTGGGTGATGGCAGGATGTTACTCAGGGCTAGGGTCATACCTGCCTGGGCTACAAGATCAGAGAGCTCCTCCATGTCTCTTTTCATGTAGTCCAGGGAGGTACGTCTCAGGTCATTCACACCAACATGGACAATGACAGAGTCATATTTGTACTTGTTGTGGAGTGACCTGAGTGCATGCGTTATGTGGTGGATCCTGGCACCTGACAGGCAGATAACCTAGTACCTACCTACCTATAATCTGCCAAAATGTAGGAATGCTCTGGCATGTGTAGAATATTGACACTTACTATAGGGATCCACATGCTGCCTACATACATCAGCAACCCTCCTTTGCAGCTGTAACATGTCTCTCCAATGCAGGTTGTCATACCAGTGGTGAATGTGCACTCCAGTGTGGTAGATCCCTGCCCTTCTTCAGGGCTCCCTCACAGTCCACTTCCATATGTATACTATGGTGAAATTCCTGGGTCTAGCGCTCGTCCTCTGCTACAATCTGTCATACACAGTTAACATCTGAGTCGTCTCCTCATCAGTCTAGCTGGGCACATGGACAAAATATCCATCACAATCTGCAGATTGAAGAACTCTGAAAAATATAAACACAGAGAAATGTTCACTGATGAACCACTTAGTTTGCAGTTAGCAATAGTCTGAACTGTAAATATGTGAAAATCAGTATTTGAAAGTGGTGTTGATGCCATGTTATCAGAGCACTGGAAGATAACAGGCACATGCCATACTTGGTGCCATTTATCAATACTTACTGGGTGCTTCAGCAGAACACCTGGGTGTTACAATGCATGAAGCCAGTTTACATTGAGGTGCACAAATGGGATTCCTAAAACTTGAATTTTAATGAACCTCATTAATTATGTATGGATCAAATGGTACTTAATGGTGGGTTTACATTATATCCACTTTGATTCTGTGATTCAGAGTTAGAAGTACATTAGCAGTTGGTAACATTTCTGTGTTAGGGATCATTAAATCTTTTCAAGTCAGTCATTTCAAAGTACCTTGTTAAATTAATTTTTACTCAAAATGTTATCTTTAACAGAAGTTGTTATAAGTTACTGGAGTGATGCTAGCCTAAAATTTATGCATATAGGTGTTACTATTTTAAATTATTGATTTCAGTCCCATATTCAGTTGTATGGACAGATTTACATTAGAAATGTTAACAGTATATAAAGGCATATTTACAGCTCTGCAATTCTTACTGGCACTTACTTGTACTCTGTAGTATAACTATGGACATCTATGAATTGTGACACTATCCGTATACACTATGTTATGTTGATACTATGCATATTTCTTAATGCATGTTTCCTAACAAAACTGTTACAAATGTGTTGTTGCTCTTATGGATATTTCTCAATGATGCTTCTTAAGGTGTTATCACTACTGGCAAATTATACTAATATTCTATAGCATCTTTGGCCTGCCTACAGATCCTGAAGTTTTCTGACACTTTCCATAAGTTTTTAAATTGTTACTTGTCATAATATTTTAGCACAGGTTGCAAGCAGATGCCTGTGGCATGATACTGTTCTCTTTGGACCCCCATTCAGCATATATGGAGTGTGATGGGTTCTAACCATACTCACTAACTCTAAAGATGTTACAAATGTTATGTATAAAGCTGCTGTCCTTTTTTATATGTCATGTTAGTATTTGGCACAGACAGTTATACAGTCCTTTGCATTGCACAAGAATGCATACTGTTTATGTTGACATATTCTGTTCACAGAATCAAATGTATAAATGGGCTCACACAGGAATCATGATACCTCATACAGCCAACAGAGTGAGACATTATAAGAGATCGAGGAATGCTACCAGTGGTGGACCACCACTGACCACCCTGATGACATCACAATATTTCTGGCCTGACTGCATACAGGAAGTGGAGAGAGATGCATCCCATGGGGTGGTATTGAAGCTGGAGTTCTAGGCCAAACATGTATGCCTTTCTTTCCATTACATGGCTGGGTATAGAGAAAATCATTGCATATTGCTGTAGTATGCATATTCATGTGTTGGTGTTTTTGCCTTATAGCATAAGAGTTGAGCCATGCAAACACATCGAAGAAGGGTGAGGATGATGAATGTAAGTCTAATGACATGTATTCATACAACTGAAGTACAGGCAGAGCAATCCAAACAACATGTTTAATGCTGTTTGCATTAATAATCACAAGTCCATCTACTCTGGATCAGCAGGTGAATGTTTCCATAATGTTACTATGAGCACTACCTTGTTAGTGGCTCATCCTCATTTCATTGCACTGTTGTTTACTATTATATTGTTATTTACCTAACATTGTACACTACAGATACATTCTGTGGAGGCCCAAGCTGTGCAGGTTCAAGTGCAGACAAACCAGGTATGTTACAGCAGAAATGTCATAGCTTGCATCAATGTGTAGTATACGTGATACATGACATTTATGTCAATATTTGTCAATGCACGCCCATCTGCTGTACAGTTGAAATTGTCCAGGACGTAAATATTTGCGGCCCATGTTATTGTGTTCTATATGTATTTCTGTTAGTACTGTTTTTGCTAAATACATGACTGTGTTGTCTTTCTCTTTACTTTCCCAATGTAGGATCCACAGTACAACCCATAACCTCTCCACAGCAGGAGTCTGTTAGCAGTGTGCTATTAACTATATTTGATACCTGTCATTGCTGTTAATCCTGTTGTTGTTCTCCACTAATACTGTGTCCTTCTTCCCATTCCTAGGTTAGTCTGCATCAATGTCATCAAGTGCACATATATCAGTGGTATGTGTATGTCAAACCTTCTGTATGTTTTAACTGTGTTCAGCTGGTTAATGGTGACAATGATGTGATCATTAATGCCATTTTTCCCTACAATAGTTGAAGCTCAACCCTCTTCAACAGCACCATCTTCTTATGAGGGGTTATCAAGTGTGTGTTTTTTGTACTCCTTGCATATGATATGTGTGTTGGCCTTGTAACCAAATTACATACTCCATGATTGTAGATTCTGTGAAACATACATACAGTATACCTCACGTGAAGTCATTATTATTTGTAACATTGCAGTGAGATATACATGTCATATACCTTTGAGGCTATCCTTCATGTGATGTAAGCACATTGTCCTGATATATGTCTTTGTATCTTGTAGCACATCAACTATCTGTATCATCCATCATCATCATCCATCAATCATGATGGGGTTGCAGATGTGTCTCAGCATGGTATTATGGCCCCTGGCACCCAGTATCCTGAGGTGTTTGGAGAGTCCATCCATGATGTTGACATTGATGTTGCTGTGGATGTAGCCTCAGATGTGGAGATCAACTTATCTAGCCACTTGGAGGGTGATGGTAGAGTGGCTGTTGAACAGGGTGAGGCCATTGACCAACAGATCCCAGTTGAGGCCACTTATGATGGCAGTTTCCCGCAACAACCTGACACAAGGCATTGTGGTAGAAGTAGGTGAGCAGATGTCGTGCATAGCCAGATGTCAGAGGATGTCTGCCTCTGGAAAATGAATGGTCACAGCAATGGCATCGGTCAGATGTCCATGCATTTGCATGTGCCACAGATCGCATGGCACACTGGCTACATGTCATGCATGAAGGACAGTGGGATAATGGCTGTAATGGCCACGTAAAATGAGAGTCTAATAGCTGTGGCACAGTCAGTAGAAACCCTGGCATCTATGGTCCTGCAGCCGTGTCATACTATCAACAGGATTCTGTGTTTCTTGACTGTGCTCAACAGATTGCCACAGAGTAGAGCAGAGCATCTGTCCACAGAGCCACCATTGGCCATCAAGAATCAGTGTCTGCTGGGACATCTGTTGTAGTCCTGCCACTCACAAGGCTTTCAACTCACAATCATGCTCCTTCACTTCAACATGGTGTTGTCACTCCATCAAGCTCCTCTGTGGAGCAACCATGGCAACATCTTTCTGTACATGGTTGGGGAAGCGTGGACCATGGTGTGAGACATCAGTGAGGGTTCCCTATACTGTGTTAGAGTGTGTCTAACAGTGTAGTAAACATACAGTGGATACAAAAAGTGTACACACCCCTGTTAAAATGCCAGTTTCTTGTGATATAAAAAAGATGAGACCACAATAAACCATTTCAAAACTTTTCCCACCTTTAATGGGACTATAACCTGTACAATTCAATTGAAAAACAAACAAATCTGTTAGGGGGGAAAATATAAAAAATAAAAACATACAATAAGCTGGTTGCATAAATGTGCACACACTTAAACTAATACTTTGTTGAAGCACCTTTTGATTTAATTACAGCACTCAGTCTTCTTGCGTACACACTTACCATCCATTAAAGAGACTCTGATTAACCCCAAATAAAGTTCATTTGTCCTAACAAGGTTTTCCTGACATTTACTCAGTTGCCTGCTACAGCAAAAGCCATAGTTCACAGAGAGCTTCCAAAGCATCAAAGCAGTCTCATTGTTGAAAGGTATCAGTCAGGAGGAGGTACAAAAAAATTTCCACAGTATTGAATATACCATGGAAGACAGTGAAGACAGTCATCAAAAAGTGGAGAAAATATGGGACAACAGTGACATTGCAAAGAACTGGATGTCCCAATAAAAGTGATAAAAAGATTAGATGAAAACTGGTCAGGGAAGCTGCCAAGAGACCTACAGCAACATTGAAGAAGCTGCAGGAATTTCTGGCACGTACTGGTTGTGTGCTACATGTGACAACAATCTCTCGTATTCTACATATGTCTGGGCTATGGGGTAGGGTTGCAAGATGGAAGCCTTTTCTTACACAGAAAAACATCCAGGCCTAGCTAAAATTTGCAAAACAATACATAAAGTCTCCCAAAAGCATGTGGGAAAATGTGTTACTGTCTGATGAGACCAAGGTTGAACTTTTTGGCGACAATTCCAAAAGGTACGTTTGGCACAAAGACAACACTTTGCATCACCAAAAGAACAGCATCCCCACAGTGAAGCATGGTGGTGGCAGTATCATGCTTTGGGGTTGCTCTTCTTCAGTTGAAACTGGGGTTTTAGTCAAGGTGGAGGTAATTATGAACAGTTCCAAATACCAGTCACTTTTGACCCAAAACCTACAGGTGTCTGCTAGAAAGCTGAAGATGAAGAGGAAGCTCACCTTTCAACATGACAATGACCCCAAGCATACATCTAAATCAACAAAAGAATGGCTTCACCAGCAGAAAATTAAAGTTTTGGAATGGCGTAGCCAGCGCCCAGACCTAATTCCAATAGAAAATCTGTGGGGTGACCTGAAGAGGGCCGTGCACAAGAAATGCCCTCGCAATCTGACAGATTTGGAGCACTTTTGCAAGGAAGAGTGGGCAAATTTTGCCAAGTCAAGATGTGCCATGCTGATTGACTCCTATCCAAGAAGACTGAAGTAATTATATCAAAAGGTACTTCAACAAAGTATTAGTTTAAGGGTGTGCACACTTATGCAACCAGTTTATTGTACTTTTTTTATTTTTTATATTTTTCCCCCTAACAGATTTGTTTGTTTTTCAATTGAATTATACAGGTTATAGGTCACATTAAAGGTGGGAAAAGTTTTGAAATGCTTTATTGTGGTCTCATTTTTTATATCACAAAATCCTGGTATTTTAACAGGGGTGTGTACACTTTTTATATCCACTGTAGCTGCCTCATATTATTGAATTACCAGTTTACTGTAATATATTTTCATGTGGCCATTACACATTTTGCATTATGTTCTATGTGGTTTCTCTTTTACATGTGATTATACTGCACAGAAAGGAATGTGTAGCACTGATGTGTATTCTTTGCTGTTTTCCATACAATGACACAAAAATTTGACTGTGTATGCAGACCAGTATCAATTGTGCCCTGAGTTGATGACCCTGATGTGACACATTTCCTTATGTGCATGTTGTAATATGTTACAATTATGGTGTTATGCCTGATGCTCTATTGGGTAATTCCCATTAGATGCACTTTATGTTGCTGTGGTGGGACACCTGAAGATAAACTTTCAATCTGTGTACTTATGTACATGTGGCTTGTCATGGCTCAAAGATGTAGTTCAGACACTGCCGTGTTGCCTGTGCCTGCTCTTGTGGCCGCACCTTACATTGTCTGTGCCTTCTGTCCCCTATGTCCTCTTGCTCCTCTGCTGATACATGTGGGATATCTTCTTCAGACATCTAGGGTTCTTGAGGAAGCACACCCACACCTACAGCTGGAAGACTGTCATGTACTCTAGTTATGTTGTACAGCATGGTACACATTGTAATCATCTGTGCTGCCTTCTCATGTGTATATTGCAGTGCACTCCTGGATGTGTCCAGATATCTGAACCTAGCATTCCATGCACCAGATACATACTCTATGGTGTTTCTGGTTGTTGCCTGTGTTCTATTGTAGGCCTTCTGTGAAGGGTTGGATGGTTCATGGTACAATGTCATTGGCTACACCTCAAGTGAATTACCAGTCACTTGTTGTGGGTCATTAGAACACATTTAGTCCAATTTGATATTGTTGTGAGGGGTATCCTTAGCTTACATCCTAGCTGTGATCCTGTACTTACCTAGTAGTAGTCCCTCAGATATTTCACCTTGCTGGAATGCTGCCCTCAGTCCACTTTCCCTCCATATGGTAGCATTGTGGACAATTTGAGTGTGTGTAACCATGATGATCCAGATGTTGACTGTGTTCAATATACTGGAGTAGAGGATGAGAGCCAGCCCCAGAAACTTCACTATGATAGATGTATGGAACTCGATCATGAATGAGCATTGATGGATGGCGGGGCTCTACCACACTATAATGCAGGTTTGCCACAGCTATGACAACCTGCATTGGAGTGATGTGGAAGATCTACATTGGAGGGTTGCTGAGGTGTGGAGGAAGCCAGTAGATCCCTACAGTAAGTTTCAATATTCTAAGCATACCTGAGCATTCCTATAGATTTCACAGATATTTATTTGTCCCATATATATGAGACAGATGTTCTTATAAGCATTTAGTAGCTACTGTGACAATTAGCTCATGGGGATAATTAAGTAAACTTGCTAAATACTGTCCTGATGACTTGGGTTTCGATTCCCATTTTGTTAATTTATTTAATAATGTATATAATATCAATAATTTTGGCCTTTGTAGATGTACATATGTTGTACATCTAATAACATAATTCCATTAGCCACTGTCATCATGTATCACTGATGCCTATAGGGCCTAGGCTGTGAATGACTACACACTTCATAGTTTTCCATTATAGTACCACATTATCACTTACTACACCATTATACGTTGGGATCAAAACACATATCTAACTTCATTAATTCTTTCCTCCTAGGAAAGTAGAAAGACACATTTATTTAAGCTAAAAAGATAGCCGGCCAAACTGCTTACACATATGTTTTTAGCTATGTGTTGATAGCTGTTATTTCTGTACAATAAAATGTCCAATACATTTTTGCAGTTTTCATATCATATTCATCTGCTTTCTGCAGGACTTCTAATAAATACCTGCTATATCTGTTTTCTAAAATGAAACCACTACTGAGTATTAGCTTGGCCTGTAAGGCAACCAGCTAGTATGTTTAAATTTTGGTGTGCTGTGGGTCCAATCCACATAGAAGAAACATATGTCATAACTGTTATCTTGATTTAATTCACATAAACCATTTCTTTGGAGAGGCATATTAAAAAGTTGATATTAATGTTTCTGTTGTGCATGTTTACGGATAACTACATTAGTCATTGAAGTCCTATGAATATGCCCATAATCCATAATGCTCCTGATAATATCAGCTTTTTAACAGCAGGGCTGTGCAGCAGTATTTGCTGTTAGCTTGGCCTGTAAGGGAACAGGCCAGTATGTCTCCATTTTGGCAAGCTGTGTGTTCAAATCCAGACAGGGGGCACATATCTGAAACTGTTACATTGTTTTAATCTATCCATAGCATTTATTTAGAGAAGTATATTCCACTTATTGATATTAATGTATATTTTGAGCATGATTGCAAAGAACTCAGTTATTCATTAAATTACTATGAATATATCCTGTAATGCATAACATTCCATTAACATCAGCTATTTAACAGCAGGGTCAGTAAAGTTTGATAAATACTGTTAGATGTCTGAGCAATTCTTTGGTTAATATTGAGTATTTTGTAAAAGTGCTATCAGGTCTGGTTTATCATGATATATTACAATCAATTCAAGAGTAACATCATCCTCAAGTTTTGATTGAGTGTCATAGGCAGACTAACAGTTGAAATGTAGAACAGGGAAGATGTATGTATTTTCTTAGTGATGTGCACTTTGATAGGGAATATTATGGTCCTCACACATACCTTACTGTGTCATTTCTGTACAGCAAGATGCATGGCTCTGTTCACAGAAGTTCTATGCTACATGACACTGCCCCACTGTCTAAAGAATGGATGCTCTCCATTACTGTTAATGTTTCTGAATACAGTGCTGACATGAATGTAATTTTCAAACTGTTTAGTTACATGACCAGCATATCTTCATACTTTGAAATTCTAAGCCAAGATCCTTATTAGTAGACAATCCCCCATCCAGGTGATGTCATAAAAAGAAATCTTTTCACTGCATTCAAAACATGTATGTTTACTCATGTTGTGTTAGTTAGCCAGTTAGTTTATAAGATTAGAGCTTGGATGTAGATTGTGGTTGCAGGTTTGAATCTCATGTCCACTAATCTATGTTCAATGATGTTGACAGCTATATGTAACACTGTCAAATGTGTATTATGATTATCCAATTGTCTTCAGAAATAAATGTCTAGAAAGTGCCCTGAGAAATGTGGCTCATTCGTATTTCAGGAATACATCATTCATATTTTCTTTTATGATTTCAGGTGAGGAGGATTGCAACAGGAAATGAGCCATGTGCATTGAGCAGATGCACAGGCTTGAGGAACATTGGAAGAAGAAAAGTATGTTGATTATTTTTCCTGTTATATGAAATGAAACGCATCTTCCTCTGTTTAAATTTTCACAATGACATTTATATTGATTAGAATGCAGGAATACCCATCATGCATCAATAAGGTAAGTGAAATCATCTCATATAGCTGTGCTTACAACTGTGATTGACATCTGAAAATACTCACTTTCATGTAGCATTGAGCCATTGTTTCAGCACACAGTTTTTGAATTGTACAACACAACCTCAATAACATTTGGGTTGGTATATCTGTCACAAGTGTTGAAATAGCTGTTTTGTGTACATGTTGAAATGTTTTAGTTGCTGCTTGAGATGTATGGCTGTGTTTTTAGTGATTATTCTGCTGTGTATAGACTGTACCTTCACAGAGTGAGTTGGTGTCAACGTTTGATGTGAGGTTTACAGACTGTGCGCCACATCCTTCAATTCAACATTGGTGTTGCATGTGTCTATAACACCTTGGGAGTTTCTGTTAAAGCACTATTATAGCCTAGGCTTGCTGATACTTGGGCAGATAGACATTTATGTGAAGTAGTTCATTATCAACAAGCATATTTATAATGTTTTGATTTTTCAGGATAATGATTACTAATACTTTTTTGGTAGATAATTCATACAGTTGTACACATACAATACTGTTAGTAACAGATATATTACATTATCATATACCACCAACTGCAATGATTGAACATAACTTTGTTTTTACTCCTATAGTCATTATATCAATGTGTGTTCATACAATTATCATGCTGCCTGTCTCAGAGGTTTGTCATATGACTTTGCCTATTGCCCACAATATTGTCATATCACTTTCTCCTCATTTTAACAACAGTTTGTGGCTGTTCATATAAATCATCAATTGCAGACAGTACAATCTATTAATATGAACATTCATACACTCTTACAAAGTTAATGACCCAGGTGGGTGTGTCTAATCCTGTAGAATTGTTAAAAAAGAATACTGATGTCTTGTTTGCAAATAGGACATATAGGGCCATGCATTTATGAGGCAACTCTGTCCATAATGGATGTGTGTCACTCCCCATGTAAAATGTCATCATAATCATATTCTGCTGTGCTAGGATATTCATGGGACTGTTCTGCATAATAGACATTTGTTTTTCTTTTTGGTTGTGCTTTGGAATTAATATTAACAGAGCATGGGACTTGTAAACATTCTCCATTCAGACAATGATGATAAGCTCATGCCAGGCCACTGCCAGAGTCTCCTAAGAATGATGCTGACGATGATGATGATAACGATGATGAGGAACCTGGACCTGCTCTATCCAAGCCATCATGTCTGCACCCCAGAGGAGATGGCATGACCAGAATCAAGACAATTATTAGGAGATGATCTGGCAGGTCACAACTGATGTGTTTCGAACACAGATGAGGGATATGATGGGTCCTTTTTTGAGAATATGGCAAGAGTTATGCAGGATTGATTCAGGGCAATAGCTCATGAGGTTATTTGGGAGTCTGAGCCCCATCAGATAAGTATTGTCTATCATGATATATTATAATCATAACTTGTGTTATGCTGCCAAAATTTCATTAATTGGACTGTATATGCACTCTTGTACATGCATGCCATGTATCTGTCAAGCTTATATGTTTCTGTTATGACATTTACTTCTGTTTCAATGTGTGCTTGAAGCACATTATGCTTTTCTCCTCCCACATTCAACTATCCATGCATTGTGGCAGTTGACCTGCAGCTAGTGCTGCAAGAGGTATTCCGCAGGCATAAGTTTTACTGAGGCAACTAACAGGCAACATGTTGTCCATACTCCATTAGTGTGATATGCTTTGGAATTGTGTTTTACCATATCAGGTATGTGCAAGAGACAGACATGTCCTTCCACATGTGTTTTGGATCGCAGTTGTCATGATGTCCCATTGGCACAATGTGGTGTTTATTGCCAAGGGTTGGCAATACTGATGCCATGTGGGATTATATACAGGTATATCCTGTCTATGTGCAGTCCTCTTTTTCTGACTCTATCAAACGGTATTGTAGCATTAATCTATACATAGTGTTACAGCTAGCACACTCTTTAACAATACATTATGCCATGTTTGTTGTATGTAGCATTTTCACATCCATTATGTACTGACATCAGTATACACCTACCACAAATAGTTGTGCAGATTAACTGATTATACGTGTGCGTGTGCACATAGTCGGATACGTACTGACATACAAAAGTACCTTTGACATGTGGGAATTCACCAAGTTACTACTGATGTGCTATAATGATGCCCACAGGAGTATCCTCTGCTCAGTAATTAGCAGGGTGCTTGACATACACCTGCATTTGTTTATTCAAAATTTTCATGACAGCATATGCGTATGTACTTGAAGTTCTTAACTTGCTTACCTATGTATGTTGATGTTACATGATTGAACATTACTGTGTATTTGTGTGTTATACATGTCCAGTTCTGTGGACATCAGCAAACAATCTGGACATTCGACATAAATTTTCCATTTTGTTAAATATATTTTCTGTTTGTTTTTTATGTGTGCTGTACACATGCATTTGCATTGTGTCAACTTCTACTGTCCTGCTTTACCCTGATGTGGGCCTAGGTAAACCACCTCCCTCCCTCCCACCTTCATATTTTGATATTATTTTTGGCAGATAGGTTTGTCTTTGTTGCAGTTAATGGCTGTTGCCATGTACTAATTTGACACAATGAACATGTGCCAATTATATGGCCATTTTACAATCTGGAACACGTGCACACAAGTTTCTAGCTAATGCTTGCAATATATCCTCTTGTTCTCATTATACTTGTGTGTTACCAGTGATGTTTTTCACATTCATTTGCACAGCCTGATGTGTTTATCATGCTGTACTGGATCATGTTTGAACATATTATTATATGTCATTGGTGTAGGCATGTGTATTGACCTTGCTTTCATGTGTATTCTATTTATGCCACTGACAGATATACATACACATCTACACTTGTATGCTGCCTTTGACGTGGCAGATGGGGTCTATATCAAAATTGCAAAAGCTGTCTTTCATGAATACATGCTCATTGACACATAAATGTCGAAGAACGAGAACAGCGAAGTACCAAAAGAGCGAAATGGAGAATACCGAATGGATTTTCTTGGCCAGCAGGGTGATCATGGGGGTGAGGAAATAAATCCTTTTCCCCACTGTAGTGCGGTCTTGGAGTTTGTATATATAAGTAGGGTGGTGTGGGGGTGCAGGGGGGCTTGCCCCCCCTGCAAAAATGTTTGAAAAAGTGTTTTAGGTAAGGTTTGTACAGTTACGTTTACCTTACCTGTATGGCGCTGTTACTTCCAGGAATGCGTTCGGCCTTCTCCATTTCGGACTTTTGGTACTTCGCTGTTCTCGTTCTTCGATGTTTATGTGTCGATGAACATGTATTCACGAAAGACAGCTTTTGCGATTATAATATAGACCCGACAGATGTATGTAACATATACACTTGTGTATGTAGCAGCATTTGTTGGTCTTCTGAAGTGCTTCTGTTTGGCACTGTCCTTGGTTGAATGCCTTTGACATGCATGGTTGTAGGTTTGGTTCTGTCATCTGCTGGAGTTATCAAGTGATGCATTTGCTTATCTGTGATGTTGCTGGGTTGCACCTATACCCTAAATCTTCTTTTCTATTTCCCATTTTCCTTGGGTGCATGCATTACTTATGTTCCCCACACAAATCCTGAACCCATTGTTAGCAAATATTCGCTATTGTAAAGTGGTTGTGATTGCCCTTCTCCTTTCATTCTTTTTATTATAAAATTTACGGATTCTTTTGGAATTCATATGTCCAAGCTGCCATATTTAATTAATACATTTGTTATCCATAGTTGTCTCTGATCTTACTGGAAATAATGCTGTCAATGTATGTATTACAAATGGCATTGCAGCTTTGAAGCATGTATTTTATATTAGTGGATGAATTACATAAATATCTGAAGTTGTCTGTGATGTTTCTGGGTCTATTCCAGAAAATGTATGTTAGGAACACCATGCAGCTTACATTGGGACAGTTGGCATGACTTTATATTTTTGGTATCATAATGAAGTCAGTTACATTCTGTAGCTGTCCTTAAATTTACTGGATAAACTCTGTTTTATGTATCTCTGTATAACTATCAGGATGCTTGAACTGTGATCATCTTAATGTACAATGTGATTGGACAACCATTTTTCATTACTTACAGATTACTTGTGGATTTGTTTAGTGCACCATTCATACTGCAATGCTCCATTGTTCACTGTGCTGTTCACTGAGCTTGTAGAACATTTACATATTAAACGTTATCTTCAAGTTTTGCATTGATATCAGCATATGCACAGGATTGCACAAGCTTTACAGTATCCAGCCCTTCAATTTAATTTCTTTTTGTCACCAACAATGTTGTTGACCTTTGGTCTTGTTATTTGTAAAATCACAGAGTAGGAGGCAGGACATCAGATACCAGTTCTTGCAATACAAAAAAAATAAAATTAAATTTTGCTTAACTGGAATACAGTGTCAATTTAATATATATGGAGTGAAATAGCATGAAGCAAAGGAATAAAATCTGCGATCAGCACATATGTTTATAACCATTTCTTACTTCTTAATGCACTTACTGAAAGGCCAAGGCATGCAATTTGGTAGCAAGTTGGCATATTTGAAAATAAGGCAGGACTGCAAGGATGGTATCATCCAAATTTGCTTCCATGAGGTATGGGGAACAGAACAGCTTCACAATCAGGAATAGTTCTGCAGGATGAAGGGTGACTGATTGGGGGGAGGGCACCATATCTTTTAATGGACTTGCTACATCCTTTAGGACAAAACTAAGAGGAGCACTAGACGATGCTGATGAGACTTGTTTAACTATTACTTCCAGTCACTTAAAAGCTTAGTGGAGCGGCAGGTACAATATTATGATGCACTTTCAAAACAACAAGAATGAAATGCTAATGACTGGCATCATCGACTGACTGCAATCATCCACGATTTACCCGTGACAGGGAAAAATAAAAGAATACATCAAGGAAATTCTGTCAACTCAGGGACAGGTAAGAGGTATGTCATTGAGTGTGTGTGTGCATGTGTGTGCGTGAGTGCGTGTGTGCGTGTGTGCATGTGTGTGCGTGCGTGTGCATGTGTGTGTGTGTGTGTGTGTGTGTGTGTGTGTGTGTGTGCGCTTGCATGTGTGTGTGTGTGTGTGTGTGTGTGTGTGTGTGTGTGTGTGTGTGTGTGTGTGTGTGTGTGTGCGTACACATGCATGTTTGAATATCTGTATATGTGTGGGAGAGTGATTGAATGGGGATGCCTGTGCCAATGTGATTCATGGGTAGCCCAAATTACTTATCTCTAGAAGGTGTTGATTTGCACTAGAGGTAATTACCAGTGATTCACAAACATGGACATTTGTTGATAATAAACTCTTTCCTCATTGAATCTAACATGTCTCCTAATTGTATTTCCAACAATCATGGAAACAGCCCTGTTTTGGCCACAGCTCTTATCACCCATGGTGGAATTCTTTCCTGGACTACATTTCCTTCTTGATTTCCTTTTGCTTTTTGTGCATTTGTCATCAACAATAAATATATCAATTGCAGTTTTATATTTTTGCTATATTATATTTATTGACTGCTTAACTATATACAGTTGCAAGGAGAATGCAAACAAACAACAAAGAAAAAAACAGAGCATATAGCAAATGATAACAAAATTCAGTGGTTAAATAAAAAGCATTTATTTTTTTAAACAAACCACAACACTGTCTGTTTACAATATATTCACCAAAAGTAAGGACAACTCTTTCATAAGACCATGTAATTTAATTAAATATGAAACATTTTGCATGACTATATTCACTGTTCTACTTATGATATGGTAAACAAGTATTTTACCTGTAATGGTCAGAATATACATATTACCTCATTATAATATTTTGGAAATATGTGAAAAAACTGCCAGGTTGCAGTGGTTCTAGGAATATATAATTTTATGAGTAGGATGCTCATATTTTTATTACTAGTAGTATTTTATTACATCAACCAAATATAATTCACTGAGATATCCTACAAGAGAAACAAAACAAAGCCCAAATGAGGGGTAATGAAAGACATACATTAATAGCAGATGCTTAGCAGAACCTTCACTTGCTGTCTACGTGGTTTCACATGGAAAAGATAAAGATTCATTTCACAGAACAGACAAGGGCAAGAGTTCACCTCCCCTAACTGATCATCCATGCTAGCTTAGAAAGACCATTTAGTATCACATCATTATGTCGAAATAAAACTCAGCTACTCTTCAGCTAATAGCCATAAATCACCAAGTATCACCCAATCAGAACTCTGTCAGGGTAACTAAACAATGGTCCAAGAAGCATTACACTTCTATTGGCTATGACAGCAAGGTATAAATCTACTTTTAGCCAACTGACTGAGTGCAGTGGGGTGTTGCAGTGAAGGTGACAACCAATCAACATCTCTATCATGAACTGATCAGAAAGCTCTCCACAGAATCTAGGTAGGAAAACTAAATACACTGGTTTTAGTTGTCCACTCAGTTGTAAACGTTTTACATTATTGTGGAATGCTATTTTCATTACGATTACAGCAAAAAAAAAAAAAAAAGATCTATGGCTCATTTCAAGCTTTGCTCCTTTAGATTGAAACACAGTAAGATGGTTAAATTGAGGTATAGCTCCAAGCAACTCAGATTACAAAAATAAAGTCTTCCTTGTATATTAAATAATGCTGATCACTTCTGTAAAACTAGAATTGTACAGTGCATGTTATTTACTTTCCCTGGTGAGATTGTTTTATGTAATTTATTTATTATAAACAATCTTCCATCTCTACAGGACTTTAAACTTCACTGAGCATGTATACTATATTCTTATTATCAGCACTGGTTTATAGTGTGGTGCTGTAACCCTCAGCCATAAAGGCTGCATTAAAATACACCTTTCTGAAAGCAAAGTAAATGTTTCACAAAAACAATGGTACTGCATTGCTACTACTCATACAAGCAATATCCAAACCAAATAGAGTAGATTAATTTACTCATATTGAACTATAAGACTTTGAAAGCACTTTAACCATTTTCTGAAATACATTATAATGTGAAAAATTGGCTTTCTTGGTTACCACATGTCCTAATGCATTACCGATTCTGCAGTGGAAGAAACTTACTTTTGTAGCCACAAAGAAGATTTATGGAATGGTCAATTTATGTTCCATTTAACAGTTAACAAATGTTAAATAAATAAAAAAAGTAAATTTGAATGGCTAAATGAAAACTTGAAAATCTTAGTCAACATTATCTGTATCCTGACAAGCTTTTAATGGGACTAAAATCACAGTTCTTGGTTAATATATGTAAAAAAGTAAAGACAGCAACTGCTTCATGAAAACAGAAAAGGTGTTGTGACATGAAGACTCTTAGATAAAGGAAAGATTATATCAGGTAAAAAATATTAAACAAATGTAATAGAAACTGTCTGCACAACTATTGCTGCATGTTCACTGAATCATTATTGCAGTGGGTACCATCATAAAACATTATACCCATGAAAAGAAAAGACTGTGAATAATTTGGGCACATGATAAGGTATGACAATATAATTTTGTTTACTTTTAATGGCTAATGTAAAGACAGAAAAATAGATCTGTAGATGTTGTTTTGTAACTATCCAAAGTTTTTCACTCTGTTGTCCTGTAACTGTGATCTAAAGAATTCTCTTTTGAAAACTGACTTATTATTTATTTATATCTGAACAACTTTATATTACAACTATACGCTGTATAATATTGAATGAGTACCAAATGAGCAAA
>NC_056729.1:1518873472-1519023472 GCF_019279795.1 Protopterus annectens
CTGAGTGCCACAGGAAGATATTAGCCTATGAGCAGATGACACGATTCGATAACAGACACAAAGACAAGTGCAAGTAATAATGTATTTAGCATAGGATACTTTCAAATGTCACACATGTCCACTAGATTCCAAAACACACACTGGGTGCTCCTAACAATAATAAAATGCAACAGTGTGCCAAACATTTTTACTGAAGCACTCATCAGAGATCATTTGTGGTCACTCTCCCCTCTACTTCTTTCCAAGAATTACTAAGTAATAAAAGATTCTGCAAATTATTACTTAAAAAATTGAAGTAGCACTCAATGCATTACAGCAGGCTGGGGTACGACAAGTCATACCAGAGGGAAATCTGCAAATGCTTCCCGAAGACAGCAGACAAGGTGCCAAGCCAGGCTACAGTTAAGCCATCTCTCTGACCTGGGAGTTAGAGACTGGTACAGGTTAGACAGAGAGCTGCTACATGCAATGTACATGATGTGTGTACCCCCATTGTTTTCACACAGTCTGTAAGGTAATGCAGTCCCAGTAAAAACAAAAGTGTGTCTGATTCTGGGAATACTAATCTCTTGGACATTGCAGCAACATATGCGTGGTATTGTGCGAGTGTCCCAGACATCTAGGACAGCTCCTGGTGGTAATGTGCATGAAAGTGAATGAATTTATCCACTTTTCAGCAACAGCCATGGAGTGCAGGACGCTATGTCCTCATTGAAATTGTCTGCACCAATGTCCCAATCAAAACCCCAGTGTTACTCAATGCTGAATACTATATCAGTACAAAGAGGTGGCCATTACTCAATTTTCAGGTTGTGTGCTCTGCAGACAGCCTCATCATCGATATCATGCCATACACCCTAGCAGTGTGCATGATGCAGCAATATAGAGGGGAAACAGTCTGAGGCAGGCTTTTGCAACATCGTAAAACTCCTGAGCAGCTTGGCAATAAGGCTTGGAGGGTGGCCTAATGGTTAAGGTGTTTGCCTTACAAACACAAGGTGCAGGGTTTGAGTCTCACACGGGATAATTGGCTAGGCTTAAAATGTCTCGCAAGAGCAGTTAGCCTAATACTAATCTATGAACCTATGAACCTAAGTACAAGACCACAGCTATGATGTAATCTGAATATAGATCTGTCAGCAGTAAGCCTGAGGGCTAAATGTGTCTTGGCTTATGACACCATACAGAGCCCCATCAATGCCTGGTGAGGATGCATATAACAGAAGACACACTGTTACAAGGAACACCACTCAGAGTGTGTTGTGCATGGTAAAAGCATAATACAGATGTCTGGACACATCTGTGGGTGCACTCTAAACCATACCAGAAAAGGCATCAAAAATGATCACTGTGGGTGTCATCCTACACAAACATGAAAACATAGTGACCTACCAGCTCTAGGTATGGGTGAACTATCCCCCCCACCCCCAAAAAAAAATGCCAGATTTCAGACATGGAGCTATCACAGCTGTTACATGATGATCAGGAGGACACAAGGATGAAAAGAACTAGACATAGGTGATAGAGGCTGATGCCATTTATTCTGGCTCAGGCAACATTGCAACATCTGAATTATAATTTGGGTCATGACAAGCCATGTTTATGGAAGTAAACAGAAAAAAGCAGTGATATTTACAGTATTGTCCCATTACAGCAGCACAGACCACAACTACTGGAAAAGGCCATTAGTTGTCCAGAATGAACATCATACATACCATAACTACAATACCAACTGAAAAGCCTTATACCCATATTTGTGCTCTAGAAGTGAACACAACTGGATGGCTATAGAAAAACATTCACCACAGGATCATTGTAGGCAATGTACATCAACAAAGGTAACAATACTGGCATATACATGGCACAATAAAGTGAGCACAACAGAAGATGTTTGCCACGTAGGATGTCATCATAGATGTAATTAGTGTGTGTAGGTAGCAGTATAACTGTCATTATTTCAATTACTGTAGGATCATGCATTTGGGGGATATACCATAAAAACAGAGCTTAACTGTGGAGGTTGTGCAATTACATTGAGATGCATTACACATGTCACATAAAAGCAGCACACAGCAGCTGCAATAATAACATGTCAAGGACTGACAACAAAGCCGTAAACCTGACAAAGCATGAACAAGTATTATGGGACATGCCTGACCTGGACTGTTATACATAAGGCAACACTATAATGCACAGGTGGTTGTAACAACATGAGTCAGCCAGATGAAAAAGTATGTGCAATTCAACAAAGTGCACATCATCAGAGGCTATCAAAGATGGAAATTAAATCATAGGTGCACATTGTGTTTAGGGGAGGCATGTGCAGTACCAGAATACATTGTCACAAGTATCACCACTATGCACATTGAAGGATACCTCTGCATACAGCAATGGCACAACAATGTAATGTTTCCTGTATAAATTAATCCTGTAAAAATAAGGTAATATGCTAATGCTTGAGAAAAATGCTTGCTGCATGCCAGTTAGCAACAGCAGATCAAATGGAAGCAAGGTGATTATTACATTCAGCAGTACAGATGTCAATATAGTACAAAAATATCACAATATCAAACATTTGCAACATAATACAACATGAGGGCAGTCTCGTATGTCAGCTAAATAAGCAGAAAAATCCTGTGGCATCAGACAAGTGAGAAACCATTAACGAGTAGACTAGATAGAGTTCAGCACAGTGGCCATAAATGTTACAAGGATAGAATGACAACACAGGACACACATTTAATAAACTGCCAGTGCTACACTAACACAGTCTAAGGTATCCACATTGATGATTTACAATACAGTCTTGGATGCCCTTGCCACAACTGGAAAAATTATTCTCACAATGCTGTACCAAGGAGCTGGATGTGGTGACAGCAACAAGTTGGGGCACAATATGGGTATGAGCAGTACTATGATGTGTATGCCTGGATGTGTCTGCTGGGTTCTAAACAGGGCAACCAACAGTTGATTTACATGCACATTACAGCACAGAAAATGATGTATGAGGGCCATGTGTGTGTCTTCTGAGAGGGGGTCTGAAGGCAATCTGTTCACAAGGGTTAGGGCACATAACACCTAGTTTGTACTATGGCAGTTCTCCAGCACTGCTATAAGAAGGCTTTCAACACAGGATGCAAAAGATACCTCACTGTCATGCTGTGCAACCAGTGTTGCCATGACCTCTCCATGGCTGCAGTCCTAAACTTCTCGCAGCTGGTGTTCTTTCTACATGATCAGTAACATGAACAAGTACATGCAGGTCATTGCCATGATGTTGCTTTGAATGTTTTTGCATCTGGAACAGTAGTCATATACCATATGTCACATGTCTATGCACATCAGCTACAGTCCATTGTGGGGCAGAGTCACCAACACTACCAGACTAAACTGGAGTCAGCTGGTCAGGGCCATCATCGTGACCAGTATCAATGCCTATAAATCATCACAGTGCTGGTTACACAATCCCCCTGATCTGAGGGTATGCAGTGAATCATAGGACTGTCCCCATCCAGGCTGGACAACATTCAACCCACTGCAGTATCCAGTGTGCCATTGGCCATACTATCAGAATGAGGCACATTACATCCCACCTCAGGATAAGTGGATAGGCTTGTGAAGGAGGCAGGAAATAGAAAGGAATAATGCATTCTCCAATTCATTACTGATAAAATTCAATTCATATTTCAAGTCCTCAAGAATAATGTGGTCAGAAATTGGAACATTCTAAAAGCAGATTAAATAGTTTTTAATACACTGGGAGAAACACCAAAAAGGAGAAATCTGAAAAGCCTGTTTGAAAATGTGACTTCCTTTCTCCCAAGAACTTTTACGGGCACACATAAATGAGGTTCCTGAACCCAATATTCCTATATTTTGGAACAGGAATCTATCACTTTGGATAATTATTGCAAGTCTAAAATCAAGTTAGTGAATGGAAAATGTCTCACAAGGAGTATGGTATACATTGCATGTTGCATTTCTTGCCCCTGTTCTTACATTGGGAAAACTGAGAGACAATTCAAGAAAATAATATATGAGTATACATATGAGTTATGACTTATTAAGAAAAAGCAAAGCCAGTTCCCTTTGCAAGCATTCTATTTCCTGTCAAAGTTTTCGTAAATTTCAGTTTGGTATCTTGGAAATCATTCCTAGGAGTGAATGTGGGGGCTCTTGAGAATTATTTTTAGAACATAGGGAATTACTCTGCCAAATCAAACTAAATGTGTCAGTTTACCAAGGTGTCAATGGATACATTTCCATTATTCCTACTCTGCAACTTAAGTCTTTGAATCTTTTTGATTATGTGTGAGATTATTTTTTTCATTTTTAAGTTCAGTATATGCTTTTAGCATTTTTACAATGATAATATTAGATATTATCCTTTTGTACCATATAATTTATACAGTTATTATGATGCATGTGCATTTTTATATCTTTTTGATATATTTTTTTTCTGATTAGCATTTCTTCAAGAATTTTCTGATTATTATTTATTTATATGCAAGCACATTTATTGGTTACTGTCAAGTCACATGGTGTTCATCTACCTATATTAACTTTGTTTTTTGTGAATTCTCTGGTACTGATGAAGTCCCATTAGTTTTCTAGGGCCAAAAGGGATTAACCAGTATCTTTTGTGTCATTCATCCAATAAACAACTGATTTTTATTGAGTTTGTTTCTTTGAGATTGATTGCTGTTTAATGTGTTTCTGCATTTTTTATCATCGTTCACAGGAAGAAGGAGTTTGGGCTTTGTTTTTTGCTCCAGTTTATTTCTTTGAGTTACACAGGCACACACTCATACTACAGTTACAGAATAATATAATCTGCAAATAAATACAACATTTCTTGATTAGCATACTAATTATATTCTTGAATTTCTAAGTGTCTTATTTGCCTGTGTATCTAAATATAATGAAAATAACAAAGGGGAAAGAAAACAACCCCTGGTTCATCTGTTCAAACAGGACTTATCAGAGAGAGGAAATCCCCACTTTAATTTTCACCTCCGTTCCCTCATATATCCTCCTAATTAACCTTATTATTGCATTAGGGGATGCAAATGCTTCCATTGCCCTACTCATAAAATCTCAGCGTACTCTGTTGAAGTGCTTTGTCTGAATCAAGACCCACCAATAACAATAATATTTTCTTACATTCTGCTTCCCTCTGGATCATCACTGTTCTACTAATGTTGTCAAATGTTTGCCTCCTCTCCACAAAACAACATTGATCTATATCTATCAATCTGTCAACACCTTTGCCATTTATTGAAAAGAAATTCACGTAGCTATACTACCTCACACACACACACACACACACACACACACACACACACACACACACACACACACACGCATGCACACACACACACGCACACACACACACACACACACACACACACACACACACACACGCATGCGTGCGCACACATGCAAGCTAACTAAACAGTGCTGTTGAGTGCTATACATCTGTTGTTACTGCACATGAACACTATACTGTGATAAATATGTGTATTTCTTACTTGCACACACTCACTTTTTTGGTGTCAGCCTTGCCCACCTACCATTCCCACCCTGAGTAAATGCTGATGACTGTGCTCTGCCCTTTGCACATTTCTTTGTGATGTAGGGTCGCATATATGTCTGATTCACACAGCGGATAGCTAATGCTTGCTTACTCACAAGCTAGAATTTATCAATATGTAGTGCAAAAGAAAAAAAAAATTAATTTCTTGTTCCTACTCATTTGTGAATGATTGCTAAACCTCATAGAATTTTAGTCAGTGTTGTTAGTAAAGCAGTGGAACCATTAAGTACGAAGAAGTGGGAGATAGAAAAGACTGACAAGGCTATGAAGGACTACTGGTTGGCTAACAAAGAATCTAAGAAAAAAGTTGCAATAGCAAAAAATAGGGCAGCAGAGGCACTGTCCCAACATCTGGAAAGTGATTCAGTAAGGGGCACAAACAAACTATATCAGGTTGCAAGACAAAGGCAGAAAGATAAAGAAGATAGTCAGACACCCTTCATAAGGGATGCCAGCAACAACCTGCTGACCAGTCCAGAGAGCATCAAAGGCAGATGGAAGGAGTATTTCCAGCAGCTTCTGAATGAAGAAAACCCCACAGAAGCTGGACTGCCCCAGAAACAGCCTACAATGAGAGAAGAAGAGCCCACCCTAGAAGAAGTAAGAACAGCACTAAGGAAGATGAAGTCAGGAAAGCAGCAGGCTCAGATGAGGTTACAGCAGATATGATAAAAATGTTGGGTGAGATAGGGAAGAAATGGCTCCTGTAGGTACTAATAACAGTGTGGAGAGAGGAGTATCCCAGATGACTGGAGAATAAGCATACCCGTGTCAGTGTATAAGATCAAAGGGGACATCCACAACTGTCGGCAGTATAGTGGCATCAAACTCCTATCACATTGCATGAAAGTTCTGGAGAGGGTGATTGATAAATGGATACGCAGAGTAGTATAATGTAAGATGGGAGACGAGCAGTTGGGATTCAGATCAGGATGCAGCACAACTGACCCGATGTTTGCATTGAGACAAATACTTGAAAAGAAGCTAGAGATGAGGAAAGAGTCCAAGTGAGCATTCCTAGACTTGGAGAAAGCATATGACAAGGTCTCAAGATAGCTGATCTGAGCAGTACTGCTGTAGTTTTAAGTCCCAGAAACATTGGTAGAATTAGTGCAGGCTATGTACAAGGACCCAATGACTCAAGTATGAACAGTGTTCAGCCTCATAGAGGGGTTCCCAGTGGGAGTGGGTGTACATCAGGGTTCAGCTGTGAGCCCACTGCTGTACATACTGTTGATGGACTATGTTAGCAAACAGGTTGGAGGGGAGGGATCAACAAATCTGCTGTATGCAGATGATGTGGCAGTGCAGAGCTAGAACTTCAACAATGGATAGGAGAATGGAATGCAAATCTGAAGGCACATGGGAAGAAGCTAAGCACAGATAAGATGGTGGTAATTGCAGCAAATTGGGTAAATCGGAAGAAGCTGAGAACAGAGATAGAAGGGAAGATAGTGGAACAGGTAAACAGCTTAAAGTATCTGGGAGTGGTAGTTGAAGAGAAGGGTAGTCTGAATGAAGAGGTCAAATCTAGAATCAGAGAGGCTGCAGCCAACTGGCATAGAGTGTCAGGTGTAGTCTATGATAAAATAATGCCAAAGAAGCTGAAAAGTAAGGTGCACAAGACAGTGGTGTGACCAGTACTACTGTTTGGTATAGAAATCTGGGCAGTAAAAGCAGAATAGTTGAAGAAGCTAGAGGTGATGGAAGTGAAGTGCCTGAGAAAGGTCATAGGATGTACACTGTGGGACAGGTGAAGAAATGAGGACATAAGACCAAAAGCCAAAGTAGCTCCAATTGCAGAAATGATCAAAGAGAACAGATTACGATGGTTTGGGCACATGTGTAGAAAAGCTGAAGACAATTTGGTGAGGAAGATTTGGGACAGACAGGAAGAAGGTTAGAGGAAATTAGGACATCCAGCAAGGAGGTGGATGGATTGTGTGAAAGAAGATCTGTGACAGACAGACATGAGTGTTGAAGAAGGCAGGAATGTGGCACTGAATCAAGAGAGTTGGCGACAGTTAACACGATACCATGTCCCCATGTAAGAAAAATTGGGGGCTGATGATGATGATGATGATGATGATGATGATGTGTTTTAATACTTGGAATGCAGGTGTATACAATTAACCCCTAGTTGATGGTAATATGTGCATTCTGTACAGACCATATCTGGGTGCTGGGATGCCTACCTGACCCATATACATTTACAGATGCTATATTTGCAGTCTACAGTTACTACTGTGTCATACTTGTCTGTGTTAGCATACCTACATTCAGGAATGCATATAGCTGAAATGCAAAGGATAAAGGGTCTATATTAGCAAAACGATAAACCCTATGCGTGAATACCAAAACATCGACCCCTATACCACGAACCGCGAAAATCCCGAACGCACTAAACTGCAAAAAAAAATATCGAACTGTCATAGTCAGCCAACCCCATCACCCGCTACATACTACCTACTGAAACAAAATAAATAAACCACATACATATACTAACCAAACCCTCCTTCTAACCTAAACTAAAGCACCAAAACCCTACCTCCAACACTACATTAAACCCCACAAACACAGCTATCTATGCACTCTCCTTAACCCCTCCCTAACCCTAAGGTCCATAACTACCACACACCTCCCCTACAAACATACATCTAAACAAAATAAAAGTACCAAAACCCTACCTCCAACACTACACTAAAATCCACAAACACAACTATCTATGCACTCTCCCTAGCCCGTCCCTAACCCTAAGGTCCGTAACTCCCGCACACATCCCCTACAGACATGCACCTAGACAAAATAAATTATACACATACATACACTTAAAAAAAAACTAAACATAACACTACACTAACTCTTACATACAGTGTACCTATCAATACACTTATCTTATCCCAAATCCTAACACCAAATGCTATACCTCCCTGGACTACGTGAAAAGAGACATAGAGGAGCTCTCTGAGCATGTATCCCAGGCCGGTATGTCCCTGACCTTGAGTAGCATCTTACCCTCACCAAGAATGATGCCACAATATGAAGACAAGATGATCAATTTTAACAATTGGCTTAAGTACTGGTGTCATTCAAAGGGGATCCAATGCCTGTCAGCCTGGGATGATATGCTCGACAAGCCACTATGCTTCGCTAGGGACGGCTTGCACCTGTCACCCCTGGGCTTTCAGATATTGGCAAAGGCTCTTGCTACCCCCATAGTGCCTTTTTTAGGCAAGGCTCAAAAGACAAACCCACCTCCATAGGTATCACAAGGGATAAGAAACTAAGAGTAATGCTACTCAACGCCAGAAGTCTAAACCTCAAGATGCATGCACTTGAAACTCTCCTTAGCATGGAGAACATCGATATCTGTGCAGTAACAGAAACCTGGTTCAGGGCTCCCGAGAGCACCCCAGCACCACCAGGTTTTACCTCATACCATGCTTTTTGGCCCCAAAACTTGGACCGAACCACAAAAGGAGGGGGGGGGTATCGATATTCATCAAAGCTACCCACACCTCCAGGTTGGTGGCAAAGCATGAAGCATCAGAGACTATCCATGTGCAACTAACAGTGGGTAAAACTGTATTCCAGTTTATAGCCTGCTACAGACCACCCTCCCAAACCCAGGAACCCCACTCGGCCTTCCTGAGAACACTGGAAAATATGAATGTCTCTCCAAACACCATTATACTGGGCGACATCAACCACCCAAACATAGACTGGGAGCATTACTCTAGCTCCAACTCCCTATCCCAAAGGTTCCTAGAATTCATAAACTCAAATGCTATGGAACAACTTGTTACCACTCCCACAAGAGGGGAAAACATACTGGACCTGATCATCACCAACATGCGGACTCTATGCTTCAGACCAGAAGTGTATCCTTCACTGGTAAGATCAGACCATAAACTGATCTCACTGGATATTCACATCCCGACCCCACCCCCTGCCCAGAAAACCACAGTGAAAAACCTCTAAAGCAAATTTTACACTCCTCAAAACCGAGGTGGATTCCTTCAAAGCCCCCGGGCCTGTGGAAAATACGGCCCAGACCGCAGAATCCTTTATAAATGCATTCTATGAACACCTTCAGGAATGCATGGATCATGCAATCCCAAATAAAACCAAGACCCAATCCTCCAAAGGCAGATGTCCTGTCTGGTGGACCCCAGCCATAAACAAACTATACAATAGAAGGAGGAAGCTACTACATGATAGAGCAAAATCCCAAAAAGGGAAAGCATCTCTGATCAGTATTAGCAAAAAACTAAGAGTACTCATAAAATCCACTAAGGCCAGCTTTGAGAGAAAAATTGCACAGGACACTAAGGATAATCACAAGGCTTTCTTTAGTTATGTTAGGAACCTGGGTGGGAATTCCCAGATATGCTCAGAATTAGTCCAAAATGACAAAAAATACACCAAACCCACAGACATTGCCAACATCCTAGCTGACGGGTTCAGCGCAAACTTCTCCCCCCCTCCCCAACAAAAGGGCAAATATCTATCCCAGCAGAGTGCTGCCCCCTGACATCTCAAATGCTCAGGTAAGAGCCGCCCTCTCCAAAGCAGAAAACAAAGCATCAATGGGACCAGACAGTGTCCCAGGCTGCGTCCTACATGAACTCCAAACAGAGCTAAACCCAAACATAAAACTACTGTTCAGTCTCAGCCTTACTACAGGATATGTACCCAAAGAGTGGCGTACAGCAACAGTGGTCCCTCTCCACAAAGGTGGTGCCTCAACGGACCCTGGAATCTATCGCCCCAGAAGCCTGACTAGCTTGGTCTGTAAAGCTATGGAAAGGATCATCATGGACCTCATAAATAAAGATATTGGGGACCTACAGACACTGGATCCTACCCAGTTCAGCTTTGTTAAGGGCAGATCCTGCCTCTTAAACCTGGTCGACTTCTTTGAAACAGTCACCAAGGCCATTGACGAAGGGAAGGTGGTCCACACAGCCTACCTGGACCTCGCAAAAGCCTTCAATACAATACCCCACTCGGGCATTATAGATAAGCTCACCAGCTTAAATATAAACCCCTATGTCACTAGATGGGTTGCAAAGAGGCTCACGGACAGAACCCACATGGTTAGAATTGCTGGAGCCATGTCAGACTCCAAACCAGTTACAAGTGGCATCCCACAAGGCTCAGTCCTGGGACCACTCTTGTTCGGTATATATTTCTCGGAGGTACAGGCCAACACAGAAGGACTGTGGCTGACCAAGTTCGCAGATGACTGCAAACTGGGTGCCATAATTGACTCTCCAGCCGACACAAGCATCCTCCAAAAGGGCCTCATAGAAACAGACAACTGGTGCCAGAGCCATGGCCTCAAGCTAAATGCCAAAAAGTGTATAATCATCCCCTTTTGCAAAAACAAAGTGCCCAAAAATTACCACATAGGTGGTAATCCATTAAGTACAGAAGAAGTAATTAGGGACCTGGGGACCCAAGTTGATAGCAATCTCTCATTTGTCAACCACGTGGCCAAAGTAGTTAGAAAAACATTTTATATAGCCCACCTAATCATGAAGGGATTCACATCTAGATTAGGAGAGGTCATCGTGCCTCTTTACTCATCCCTCATCAGGCCCATAATCGAGTACAGTGCCCCTTTTGGGATGTACCTTACCAAACACCTGCAGCAACTGGAAAGACCCCAAAAGTACCTCACCAAGAGGATCAAAGGGCTCAAACAGATGCCATATGCTGCCCGGTTAAAGAAACTCCAGCTCTACTCAGTGGCATACCGCCTGCTTAGAGGCGACCTGTGCCTGACGTATAAAGCCATGTCCAACCCGGAATTAAGGGACATGCTGCACCTCAAAAAATCCAAATCCCATCAAGCTACACGCTCGAGAGACTTGAACCTCAGCACTGAAAAAAATAGGACATGCTGGAGGGACAGATTCATAACCCAGAGGCTCCCCTCACTCTGGAATAAAATCCCAGTCCAGGTTAGGTAGAGTCTCTCATTGACTCTCTTCAAGAGGAATCTTGATGAGTGGATGGGAGATCGTAGGTTTACCCTGGGTATCACTTCTGTGTCACTGTTAGACAGAGGCACAGTATACTAACCTCGAAAAAGGGCATAGCAAAATTATTTTAAAATGGGTGGTGAAAGCCAAACATACTCTGGCTAGGCTTATAAATGCCCTAGGGCAGATAGCCTAGTATGAACCTATGAACCTATGAACCTATGAACTAAAGTCCTATCTATCGCACACTTACCTTATGGAGCTGTAGCACAGACGGGCCAACCAAAACAAATCGACATTTTGAAATTTGCAGTTTTGACCATTCAGGGTTTACATACTTCGCACAATACGGTTTGACATCTTCGTATTCACCTAAATGGATTTTCGATTGCGTAAAAGGAACTCAAGGTTAACACCAGACAATCCTGATCGAAACACATGATAATACCTTGCACATTACTATTGAAGGTTCATATGTTACTGCATAACATATATCAAATTGCATTTAGTACAGCTCCACATCTACACTTTAGCATAATAGTTCTTTTGCAGCCAATCTTCAGTCGCTTCATGGTGTTATACCCATATTTCCTTTGCAACACCTGTAAAATTCGATTTCTTCAACAACAGAACAGAATACACACAACAATTGGCAGAAGACAGCTTTACTGAGAGTGACATGATACAGTGATTGGTATACATTTGACAGACTTTATTGTACTCCAGTTTAAATAATGCATGCATTTTAGGTGTGCTTTTATTACAGAACCTGTGCAATACTAACACTTTTACCTTCACAAGTCTGACTGCAGTTGTACTGCATTTCCTGTAGATCATGAATGGATGTTATTTATTCCCTTTGCATTTAGAATGCTAGAGTACTTTATTACCAGATCATTAGTATTAATACTGTACAAACAAGTCATTCCTACACATTATGAATATATTGTTGCAGTACAGTCAGAACAGAATATACCTACTGGCAATTACTACTGTACTCTTTCTTTTTTATATTGTTATATATTGCAAAATATATCTGTACTCACCACACTCTCGGCGCTTCCTCACTAGGCACCCTGCATGGGCCTTCAAGTTGTGAGCCCTTTTTTCTGCAGCTGTGGGAAGGGAAACATGCTATTATGCCTACCTGTCTATCAGATATTCATAAAACAATTTGCTAAATCATGAGTTGCAGTACTAACAAACTTCTGGAGAATTCTTGTCCCAAGCATCTTTGATCCACTGCCCCCCCTTCCTTCACTTCAGGTCATCATAATGATGCCGCACCTGCTCATCAGTGCAGGGGATTCCAGTAGCACTGGTGAGGTCACATGCTAGATTGTCCCAGGCCTTGGACTTGTATTCAGAGCCCTGGTACTGTCTCTGCAGCAATCTGTCATGATGGTCTTTGACAAAGAGCCCAACCATAACCCTGGACTTCAACATGCCCCAGCACTGCACCATAGCTCCTGTATTGACAAAACTCCAACAGGTTCTGGCTGTATTCCCACCTGTGCAGCTTAGATAAGGCTGTTTTCCTGCTCATTGCCACCATTGGACCATTTTTAAAAAGGCTAAGCTCTGTTTATCAGTCCACAAATCTGCTAAGCTTAGTTGAGTAGTGCTTAAAGTGGCAAATGCTTAGCAATGCTTAGCAGTGAGCAAACCCACTTAGCTGAGCTGAGGACTGCTTAAACTGGGAGTGCTAAGCACTGCTCAAACCAGCTAAGTGGAGCTGCTTATTGCTAAGCACTGCTAAAACAGGTCCTGTTTGAGCATTGCTTATCTTGGCTTAGCAGTGTTTAGCAAAATGTAGCTAAGGGTAAACAAGATTTTTACATAATAAAAAAATATGTATTGACATTAATTACTCATTATTGATACTTTAGTATTTTGTGTATTTATTTTACTTTACTTGACCTCACTCTATGTACATTACTTTACCTTGGGCTGTGACTGTACTGTATTGGACACTTGTGTTTAACTGAAGGTCTTCACCACATATCTCCATTGACACTAAGATTCTGGACCGGCTGCACTAACCTGGTTAACAAATATCAATAACTACATCAGTAAAAAAAAAATAAAAATGTATATAGAAATGCTTTCAGATGTAAAAGCTGAATAGCCTGGCTGCATATTTGAACCATGCACCTACTGCACACAAAGCTGTAACTCTAACCATTCAGCTAATTTGACTGTGAGGATTTCAGCTGTACATTTCTATGCAACTTTTCATTATGTTTAAGCACTGCTGTGCCACGCGATGTTCTGGGCAAACCCTCTCAGCTATGCTTAAACTTGACCTTTTGTATAACAATTAAAAGTATCCGGTTTCTATTTTTAGATACCTGGCACATGTTTATTGATAAGCGCCATGCCACACCACGCAAACTCACAAATGTAAAAAAATTTAAAAATATAATAAATAAAAAACATCAAAATCACATTTAATCATTTAATTTCAGTGCAGTGTGGCACTTTGACAGTGCAGTAGGGGGTGTTACGGATGCTGTAACACCCCCCATGTGATATATATATATATATATATATATATATATATATATATATATATATATATATATATATATATATATATATATATATATGAACATTTATAAATAAGTGTCCAAAGACACTTCACTTTAATGTTTTAGTGCCATGCACACTTGGACATTGTAGGGGGTGTGTTACACATCTCTGAGCACTGTAACACACCCCTAGCACTGATTCAGTAACCATGCACATGGCTCTCCCTCAGTAGCGCACCTTCATGAGTATGCAAGGCATGCTGCTGAGGGGGAGCTGCAGACACGGACACCGTTCACTCGGTGTAGGACTTACACTATTCCTACATGAAGTTTATCTTGAAGGTGTATCTTTGAGACCTATCTTTTTCATCTGAGGCATTCTACAGTCTGTATGGTGATAACTTGAAATTGGGTAAACTGATTACATGCTTTACAGATAAGGCATGTTTGGAAAAGAACTTGACTAAATTGAACATTTGGGCATAGGAGAATAATATGCTGATAAATACATCAAGAACTAAGCATATGAAATTTGGGAGACATAAACTGAAAGGTGAATATTTAATATAGCACACAGTGATTGAAAGTGTAGATTCATTTAAGGACCTGGTTATATGGGTAAATCCA
The DNA here is from genome assembly GCF_019279795.1 of Protopterus annectens. Taxonomy (NCBI): domain Eukaryota; kingdom Metazoa; phylum Chordata; order Ceratodontiformes; family Protopteridae; genus Protopterus; species Protopterus annectens. Next base: position 1,518,888,217 of record NC_056729.1, read on the forward strand.
CCTTTGCATTTTTCTCACATCGACCAATTGGTTAATGATAGTTATAAAACTAAAGGCTGCATAAAATGATTTATAAATTCTAGGAAATCAGAAATGACAAAGTAATTGTTTGTTAAGTACATTAGACCTAAACTTGAGTACGGAATAACAATATGGAAACCTTATAAGAAAAGAATCATGAGTAAACTGGAAAGAGTACACCAGAATATACTAGAGGTATCTATGGATGTGAACATTTAAGTTATAGATTCATATAGGTTCATAGGAAATTACTAGGCTAGTGGCTCAACAGCCCTTGCAAGCCTAGTCAGTTTTACCCAGATTTTGTCCAATTTTATATCCCTGGGGAAAGATAACAAGGGTCTGCAAGTGGGATTTTGACTATTTTTACAGGCTGCCTCTGTCCATAAGGGACATGGCCACCACCCCAGTAATGAAATTGTAATTTCCCATCTATCAGTCCAGATTATGTTTGAAGATAGTCAGGGGAAAGACTTTGCTTCATATGAATAGGAAGCCTATTCTAGAGGAAAGACAATCTCTGGTACATGCTGGTCTCTCCAGCATGATCTATTCAAGTCAGAGATCAGGTTTATATCTTTGAAGTTAGTAACCCTGATGCAGTTAGTTTTGTAAATATGAAACATTTTCCTCAGGACTAGATCAGAGACTGCCTTGTAGGTCAAGCAGAGATCCCCCTTCATTAATTGGTAGGAAATTGAATACATTGATTGGGCCACATATGACATGTTGGTTATACCCTGCATTTTTTTTGGTGAGAAACTTCTGAGGATGCTCCAACTGTTGCAAGTGCCTGATGAAGTAAATTCCAAAGGGTGCATTGTGCTCAATTATTGGTCTGATGAGGGCTGAATACAGTGGTACTATGAAATCCTTAGGTCTGGATGCCATGTTCTTGCTTATAAGCTGAGCCACACAAAAGGATTTCCTCAGCACTATGGGCATGTGGTGGTCAAAGTTCAGATTACTATATATCTGAGTACCCAGATCTCTAACCCCTGGGTCCACTTTTGGGGAAGCTATCAGTGTTGTAGTTTGCAAGGATATTTGATTTCCCAAAGGATATTATTATGTATTCCATTTATTTTGAGGCCATGGCTCTGACACCAATCATTAGTCTGTGTCAAACCTTTCTGTAGGATATCAACATCATTTGGGGAGTCAATGATTGCTCCCAACTTGCAGTCATCAGCAAACTCAGTCAGCCAAAGGCCTTCTACATTTACCTTGACATCTGAGAAGTATATTCCAAGCAGAAGGGTCCCACCACTGAGCCCTGTGGTACTCCACTGGTGACTGGCCTCTTGATGGATACGGATTCTCCCAATCTAACATTTGTCCCGTCCATGAGCCATTTGCCTATCCATCTGGTGACTCAGAGGTTTAAGCCCAATTTTGTGATTTTATCTATAATGCCCAAGTGGGGTATTGTGTCAATGCCTTGTCCAGATCAAGGTAGACATTATGCACTGTCTTACCCTCATTCATGGCCTTAGTGACCTTTTCAAAAAAAGTCATCCAGATTGAGCAGGTAGGGCCTGCCTTTGATGAAGCCAAACTGGGTTGGGTTTAGAGACTGGAGATTTCCTACATCATTGTTAATCAGGTCCATGACTATCCTCTCCATAGCCTTGCATATGAAGCTAATCAGATTTATGGGCTGGTAGTTTTCTGAATCAGTTGATGGCCCCCTCTTGTGCAGAGGAATGTCTGTTGTTGTCTTTCACCCTACTGGGACAAAACATTTCAGAAGACTGTGGTTAAATAGTGGTCTGAATGGGTCTGCTAGGTCATATTTCAAGCTATTTAATAGGCACCTGGGATTCAATCATGGCCCTGTGATACAATGTTTCTAGCTTTAGATAGTGCAGTGATGACCTGTTAATAGTATGGGGTAATTTATGGCTAGTGACCGGATTTGAAATTTGAGTTGAACTTATTGGCTAGCAGATTTGCTATTTCTTCTGGCTGAGTATAGGTAGTGCCAAACACAGCTAGCTCAGCACATTGAGTGTTTCCCTTATGATTTTGAACAGAACTAAAAATGCTTTGTGGTTATCATTTGCTTTGGAAACTATTGTAGTCTCGTATTTAGCTTTTGAAGACTTGACTAGTTCCCTGATTTGCCTGTTGAGACTATTGAGGGATTTTTTTCTCTGTTGTGCATCCTCCCATCTAATCATGAGTTTCTTGCTTCTGTTGTATAGTCTATTTATGCCAGGGGTCCACCAGGGTGACTAGTTTTTCCAGCTAGACCTTGGTTTAGTTAGTCAGATGCTGCCATTTTTATGCTGTTCTTTAAGTAGTTGCACAGGGCATTTGTGTACTTCTGCATAGGCCTCTGTGTTTTTGAGTTTAGGTGGGGCTTTAACATTATCTATTCTGTCACTTAATAGGATGTAATTTTCCTTGGAAAAATTCTTTAGGGTTTTAGGATTTGATGAGGAGCTACCATTACCTTTATTTCAAAGGAGACTGATTTATGATGTAATCCTACCAATGAGGACATTACGCTGAGGGGAGGTGCAACACCTTATTATTATGAATGACTAAACATCTGAACTTGTACAGTGTCTCATAAAGATATTTAAGATGAGCTCTTATTCAGGTATATAGGTATTTAGAGACAACTATCTCTGGAAATGTTTGGGGCTATCAAAAAGTAGTAGAGAATCATCAGACAACCTATGCAGAAAATTCTATAGGAATGAGAAATGAGCTAATTGGTAACCTGATAAAGCAACTGATGCACAGAACAGACTACCAAATGACATTAAAGCAAGCACTAGTTTAGATATTTTTAAGAACAGTCTGGACACTTATTTTATGGGAACAACGTTTTTGATATTTTGGCAGGCTATAAGGGCATTAATGCCTGTGCTTGAAATATTTGCATGTATGCATGTATTTATGCATGTATGCAATACTAATTCTAATATGTAACTGTATATTACTGACAAGACTATATACCTCAGACAAATTCTGTTCTTACAGACATATACATATTTATACATATTTCCATATGAGAGTAATTGTCATTACTTTAGGTATGAATTGTGACCTTGGGGGTTGTCCCTATCTGATGCTATCAGAACACAGCCATTACATGATTAAGTACAGATTGTGGAGTTTGACAGGCAATATTTTTCCTATTTGTATGTGCATGGGACCTTAGGCTTGGATCTAGGTAGTGATTGTTTGTGCTCTCCTTTGCCTGTTAGCCAGAGCCAGGGCATACCATTCAAGTCTCTGTCTGCCAGCACAATCTGCAGCTGGTGGTTCCCTGTCAGACTCTTCATCTGTATCTGTTGCTGCCACTGGCTTGTGTGTGGTCCCTGTAACTAAGGTCCTGCCCCTTGCTGTCCTTGTTGAAGCTGTTCCCTGATAATTATATTATGTAATATGGCACAGACTGTAAGTGTTTCAGCAGAGGTATATAGGACATACTACAGTGCACCTCCTGATGTGTCCAGACACGGGAAACTTGAGTTTAGCAAACCAATCATGCATTCTATGATATTCCTAGTTTCAGCATGGGCCTCACTGTATCCTTGCCCAGGGGTTTGTGTGCTTTTCTCATGGGTGTCATGAGCTATGGCTCAAGTGCATAACCTGCATCTCTCAGCAATTTCTGTGTCACGCAGTCCGTGATACGTCAAATGGAATCTAAACACCTTTCTTCTTCTTGGCCAAGGTCTGACAGCAACACGCTGATTTAAATTCTGTTGCACATACAGATTAATAATAGCAGCAACAATCCCCAACATGTTTTTTTCTAAGAGTAATTGTACTGTATTACAAAGGGTTTTGGTGTACAGGGTAAAAAGCCTAGACTGATTGCTATATAGCTTCCTAAGTAGCTCTGCCATATTGGATTAGTTAATTAGCAGGTACTTCAGTTCTTTATGCGATAATTAGCATACTTTCTGTTTTATCTTTGTTTGGTGGCTGTACACATCATGTAGAGCTATTTAATGAATAGCAAATAGTGCTCTATCCACCAACATAATAGCTATACTTCATGTAGTTGTTAAAGAATCCTGCACCTACTGTGTGAATTCACACTAAAAAAAGAAGAAGAAATAGACAGATGCTTTATATAAGAGAAAATTGTTTTGCCTTTGGGTTTTGGGGCAAATGGCATTAGATCTTTACTACATTTTGGAAAATAAATATTTTGTGAAATTACTTCTGAGACTGAAAATGTGATGGATACATTTCTTTATTTGTGTGAATCAAAAAAGGCCTGTTTTCCATGGAACAATTGTATATTTTTCTAGACAAAGGAATACACTAAAAATATGTGTGCAATCTAAAACAGATGAAATTGAAGTTCATAGGTTCATAGGTTCAAAGGTGATTACTAGACTAACAACCACAAGGGCCTTTTTAAGTCTAGCCATGCATCCCAAATCTCTGACGAGTTCTGATACCCTTGATAAGTGTAAGCATGGGCCTGGGAGATGAACCATTTACAGATTACCTGTTTGCATCTGAGACATAGGTGCCAAACCAGGGATGAATATCTGGTTTCCCATCCAATTGTTCAAGTTGCACTTGAATTGGATTAGGGAGGAACTCTGCTTTACATAGATGGAGCATCTGTTCCATAGATAGCGTAATCTCTGGGATACATACCTATCTCTCCAGAAGGTCCTATTCATATCACAGGCAAGGTTTAAGTCTTTAGAATGGGTAATTCTGGTACTGTTTGTTTTGTGGATATGCAGAAGTTCCATCAGAGTGGGGTCTGACAATGCCCTGTATGCCAGGCTTAGATCTCCCCTCAAAAGTCTGTAGGAGAAAGAATACAGGGATAAGGCCTTTAGGTAGTCTGCATAGGGCATATTACTTATGCCCTATATTCTTTTAGTGAGGAACCTCTGGGGATTTTCCAGTTGTTGGATATGCCTGGTTAGGTACATATCAAAGCAGCATTGTACTCAATGATAGGTCTGATGAATGCCGAATACAATGGAAGAATGACTTCCTTATAAGTTCATAGGTTCATACTAGGCTATCTGCCCTGGGGCAATTATAAGCCTAGCCCAATTCTATATGGCTTACGCCACCCCTTGATTTGAGTATACTGTGCACTTTTTAAGGTTTAGTTTACTGTGTCTCTGTCTAATAGTGACACGGGAGTAATCCCTGGGACAAACCTACGATCCCCCATCCACTTATCGAGATTCTTCTTGAAGAGATTCAGTGAGGTGCTCTGCCTCACATGAACTGGAATTCTATTCCAGAGTGAAGGGAGCCTCTGGGTTATGAACCTGTCCCTCCAGCAAGTTCTATTTATTTCTGTGCTGAGGTTCAAGTCCCTCGAGCGTGTGGCTCTAAGGGGTTTAGATTTACTGAGGTGGAGCATGTCCATTAATTCTGGATTTGACATAGCTTTGTATGTCAGGCATAGATCGCCTCGAAGTAGGCGGTATGCAACTGAGTAGAGCTGGAGTTTTTTTAAGCGAGCAGCATATGGCATCTGTTTGAGTCCCTTGATCCTCTTGGTGAGATACTTTTGGGGTCTTTCTAATTGCTGCAGGTGTCGGGTAAGGTACATCCCAAAAGGGGCATTGTATTCTATGATGGGCCTGATGAGGGATGAATAAAGGGGTACGATTACCTCTCTTTATCTAGATGTGAAACCCTTCGTGATGAGGTGGGCTATGTAGAAGGTCTTTCTAACCACTTTGGCAATGTGGTTTTCAAAAGGAGGAGATTGCTATCAACTTGGGTCCCCAGGTCCCTAATAACTTTCTCTGTACTTAATGGGTTTCCGCCTATGTGGTAATTTGTGGGCACATTGTTTTTGCCAAAGGGTATGACTATACATTTTTTGGCATTTAGCTTTAAACCATGGTGCTGGCACCAGTTATCTGTCTCTGTGAGACCTTTATGAAGGATGTTTGTGTCAGCTGGAGAGTTGATTATGGCGCCCAGTTTGCAGTCGTCTGCGAACTTGGTGAACTAAGAAGTAAATGTCAAAAAGGAGCGGAAAAGTATATACCGAACAAGAGTGGTCCCAGGACAGAACCCTGTGGGACACCACTTGTGACCGGTTTCGAGTCTGACATGGCGCAAGCAACTCTCACTCTGTGGGTTCTGTCTTTGAGCCAGTTTGCAACCCATCTTGAGACATAGGGGTTTATATTTAAGCTGGATAGCTTATCTATGATGCCCGAGTGGGGTATTGTGTCAAATGCCTTTGCAAGGTCCAGATAGGCTGTGTGGACTACCTTCCCTTCATCTATGGCTTTGGTGACTGTTTCAAAGAAGTCAACCAGGTTCAAAAGGCAGGATCTGCCCTTGACAAAGCCGAACTGGGTAGGATCTAGTGTCTGTAGGTCCCCAATGTCTTTGTTTATGAGCTCCATGATGATCCTCTCCATAGGCTTGCAGACTAAGCTAGTCAGGCTTATGGGGCGATAGTTTCCAGGGTCCGTAGAGGCTCCACCTTTGTGGAGTGGGACCACTGTTTCTGTACGCCATTCTGTGGGCACATATCCTGTAGTGAGGCTGAGATTGTGTAGCTGTTTTATTTGAGGGATTAGTTCCTCTTGTAGTTCATGTAGGACGCAACCTGGGATGCCATATGGTCCCATGGAAGCAGTGTTTTTTGCTTTAGAGAGGGCAGCCTTCACCTGAGCATCTGAGATGTTTGGGAGACAGCCCTCTGCCTGGATAGATACTTGCTCTTTTGGGGGGGAGGGGGTGGAGAAGTTTGCACTGAACCTGTCTGCCAGGATATTGGTGATGTCTGTGGGTTCAGTGTATTTTTTGTCATTTAGAATCAACTCAGAACAAGTCTGGGAGTTGCATCCCAGGTTTCTAACATAACTGAAAAAAGCCTTATGATTGTCTTTGGTGTCCTTGGACTTAGATGCCATACCATTGGTTATAGGTTGTGCAACATAGAATGATTTCCTCACCACTGTAGACACATGATGATAAAATGCTAGATTACTATCTATGTGTGTCTCTAAGTCCCTGACTACTGGGTCAACTCTAAGGGGTGTGTTGTCAATATGACAGTTACCAGGGATGGATGACTTCCCAAAGGATACTATTATGCATTTCTTGGCATTTAGTTTTAGTCCATGACTCTGACACCAGTTGTTTGTCTGTGTCAGCCCCTCCTGGAGAACATTTGTGTCAGTGTGAGATTCAATGACAGCTCCTAATTTGCAATCATCTGCAAATTTAGTCAGCTAGAGACCACTGACATTGTTCTTGACTTCTAAGAAGTAAATGTCAAAAAGGAGCGGTCCAAGGACTGATCCTTGAGAGACTCCACTTGTGACTGGCCTCATTGTAGAGGTGGACTCCCCAATTCTAACTTTCTGGGTCCTGTCTGTGAGCCAGTTGGCTATCCACTGGGTGACATACAGGTTTGTACCTAACCTGTTGAGTTTGTCAACAATGCCCGAGTGGGGTATTGTGTCAAATGCCTTGGCCAGGTCATGGTAGGCAGCATGAACGATTTTGCCCTCATCCATTGCTTTGGTGACCTTCTCAAAGAAGTCCACCAGGTTGAGTAGGCATGCTCTCCCCTTTACAAAACCAAACTGGGTTGGGTCCTGTGTCTGGAGGTTTACTATATCTCTATTGATCATCTCTATAATAATTCTTTCCATAGCTTTACATATAAAACTAGTGAGATTTATTGGTCTGTAGTTTCCAAAGCCTGTAGATGGCCTACTTTTGTGCAGAGGGATAACTGTTGCCTTTCTCCATTCTTGAGGCACGAAGCCTGTTTGGAGGCTGCAGTTAAATAGTAATTCCAGAGGCCCTGATAGGTCATGTTTCATACTATTTAGAAGGCATCCTGGGATATTGTCTGGGCTCATTGATGCAGTGTTCTTGGTTTTAGAGGGAGCATTAAGGACCTGTTGCCTAGTGATAGTAGGGAGAGTTATATTTGATGATATTTCCTGATCGAAGATTGAGAGGGAGAGAGGAGTAAAGTTGGAGCTGAATTTATCAGCCAGGAGGTTTGCTTTATCTTCTGGCTCAGTATAGGTGGCTCCATTTACAATGAGTTTTGCACACAGTTGTATATTGCCTTTGAGGTTGCAGACGTAGCTAAAGAATGCTTTGTGGTTGTCCTTGACCTGAAAGGCCAAACTTACCTCAAATTTGGCTTTGGTAGACTTTATTTGTCCTCGGGGATGTTTGTTTAGTTTAATGAGAGTGCTTTTATCCTGCTGGGTGTTGCACCCCCTAATTTTTGCCATGTTTTCTTCCTACTGTTATATATCCGATTGATTTTCGGATTCCACCAGGGTGGTTTGTTTTTTGAGTTAATTAGCTGTAATTTTTTTTAATATGTAACTGTTTTAAGCATTAAGAAAACTACTGATGAAAGAGGGGTTTGGAATGGGGATGTGAATTAGAAATTTTGTGAAAGTTGAAAACAAAATTGTGAAATATGTCTTAGGTAACAGAGGTATGGTGAGTTATGTGGGAAAACCTAAGGCATGTTATTTCTGTGGGGAATTTTCACATTTAATATTATGCAAAACAATTAGATGTAATCAATGTGCAGTGCAAGGCCATATGATTAGTAGATGTGCAATCTAAAACCGATGAAATTGAAGTTCATAGGTTCATAGGTTCAAAGGTGATTACTAGACTAACAACCACAAGGGCCTTTTTAAGTCTAGCCATGCATCCCAAAAATAATGCAGATTGTGTAATAAGAAGGATCATTTCTGCTTTGATTGTGAAAGTGTGAGGATGGAAGATACTGAAAGGGAAGATGTGAGTGTTGCAGACAGTGAGGGGAATAATAGAGTGGAAGTGGGTAGCAGGGAGAGTATAAAGGAAGAAGTTGGGGAAAATAAAGACAAGAAGAAAAGTGCAGAGGATGTTGAAAAAAGTGAACTGAATCCATTAGATGATGATGGATAAACCATGATAAATGTAGAAGGTGAGAGTGTTGTGGATAAATATGACATTGACAAATCAGAATTTGAAGAAAAAAAGGGTGTATGATGTGAAGAAGAACAGTTCTGTTGGTGTTAGAGTAAGAAAGATAAAATGTAAAAATATTTCACCAAAAATCAAAAAAAAAGGTAAATAATAAATGTTAGCATTGCTTCTGTAAATATTAAAAAAAACTGCTGATTTAGCATAGTGGTATGTTGTTCTGACTGTTTTGCACAGGGTCCTGGGTTCCAGACTTGGCAGTGATATGTCTGGTGGTAACACTGCATTTAGGGGTTGGGAGAGTGGTCTAATGGTTAAGGTGTTTCCCTTACAAACATGAGGTGCAGGGTTTGAGTCTCACAAGGGATAATTGGCTAGGCTTAAAATGGCTCACAAGGGCAGTTAACCTAGTACGAACCTATGAACCTATAAATTGTTGGAATAATAGAATAAGGAGAACAGCTATATTACAATAGTATAAAAAGCATGAGTCTGAGCTTGCATGTTTACAAAATAATAGCTTTGTTTCTGAGAATCATACAAATGCAGTTTCTGAGAATCTTGCAAATGTAGTTACCCATTCCTTGTATATAAGTAAACCTCTCCAGTTTTAAAATTCTCCCTAGGAAATGCTCTCTGTAGTCTCCCACTGTTCACAGTTGCTCGAAGAGCTGCCAGTATGCACACAGGGCAACACCACTGCTGGCCATCTTATAGTATATTACTAAACACTCTCACTTAGACCTTTAAATAACTCTCCCCTACTCCTTCCCATCTACTAAGGATATGGTATAAAGATAGGCACTTCCCAGTCATCTCTGTTTCTGGCCAGTCATCTCTGTTTCTGGCCTGGTGGATATGTGTATCCTACAGCAGTGTAGTAACTGCCTCATGATCACTGACAACCATTAAATTTTTAAACAGACAAACACAGTGTGAGAGATGTAGATACACAATGGCATTGTAGGCAAAACTCTCACATACACACATGAAAAATGCAAACCAGGTTGTCAGCATTACACCCAAAACACTCACTACCAACTCTAAGGAATAAACACATAGACCCACATATACAGAGGTATTCACGTGTAATCTCTCCAATCCTCCAGGACCTCCTAAAAGCATTTCTCAATGGCCCCACCCACTCTCAATAAAAGACAGCACCTCACACAACACATAATTCTGAAAATCATTCTAGCCTTACTTCCAAGCCCATCAGACAACACACCACACAGCCAAATATTCTAGTTATTGGGCATTCCAATGTAAGTCATACTGATGCCCCCCTTACCAGGCTAAACAAGGAGAAGATCACAGTGAGCTTTCTGTGTGGAACCAGGATCTGCCAGATCATGCATGCACTTAGGTCTTTAAACCATGAGTACCAGTATAGCATGGTCATAGTCCAGGTGGGCATAAATGACCTAAGACATGCCTCACTGGACTATATGAAGAGAAACATGATGGACCTCTCTGAATATGTGTCCCAAGCGGATATGAATCTAGCCTTGATTAGCATCCTACCTTCACCAATGATGATGCCACAGCACCAGCAAATATGACTGATTTCAACAATTGGCTTAGTTTCTAGTGTCACAACAAGGGGATCCAATATTTGTCAGTCTGTGGAGACATGATCAACAAACCATGATGCTTTGCCAGAGATGGCTTGCGCTTATCACCATTTGGCTTCCGGATACTGAAAAAAAATGTATCTATCCCCCTAGTGCCTTTTTTAGGCCACGCTAAGTGGTTAAACCTTCCAACATAACAAAAATCACTCATTACTAGCTAAAGGTACTACTGCTCAGTGCTAGGAGTTTAAATAAAAAACGGTACTCCTTGGAAGCACTCCTCACGCTGAAGAATGCAAACATATGTGCAGCCATGGAAAAATAGTTCAGAACCATGGAAAGCACCCCGGCAATCAAAATCTACAATGCCTTTCATACATTTTGATCCCTGTCACCTCAGGATAAAACAAAGGGAGTAGGTTTCTCAGTGTTTGTAAAGGACAAGTACACTGCTAGACTATCCCCCTACATGACTCACTTGAGCTGCTCCATGCCCAACTAACCATAGGTGTGACCCCCTATCATATCCTTGCTAGCTACAGATCCCCTAACATGAGTCAGGAAAACAACACCTCCTATTTAAACCTACTCTTAACTTTCAGCCTAACACCATACTTATGGGTGGCTTGAAATACCCCTCCATAAACTGGAAGACTTATTTATTTTATTTATTAACCAGGAAAGTCAGACTTTGAACTAAGCCAATTTTCAGCGGAGGCCCGGGGAGAAATGCTCCAGATGCATGTCTTTGTAAACATGGGAGGAAACTGGAGCACCTGGAGAAAACCCACACGAATGCAGGGAGGACATGCAGACTCTGCAGAGAAGGCACCCCAGACGAGAATCAAACCAGAGAACCTCTTGCTGTGAGGCAACAATGCAACTGCTGCACCATCTACTTATATGACCCATAATTTTTGGACTTTGTTAATACAAATACCCCGGATTAACTAGTTAGCTCCTCAATTAAAGGTACAAATACCCTAGACCTAGTACTCAGAAACATGGGGGATGCTGCTCCCTCCCACGCATAACTCCTTCCTGGTAAAATATGACCAAAAACTTATTTCGCTTTACCAGAAAGGCTCATCCAGACTCTGCTACACTTTGCTGTGAAGGAAAGGTTAGTTTGCTGTTATTTTTTGTATTTCTGTATTGCCTTTCTGTATTTTGAATACTGTAGTTTGTTTTCTTTACCTTGTGTTTTGCTTGCATTCTGTTTTAACAGCATATTAAAACTTCAAAAGAGACCACAGCTCTCTCTGTTCTGAGTCAGGCAGAAATAAGAACTGATTAATTAAGGACTCATTCATAAGACAGAAGAGGTCACTTAAGGTTAATCACTTGTTAACAGAGGGGGTGGAGCTAGGAACTAAAATTTCTATTTAAGGAGTAAACTAAAACATTTCAGAGCTTTACCAGAAAGGCTCATCCAGACTCTGCTACACTTTGCTGTGAAGGAAAGGTTAGTTTGCTGTTATTTTTGTATTTCTGTATTGCCTTTCTATATTTTGAATACTGTAGTTTGTTTTCGTTACCTTGTGTTTTGCTTGCATTCTGTTTTAACAGCATATTAAAACTTCAAAAGAGACCACAGCTCTCTCTGTTCTGAGTCAGGCAGAATTTTTCCCTCCCTCCCACCCATTTAAGTTGTCTTGTTAAATACCACTGTCTTTCTAGTTGCCCGCCTCTTATGTTAATCTGACCATATATCTCATTTCTCTCTACTTTCACTGGCTTATGTGAGTAATCACAAAACCATCACTTTTGAAATCCCACCCCTTCAATTATTTAAATTTATTGGCCATCCTACAGTATTTCATAGTACCAAAATACAAAAGTAACCACCCCTTTCAGTCCATCTTGCTGTTTTAATAATAGTAACTCTCCACTAAACCTTAACTTTTTAAACAGGTAAAACTCAAGTTACCTACTTTCATATCTAACTTCTCTAGTGCACACTGCAGAGTGCATTCTTTTCAATCTTACCTTTAAGCATCCCTGTTACTAGCACTTTCTCTAATACCTAAATAGATCATCTCTACTTGACTCCAAGTAGACTTTTCTCTATCTGTTAAACCTAGCACTTGCTCCTACAGTACTTATTACCTTGATACGGCACTCTTATAGATAGCACCCCAAAAGGCAAACCCCATTTCTCGGTCACCCACATCCCCGGAATCTCTTTTAAAGTTTTTGTCTAGTCCTTCTAGCATGTCGAGGATCAGTTGCTAGTGTCCTCTCCTGCTCAGCTGGTGAACCTGGGAATATTGAGGCAATGTTACAATTGCCTCATGTACACAGACAACCCTCTCCTCCTCCCACAAAACACAAATACATGCGAGAGATGCAACTATACAGCCAAACTGGAGGCTGAGCTCTCTCAACATAGGACTGGCAAGACCAGTCAGGAGGAGAAGGTTACCACACACACTATAGACCCAGTCTCACATAGTACCATCACAACCTCAAATCATACACATAAACACACAAAGACATACGCGGCGGCTCTGATAAAAAATCTACCAAAACAGCAGAGGCCACCAAAGCAGACACCCAAACAACCACCACCTCAGAACACAACACCTGCAACACATATACCTCACAGTCAGAGTGTCAAACAGTCACAGCCCTTAAGGCCAAACACAATGCCAGACACACTAGTCATTGGTGACTCCATAGTCAGACACACTGGCGTCCGCTCACCAGACTGAGTAAGGAGAAGGTCACAGTAAGCTGCCTGTCGGGCGCTAGAATCCGCCACATAACGCAAGCACTCAGGTCTCTCAACAGCAGGTACAAATACGACTCAGTCATTGTCCACGCTGGTGTAAAGCGACCTGAGACGTACCTCCTTGGACTACATGAAAAGAGACATTGAGGAGCTCTCTGATTATGTAGCCCAGGCAGGTATGACCCTGACCTTGAGCAGTATCCTACCTTCACCAAGAATGATGCCACAATACAGAGATAAGATGATCAGCTTTAACAATTGGCTTAAACTCTGGTGTCATTCAAAGGGGATCCAATGTCTGTCTGCCTGGGATGACATGCTGGACAAGCCACGCTGCTTCGCAAGGGACGGCTTGCACCTGTCACCCTGGGATTCCGGATATTGGCAAAGGCTCTTGCCACCCCATAGTGCCTTTTTAGGCAAGGCTCAAATTCTAAACCTACCACCCTAGAACACAAAAAAGGAAAAAAACTAAGGGTAATGCTGCTCAATGCCAGAAGTCTAAATCTCAAAATGCACGCACTCGAGGCCCTTCTCAGTATGGAGAACATCGATGTCTGTGCAGTGACAGAAACCTGGTTCAAGGCTTCTGAGAGCACCCCAGCACTATCAGGTTTTACCTCTTATCATGCGTTCCGACCCCAAAATCCGGACAATACCAAGAAAGGAGGGGGGGTATCCATATTCATCAAAGACACCCACACCTCAAGACTAGTGGCAACGCACGATGCATCGGAGACCATCCAGGTGCAATTAACCATAGGCAAGACTGCTCTGCAAATTGTAGCATGTTACAAGCCACCCTCACAAACTCAGGAACCTCACATGGCCTTCCTGAAAACACTAGAGGGGATAAATGTATCACCAAACACCATCATACTAGGTGACTTCAATTACCCTAATATAGACTGGGAACACTACTCAAGCCCAAACACCCTAGCCCAAAAGTTCCTGGAATTCATAAACTCAAATGCCATGGAACAACTAGTCACCATCCCCACAAGAGGAGAAAACATACTTGATCTCATCATCACGAACATGGGAGCACAATGTTCAACACCGAAGTATACCCCTCACTGGTGAGATCAGATCACAAACTAATCTCGCTGGAGGTCCTCATCCCACCCCACCTGAAATAAAAAAGACCACAGTAAAGAACTTCTCGAAGCCGACTTCACACTTCTAAAGACTAGTGTGGTCTCCTTTAAGGCCCCAAGCCGGCGGAAAACAGTACTCAAGCCGCTGAATCACTTACAAATGCCTTCTACCAGCACCTGCAGGACTGCATGGATAAGGCAATCCCAAGCAAAACAAAGACTCTTTGTACCAAAGGCAAGCGTCCAGTCTGGTGGACCCCAGCCATAAACAAACTCTACAACAAAAGGAGGAAGCTACTACAAGATAGAGCAAAATCCTTAAAAGGTAAGACACCCTTGATCACTATAAGTAAAAACTAAGAGCTCTCATAAAATCATCCAAAGCAAATTTTGAGAGAAAAATAGCTAAAGACTCAAAAGACAATCATAATGCCTTCTTTAGCTATGTTAGAAACCTGGGAGGAAACTCCCAGATATGCTCAGAACTAGTTCAAAATGATGTGAAGATTACTGATCCTACAGACATTGCCAACATACTGGCTGACAGGTTCAGTGCAAACTTCTCCCCTCCCCCCCAAAAGGAGAGATATCTATACCAAGCGATTGCAGCCCCCCAAACATCTCCAACGCCCAAGTGAGAACTGCTCTCTCCAAAGCAAAAAACACAGCATCCATGGGACCTGATGGTGTCCCCGACTGTGTGCTCCATGAACTCAACGAGGAATTAAACCCACAGCTAGGACAGCTGTTTAATCATAGTCTTACCTCTGGATACGTACCCAGGGAGTGGCGCACTGCAACTGTGGTCCCACTTCACAAAGGCGGTGCCTCCACCGACCCTGGAAATTACCGGCCCATTAGCTTGACAAGCCTTATCTGCAAAGCCATGGAGAGGATCATAATGGACCTCATAAATAAAGACATAGGGAATTTGCAGACTTTGGATCCATCCCAGTTTGGCTTTGTCAAAGGCAGATCATGCCTTCTAAACTTGGTTGACTTTTTCGAAACAGTCACTAAAGCCATTGATGAGGGAAAGGCAGTCCATACAGCCTACCTCGATCTGGCGAAGGCCTTCGATACAATACCCCACTCGGGTATCATTGAAAAACTCATCAGCTTAAATGTTAACCCATACATCACAAGATGGGTTGCAAACTGGCTGAGTGACAGAACCCACAGGGTCAGAGTTGCTGGCGCCATGTCAGACTCAAAGCCTGTCACAAGTGGTGTACCACAGGGCTCAGTCCTGGGCCCACTCTTGTTTGGCATCTACTTTTCCGAAGTACAAGCAAACACAGGAGGGTTATGGCTGACAAAGTTTGCAGATGACTGCAAACTGGGCGCCATAGTAGAAAACACATCTGACACAGATATCCTTCAGAAGGGTCTCACAGAAATGGATAACTGGTGCCAGAGCCATGGCCTAAAGTTAAATGCCAAAAATGCATAGTCATACCCTTCGGGAAAAACAAGGTTACCCCTAGCTACCAAATAGGTGGCAATCCACTGAGCACAGAAGAAGTTATCAGGGACCTGGGGACCCAGGTTGATAGTAGTCTGTCATTCGACACCCATGTAGCTAAAGTAGTTAGGAAGACCTTCTACATTGCCCACCTTATCATGAAGGGATTCTCATCTAGATCAAGGGAGGTCATAGTCTCCCTATACTCATCACTCATCAGACCAATGATTGAGTACAATGCCCCATTCGAATGTATCTGACCCGACACTTGCAGCAGCTGGAGAGGCCACAAAGTTCCTCACCAAAAGGATAAAGGGTCTCAAACATCTGTCCTATGCTGCCCGACTGAAAGAACTCCAGCTCTATTCAGTCGCACGCTTGCTCAGAGGTGACCTTTGCCTAACATACAAGGCCATGTCAAACCCAGATTTGATGAATATGCTTCACCTCAAAAATCTAGATCCGTCAGAGCCACAAGGGCGGGAGACTTAAACCTCGACACGGCTATTAATAGGACGTGCTGGAGGGATAGATTCATCACCCAAAGACTCCCTATGCTGTGGAATAAAATCCCGGTATATGTGAGGCAGAGCACCTCGCTGGCCTTGTTCAAGAGAAATCTTGACCAATGGATGGGAGATCGCAGATATACCCCAGGGATTACCTCAGTGTCACTGCTCAACAGAGGCACAGCAAAATAATGGGTATAGTTCCCCATACTAAAGGGGTGGCGTAAGCCACAAAACTATGGGCTAGGCTTGTAAATGCCCTTGGGCAGATAGCCTAGTATGAACCTATGAACCTATGAACCTATTAAAACTAACCTAGAACCCACATCAAACTCCAAACCTGTAAAGAATTTTGATAAGGCCAGTTACCTTAAACTAATTAATAACTTATTAAATTTCCAAGCCCCTTCAGATCCAGATGACATTGAATCCTACTCTGGACTGTGCAGAAAAGCACTGTACAACCACATTCATAGCTGCATATAGAAGGACGTAACTGTCTGAGTCAAACCTATGATTACTGTCAAAAACAAACCACCTTGGTGGACCTCTAACATAAATAGGTTTTTCAAAAAAAAGAAAAAAAAATGTCTCCAAAACCAAGAAGGAACAGACAAAACAGAACAAAAAGACACTCACCAGTCTAAACAAACTGGAGAGCTGGTCAAACCTGCCAAAGCAAACTATGAGGAAAGAGCACCTCCCAGGTGAAAGATAACCATAAGGGTTTTTTTTAATTATGGTTGTAACCTCAGAAGAAATGCTCAGCTATGTGCAAAATTAATCATGAGCAGCAACACTTGCACCCAGCCTAAAACTATAGCACACCTGCTGGCCAACAAGTTCATTTCAAACTTCTCCCCCCACCACCTCCTACCACACTCAAAGAAATACCCCCAACCATCTCTCTACCAGTTATTATTAGGGAGCAGGTCCTTACCGTGCTTGCTAAAGTGAAAAACACAGCCTCCATGGGTCTTAGCAACATTTCAGGATGCTTTATAAATAGCTTAAAACAGAATCAAAGAGGGTCACTAGGAACTCTATTTAACTGCAGCCTCTAGATGGGCTTTGTCTCAGAGGAATAAAAAAGTCACCAGAGCCATGAAAGAGGGTAAAACAGCATACATCACTTATCTAGACTTGGCCAAAGCTTATGACACAACCCCCCACTTGGGGATCATATACAAACTTACTGAATTAAGCTTAAATCCCTACATCATCAGACAGATAGCCAACCAGCTCACTGACAGGACATGTGTTGTCCAGACAGGTAAATCCACTTTGAATAAGAAACCTGTTACTAGCAGTGTCCCACAGGGATCAGGTTTGGGACCCCTCCTGTTTGGAATATACTACTTTGAAGTGAAGGCCAATGTTGGGAGCATCTGGCTCACCAAGTTTTCCAATGATTGTAAGCCGAGAGTAATCACTGAATCCCCACATGATGTTGACATCCTACAAACAGGCCTAAAAATGACAAATGACAGGTGCCGAAATCATGGTCTGACACTAAATGCAAAAAACGCATAATCATACCCTTCAGTAAATCAGATATCCTTGCAAATTATAATATTGATAGCACACTCCTAAACATAAACCCAGTGGTGAGCAACCTAGGAATACAGATAGATGGTAACCTAATCTTTGTCCACCAGGTAGTCACGGTAGTGCAGAAATCCTTCTGTGTGGCTCGACTTATAAGTAAAGGTATGGTATCAGGACCAAAGGAAGGCATAGTGCCATTGTACTCAACCCTCATCAGGCCCATAACTGAGTACAATGCTTCCTTTTGCATGTACCTAACCAGGCACTTACACTAACTGGAGCGGCCCCAGAGGTTTTTCACTAAAACAAAATACAAAGCATAAGGCACATGTCTTATGTAGACCGACTAAAGGCCATATCCCTTTATTCCATCTCATATCATTTATTGAGAGGTGACTTATGGCTGACCTGCAAGGCATTCTCTGATTCACCCCTGATGAAAATGTTACATATTCGCAAGAGAAATTATATGAGGTTTATGTGTTCCATAGACCTGAACCGTATTTGTGACTCTAACAGAACTTGCTAGAGAGACAGATTTGTATCCCAAAGGCTACCTCATCTATGGAATAAACTTCCCATCTTTGTAAAACAAAGCCTGTCCCTCATTGTCTTCAAAATTAATTTGGATAAATGAATGAGGAACCATAAATTCACTCCTGGGGTACTGCCCATGTCCTTATGGACAGAAGCAGTCTATATAATAACTCAGGGCTCCGATACCCAAAGACCCACTACCCTGATACTATTCCATCCCATATCTGGGAAATTAAGATATAATATTGTCATATCCTGGGTATTATTGGCTAGGCTTGTAAAGGTGTTTGTGCTATTATCTGAGTAATCATCTATGAAGCTATGAAACTATGAATAGTAGGGTACAAGTGAAAGTTCTGTGGGTTGAAATACTTTTACAGAACTTAGAAAAAAATAGACGTGTTTGTTTAATGAGGAAGTGAAGGTTCTGGATGTTTTAGTAACTTTGCCAGGAAGAGTTACAGATGGAGATAAAAAGTATGGGTATGGAGGTATATAGACTGAGATGAATATATGCTTTGACAATGGTAAAGGAAAGTATAAAAGTTTATGTGTTGATTAATATGAGAGTGGTGTTAATGGGATGTTAATTTTTGTTTAAGGAAGGGTAAGAAAAAAGAGAATAGATGTGAGGAAACTGAAAGATGATGTGAAGTATTTAACATTATCTCTGTAGGTTAAGAGTTTGAGGACATATAGAGAGGAGATATAAGGACTGGGTTTGATTATTTTGTGATATCTCAGACAGTATTTGAGGTTGGGGGATGTTTTGGAAAAGGATTTTCTGATCATAGAGCAATTTGCTGAAATGTGGAGAAAATACAGATGTAATCACAGAAGGAAAGAAAAACAAGACTGGTAATGAAGCATTGTAATAGGTATGTAAGAAGGAGATGGATATGTTTGAGTAGAGCATGAATCTCTGAAAGAATTTTATTTATCATGGACACATTGGTAGTTAACATTTAAGGAGAAGTATAAAAAAGTATATTTTGAGTTGGGAATGAGAGAAAGAAATAAAAGATAAGAATGTGTACTGTAAGATGTATAATGAGATGAGTAATTTGGAAAAAATAGTGAAACTTGATAAAAACAAAAAAGAAATATTTTAAAGAAATAAAAAGAAGATTGAAAATTTGTTATATAACATTGGAGTTGTGGTTGATATAATGATTATGGTGTATACCTCACAAACACAAGGTACAGGCTTTGATTTCACCTTTAAAGGGGAATTGGATAGATTTAACATACAAAGACAGCTCGCTTACCTATGAACCTAAAAATAAGCAAAAAATATTATTTAAAAGGGGGAAAGAGGGAGTGTCATCTTTTTGGGAAAGATGGTTAAGAATAATGTTAATATTATATGAGAAGTTGAAAATAAGGATGGTGTGAGTGTCTTTAGACAGCAAGAAATTTTGGCAGAGGTAAAACTGTATGTTCGAAGAATTTATTCAACAGGGGTGTGAATAAAGTAATTAAATGGAAAGTTACAAAGTTGTCTGAGAAAGTTATTTGCAAGTTAAAATAGGATATTAAGATGCAGGAATTAGTTTAGGCAGTAAGTGAAGTAAATTCAGAGTCTGTATCTAGGATGAATTGTATGGGTTATGAAGTGTATACAGATTTTCAGGTGTGGAAAAAATATTAGTATTGAATGTTGTTAATGAATGGTTGGTGAAAGAAGAGGTTAATAAGGGAATACATGAATAATTTATTACATTTAGAAAGGGGTAAATGATGATTTAAATAACTAGAGATCTATTTTGCTTAATAATGTTGATTATACAATATTTGTGAAAATTATAAAGGTTAGGTTAAGTAATGTTTTGTGTGGGGTGTTAGACAATGGTGTTTTAGGAGTTAAGGGTAGAGACAGAAAGTATTGGTTTTAGTGAGAGAAGTTGTGGATGATATATTAAATGTGGATGCTTAAGTTTGTTTGGTGGTGGGAATATTAGTAGAGCATTTGATCCTTTAGAGCAGAAGTGTATGTGGGTATTTTAAAAGAATATGGCATTAGAGGTAGGTTACTGAATGTGATAAAGTTGGTTTATAGGAATGCTACTGTGAACGCTATGGTAAATGGATATTTAAGTTCAACTGATGTGATGGAGAGAGAGAGAGAGAGAGAAAGATAAAGATGAGGCAAGGATGCCCTATGAGTGGAATGTTATTTGCATTAGTAATGAATGCAGTGGGACAAAAATTGCAGAATGTGTGAGCAGGAGGAAGATACATTGTGAAAGGTGGAGTTTGTGTTACGTAGATGATATTGTAATGATTGCTAAGAACAAATTTGGATGAGGGAAATGTTAAGAGATGCTGCATAAATATTAAGAAATGTAAGTTTGAAATTGAATGCATGTTACAGTTGTGGTTTTGGTAAAGAATGTGTGATAGAGGAGTTTTGTTTAGTAAATAAAATAGAATTTTTAAATTTATTAAGTATTATGTTTGGGGAAAGTGAGGTTGTTGAAGAACAATGGAACCTGATAATTTAGTTTTATCATACAAAAGAAAAGTATCATTGAATAATTCAGTGATTTAAGGGAAACTGGTTATTTAGTTAGAGCATATATGTTGCCAAATAAAAATGAAAAATAATTTTTTAAAGCCATATTTTTGTTTTGAGGTTACTAGATTGAACATAGTGAAGAGAGGAGTGCTATATTTAAAAGACAATGAAGGAGGTTTGGGGTTTGTTAATCAAGGTTTGTATGCTGCATATTTGAATTTATATAAGATTTTGAGTGATTATAGGAATAAAGATAGAGGTTTTAGTATAAGAATTATCAAATCAAAATATGGAGATTGGGGGATAATGGGAAAGAAAAGGAAAATATTACAGAAAAAATGGAAATTCATGAGTATCAAATGAAAATAAAGTTGTGGGGGTTGAATGTTAGAGACATTAATATTCTAGAAGGGGATAGTATGAGAATCAGTATGTGTTTTATTGTAAATTCATGTGGTGATTTAAGTGAGGTAGTGACTAATGCTATTAAGTCAAGGAAAAAGAGATGTGTTAATATATTAATGTCAGGATTTTTTCTGGAGACTAAGTGTAAATAAGTTGTCAGTTAATGTGAATTTGGTACATAAAGTTATGCACCAATGATTATGTTTATTCTATAATGAATTACAAAGAAGAGAACATATTTTTGTAATTGTAGGAGAGTTAGAAAAATGTGTGAAACATTTTTTGTGACTTTAAGATTGGTGATGTTAAAATGGCCGAGGATCTAGATGTAAAAATTATCATTTATAGTTATTATGGGTAAAAAGGGTACAACATATGTAGAAATGATGGATAAAATTTTGTTTATAGTAATGTGAAACATTTGGCATGCAAGACTTAAGAAGGTCTTGTATAATAAAGTTTGGAAACTGGCTGAGATAATGTCAAAGATAAGATTATGACTGTGGCAAAATGAGTGGGGAGGGATATACAATTTTATATGTTTAATTGTCATAATTTTGTATATAATACAAATTATTTGTTTAATTTATATAGTCATTATATTTTATGTTATTTGGTAATTGTTAAAATGTGTTAATTTTGGTGTTAATGTGTGATGTGTATAGTACAATTAAACCTACTTTTTTGACAGGTGCCATGGGATCTGTTATATCCATCCGTATTACCATCAACTCAAGCAGACAGAACCTCAGTTTAACATTTTCAGCCAAAGGAAGACACATGTAGTATCCTCATATGCAGAATTGTAGTGTCAGTAATTTATTTACCTCATGTGAGAACAGAACCCACAGCCTTCTGCACCAAAGGCAAGTATGCTACATTTTGTGCCCCTGATAAATCTTAGGTTATGGAATATCATATACTATAAGATTTTTTTTTTGTGGTGGTTACTGTGCAAAACAACTGCATTACAGCCTTCACATTTCAATACTAGCTGTCCCCTCCCTTACATTTTAAACATAAGTAATATTCAGTCAGTGAATGGGAAATTAACTCAGTCACAGACATCAAAGGAAATAATCAACATACAAGACATTACCCATACAATATAATATGGAAATATGTTTATCCATACAGACAGATTCGTGCTGAGGTGCCAAGGACTCTGATTCATTAGCAACCACTTAAAGAGATCCATCTGTAAACCTCAGTCCAGCTGAGAAACAAAAATAATGTGCAGAAACCTTTACTGATAATAATGGTGTGCACAGACACATTCCATAATTGCCTGCAGTGTACACAACACTGTGATACACTGAACCCTATTCTGCCTCCAACACAGTAACAGCACTAATCCCCCCCATATGTCAGTACATTCAGCATGATATCTTTTCAGTGCACATGTATTTGCTTATTCATTTATTTAACATTTTTTAACCAGGTAAGTGGGTTGACCCATAAATCCTTTGCAGCCATGACTGAGCCACAAATGCTAGTGTAAATACAATATATATGGACAATTTAAAGTAGCCAGTCAATAAGCATGTTTTAGAAAGGTAGAAGAAAACTGGAGTACCTGCAGAAAACCCACACAGACAGAGAAGAGACATGCAGACTCCACCCAGTTAATTACTGGACATCAGGACTGAGTATTTAATCCTGGATCTGTAAGACCATATCTCTCAACAGTCCAAACATCCAAAGACTGTCTAGATTTTTGCTTCATATTTTTGGTCTGTTTCTCATAAAATGTGTGGTCATCTGGAAAAATCATAGAGGAATGGACTAACTAAATAAAGACAGACATTTGAGCTTCAGACTTCATATCCTTTGGAAAATGAATGCCTTACTGGGTTTTAATTTATTAATTTGAATTTAAGGCATTCATTTTCTGAAGTATATGAAGTCTGAAACTCAACAAGGCCCCTGGAAAAAATGGTATAATACCTAAACAATACAAAAAGATGGCTAAGGATACTTTGAGTATTTCACTAGAGGTATTTTCAATAGGTTAGGACTTACAAAGGTACCACCATCCTGGAACTATAACCCAATATCCCCACTTTGAAAACCTGACAAGGACGTAACACTGCATTCTTTATATAGACCAATTTCATTATTAAGTGTAGATTATAAAATATTTATGGCAATCTATGCCTCTAGAATAAAATATTTCTTCCATTGTTGATAAACAAAGATCAGACTGGGTTTATAATGAACAGGAACACCTATGATAATATCAAGAGAATATTATCAGTAAATGATTATACTTATAATTTAAAAAAAATAACTAACTTTGGTTAGTCTTGATATTAATAGTACATTTGATTCAGTTAATTGGGAGTACTTACTATTAGTACTGGAAGAATGTAATTTTTTCAAACAATTTCTTACAATTAATCAAACTTGTCTATGAAAACTCCTTTGCATACATTGAGATAGGCTCATATACTTCCTAATCAATTATGATTACTAAAACCTTGTCACCATTGCTTATTACGCTAGTTATGGAACCTTTTACAAATTATATATGATCAAATAAAAACATCAAAGGCATACTAATAGATAATGATTTAACCCCCAAAACACAATTATTTGCAGATGACATTGTATTAACTTTGACTGATTGCAATTCTTCTCCTATTGCAATATTCCAAGTAATAGAACTATCCCAGATGAAATCAAGTCACAGTTTTTATGAGAATAAGACTAACATACTACCTGTTTATTAAAATATTAATAAAATAGATAAGAAATTAAATAAATATATTGTGAATGATGGTAAATGCACTTACTTAGGAATAATTGTGTCTGATAATATTAAAGATATAACAACCCTTAATTATAATAATAACTTAAATTCCATAAAACAAAGTCTAAATGGAATAACATTTTTTACTATGGAAAAGAGAATCTCCTAAATTAAAATGATTATTCTTCCTAAAATTCTATATATAATACAATATTTATACCTTCCACTCCTCAAAATATAAAAAAGTATAGTTCTTTGTGTCTGACATTTTGTGATTTCCTAAGAAGCCTAGATTGGCTTTAAACCATCACATTAGAGAATAGGCATCAGGTGGCATTGTTCTTCTAGATTTAGATTCCTTATCCTGAATTAAAACAATATTTTTTTGGTTACATAGCAATTATAATTCCAAATGGAAATATATTCAGAGAGTTATGTGGTGTAAATCCAATAATTTAACAAAATAATATCACACTAAAATAGCTACTAATAAATTTCATAGGTTAGTCAAAGACTATTTTATAGAATTTTATAGAAAACAAAAACAAATCAGTTAACTCGTATTATATTAATGCAATAATAAACTCCTTTAAAATTTTCATTTTCAGGAACTCTAATTTTCTTTGTATTTCCAATTGCCTATACTCAAAATAGTATTAATACATTGGTGGTGGTGCTGCGGTAGCATTGTCACCTCACAGTTAGACGTTGCCCGTTCGATTCTCAGTTAGAGTGTCTTCTGTGTGGCGACATGCGTGAATGGGCGTTCCTTCGTTGAAGGTTGTGCATTAGGCCCAGCAAGTCAGCACGTAAAACTCTACTGCCAATCATTAGCGGACCGGAGTTCCGCTGTGGCGACCCCTAACCGGGAAAAGCCAAAAGACACAAACAAACAAACATTTAATTTAACAACAATGACTGCATTTAGAAACAAAAACTAGACAATGGGATGTTACAAAATGTTGATCATATCATTAATAACTTTGATATAAGCAAAGGCGTGGTTAGAAATTCAAAGTTGTAAACAATTAGTTGAACATAAGATTAATATAATGCAACAAATAGTTAGAAATTCATGCCTACATTCATGGATTTACTCATTATTCTAATGCACCAGAATATAATTGGAAAGGGACTTCTTTCTAAAATATATAAGGCACTTGAGAAATCAGCAGTATATCACATAGAAAGCTATTGGTATTGTTTTAGCCTTATTAATAATAACTCCCCAAGTGAAGATGATAAAATACTAATACTCCAACCTGCAAAACAAACTACTTCATCACAACGGTGGAGAATATTTTCTTGAAAGTTCTTACATAGAACCTTTATCACAACACATAAAATTGAATTTATATATAATAAAGACATAGGATGCTAAATGTTAAAAGCTAACTGGCAGCATATGGTTTACAATTGTATAAAACTTAAAACATATTGGGATGATATGAATTCTCTCTTACAGTTTGTTTTTATACTAAATTTATGCTGACCAAATCTGTATTTTATTTAATGCACCTATTCCCACTTATGTCACAAAAATAAAATATCTTCTTTTATGGATTATCTTTAGCAAGAAAAGTCATCCCCAAGAACTGGAAGAATCAGACACTCCTGCTATGAAGGAATTTGTACACTTGACAGGGCTTTTTCTGTTTAAAGAAGCTTTGCTTTATAGCAGACACTATAATAGTTATAAAATAGTTATTTTAATTGTTGTTTATTATTGTTCTTTTAAATATGTATATTTGTTGTATAATATTATCATATATTTATGTTTTGTTGTTAAATTTTTCAATATAAACAACTGAGAAAAAGAAAAAAAATGAATGTCAAAGTAAAACCTATCATTCTAGCAAATTTCTAAGTTTATAAGAGCAACATTTAAATCCTGTCCCTAGTTTTGGGCCTTTGATCTCCATTATTACAATCCCACATTCTGGCATTACCAATAAACTTAGCAAATTGAATGTAAACCCCTTCGTTGTAAGATGAGTTGCCAACTGGCTTACAAACCAAACATGCGCTATAAAAGTGGGTGACTCCACATCAACCAGCTGACCTGTTAGCAGTGGGGTGCCATAGGGGTCAGTGCTGGGCGCCCTGCTATTTGGTATATACTTTTCAGAAGTTCACATCAAAACAAAGGGGCTGTGGCTGACCAAGTTTAAAGATGACTGCAAACTAGGTGCAATCATTGAATCCCCAAATAATGTCAGTATACTCCAGAATAGTCTCACACAGACCAACAACTGCTGTATTAGTCACAGTCTCAAAGTGAATGCAAAGCAATTCATCATCATTCCCTTCAGCACAAACAATGTCCCCTCACACTATCAAACCTACAACAATACCCTAAGTACCCATGAAGTGGTAAGGGACCTGGGATCACAAGTTTACTTCAAATTTAACTTTGACCACCATATGTCTACTGCAGTATGCAGCACTCTTGATTAGTAAAGACATCACCTTGAGGACAAAATAAGTTATAACCCCCCCCTCATACTCAGCACTTATCCAGCCCATAATTGAGTATAAATCCTTGTTTACCGTACTAAGCATCTGCAGCAATTAGAGAGAACTCAGAGGTTTTCAACAAAGAAGATCAAAGGGCTCCAGCAAGTGCCTTACACAGACCGAATAAAATCCCTGTCATTACACTCTGTATTGTATACACTTCTTAGGGGAGACTTGTGCCTGCCCTCCAGAGCAATCCATGATCCAAACCTAATGAACTTGCTGCATATCTGCAAATCAAACAGGGCTAGGTATACCCAATTCAGGGACCTAAATATGGCCTGTGACTTAAATAGGACATGCTGGAGGGACAGATTTATCTCCCAGCAACTGCCCCATCTTTGGAACAGGCTACCAATTCATATGAAACAGAGCATCTCTATGACACTGTTCAGGAGAAACCTGGATGAGTGGATTAGGCACCATAAATCCTTAGCAGGGATAGAGCCCACAACCCTCCTGGACATGGGCAGTCATCACTAAATGCAATCTTGGGTATTGACTAACATTTCTATGGCCTTGTAATCTCCTATGATCCTATGATTCTGATTATTTTTGCCTTAGTCCAGATTTCTTGTGCTAAGAGGTTGCAAGGTATTTATGAGACAGATATGTTTGAATTGAGCCATTGCACACCCAAATGTATAATTTATATTATTTATTTATTTATGCAAGGTACATTTGATCACTAAGCTTAACAGAGGGACTGAATGTTTGCAAAGTAACAGCAGACTGGGAAAGATGTGACACCATCATCCACCAGTGCCCTACAATATATAGACAACAATCTCCTATGCCCCATACTCTCAAAGCATATCTTTTATTGAGATCCAAAAGAACACTTCAGTGTCTGTTCTAACACATTGTGGGATGGTACTATGTTTGATACACAGAGTACCACAATAGTATAAAGAGGTCAGAGAAATTGGAAATACCTTTCAACTAATGCATAGTTTGTTTTCAAGTCACATAACTAAAACACTACATAGAACATAGAAACATAGAAAGGTTAGGGATGCCATAATAAGTATAACAGGATAGAAAAATACAAGTAATCATAAAATAATAGCTTGCTCTGTACTGGTCACCCAGTAAGTTTTACTTGCACTTCAACCTATTTAGGTCATCAGTACAGTGGTAATACACATTTTGTATGCCCATAGGCTCTATTACATACTTGAAAACCTATGTTTGTTTATGTCTGTATCTATCAGTGTATGCATCTGCGTGTGTGTGTGTGTGTGTGTGTGTATGTGTGTGTGTGTTCGTAAGATAAATAGCAGCTAGAAATACCTACTTTATATTTTCTTTTACTGATTTTAAACAGTAAAATGTGACAAAACATTTTGCAGTCACTATCAGGCAATATAATAATGAGATGTCAAGGATGATAATTATGTTGCTTATTTAATGAGGAGATTTGATTTCTTAAAATCCTACCAATTAAAAAGGTGAGCCTGTTCATGGCACACTGTGCAGTCTATGAATGTCAGTCTGTCAGAACTGGTCTGCATGTCTGTCCATGCAAAATCCACTTTCCTGGCTTTTCCTCTGCACGAATTGCAGAACATGTTTAGCATATATCAACCACATAGACCAAGTCCCAAATGCAGGACTGCCCACCATTTTCATGAATATGGTTGTTTGTCATCAACAGAATTTTAAATGACACAAGCTCATTTTGAAAAGTAAGTGAGTGGGCACATTTGATAGTTAATGGAAGTGATTTCATGCAGGGTGCATACTTTCTAATTGACTCATTTTATTTCTTAGTTACATATTTATTTTGCTCAGTGAATCAAGTAGAAATCTATTTTACATTTGTATTTGTCAATTGTTAATGATGGAATCAGATATATTTATGATTTTTAATTAATTTTGTCTAAGACTTTTTTTTGTCTCTTGTACATAAAGTCCTTTGTAGTCATGAATCACCCTGGAAGATCTGCAATGATAATTCTTCCTGTGTTAGGTGGCCAGAGCTAGTTCCTTTGCATTCAAACTTTGTTTGAATACTTCTTTGTTTCATACCCTTTTCATAGTGTCTATGCACCAGCTTTACATTATTGAATAGACCCATTCTTTGTTTCCTTTTAATTCAGTGTGTCATTCAAGGCAGTAAGTTGAATTGTTATTTTATGGCTTACATCTACAGCACTGCTTGGATTTTCCAGCTACTTACAACCTTGCACAGCAGCCATTTTGAGTGATAGCTGATCTGTATCACTCTCAAACACATGTAATTAAACATGTTATTTCCCAAGGTTAGTTCTTATTTCCCTGTTTTTTACCAGTTTCCCCAACATGCTAACAATGGAACTCCTATACAAGCAATAATGCCTAGCAGAGTGGGCGTTATCAGGGGGGGAAATAAGATACCACCACACTGGATGATATGAGATCCAACACAGAGGTGGAAGGCCTTACTACTCCTTCAAAGTCCATCATTTTCTCATAATGCCCACCATGGAGGGATTATTGCAGTTAGATTATGAGCTACCTGTTAAACTGTTTTGTATTTTTTTATTAGTATATACATTTTTTTTATATTTTTGATATACAATTGGTCCTCCACCTTGTATTTCAGATTTGCTGTAGTAAAGGTAATTGTTCAATGAAGTATTTTATATCCAAAATATAAGTTGTAAAGTATTTGAATTTAATGTGAACATACACACACACACACACACACACACACACACACACACACACACACACACACACACACACATACACATGTTTCCAGTATTTGTAACTACTTCCTAGCCAGAGCACACTTCTGATGTTTCACTGTGATCAAATACATGAAAAAGAAAAGCATATAGTATAAGCATTGCAACCCCTCCTCCCATGACTTTAAACTCTCCGAAATTTTGGTCTGTTCTTTGAAAATGTTAGGTTGGATATTTTGCAGACACCTTAATGGTTATGGATAATGCTGGGTTAAAGACCCTGTGTTTCTAAAGTACAGCCAAACATTCCATTTATGCTGTGCTGATGAGGTCATTAGAAGGCTGAAACATGCATGTCCACAGCTAATGGGGTTTAGTTTCTTTGCACTGAATGTATTCACAAACACTTAAAAAGAAAAAGTAAGAGTCATGGATCTTCAGAAGCCATACAGCTGAAACACTTGATGTCCTTAAGGGGTCATTTGCATATATTCCATAGGCCTCTATTACAGGAGGTTTAAGGTATCATACAGTGAAAACCTCTAGTGTGGTTAGGGTTTTCTTGTAGTTTCTATTGATTGGTTTGTGTGTGTGACCTTTTTTACTCTTTGGTTTGGTTGCTGGTTGGGATATCTTGCAGACACTTTAATGGTTATGGACATCAGCTGGGTTAAAGACCTGTGCTGCTAAAGTACAGTCAAACATTCCACTTATGCTGTGCTTATGGTGTTATAAGAAGGCTGAAACATATATGTCTACAGCTAGTAAGATTTGGCTTTATTAGCCTGAAAGTATTTATAAAGACTTAAAAAAAAAGTAGGAGATCACGGATCTTCAGAAGCCATACAGCTGAACACTTGATGTCCTTAAGGTGTCATTTGCATATATGAAACACAATGTCTTTAAGGGGTCATTTGCATATATCCTATAGGCCTCCATTACAGGAGATTTAAGGTATCACACAGTAAAAACCTTTAGCTTGGCTTGGTTTTTCTTTTGTTTTTTTACTAGTTGGTTTATCTGTGCGACCTTATTTACTCTTTGGTTTGAAAATGATTTTTTGATAAATCAATGATGATTACTGCCTGTCACTGAGGTCAGACATAATTTCATGCATTTTGTTGTTTAGAAAATGTAGGATGTTGTATTTAAATATTAATCTGGATTTTAAGTGTTTTTCTCCACATATTGTTGGCTGTATCCTGAGTTCTCGAGCAAAGAAGTCGAGAGGTATGCATTCAGTGTTATATTTCCCCAGTGTCTCTTGGCTGCTCTCTTGCTTGCTCATATTTTCTTCTCTTTCTCGCTCTGCTTCTATATTTCTTACACATGCATGCACACACATTCATAGACAATTATATCCTGCATAGGATATAACAGATAGTCAGCTTCCAAAGCTTAAGAGCACCTTACATGAACCCAAAATCTTATAAGCTTGAGCAGAGCTGTATCAAAGCAACAGTCTGGCTGATAATCTCTTCAGAGCTTTCATGCCAATCGAGAGAGGGAACCTAGAGACTTGAAAAAAGCCAATTATAGGATCTTTAAATGAAAATCCTCACCCTGACAACAAAAACATACAAAAGTAATGGGATGACTACTGCAGCAGTCATCATTTGAGAATCTACTATTATGCAAATTTTTCTTACACAAGGATAATATGTTAATCATTTCATCACTGCTAGTAGCCTTAGCTCTATGAGTAGACTATCGTAGTGTATACTGACTTGGAGGACGAAGGATGAGGGCTCAGGAGCCCTTGGAGAATGGCCCTAGCAAAGCCTGCTCTATTTGTGGAAAAGGAATTTAGTTTGTCCTGCTTTGTAAAGGTATGTACAGAGGACCAGTTTTCTACTTCTAGAATACTTACACAACCCATACCTCTGTAGAATGAGCCTTAGCCCTACTTGGAATTATCTTATTGTGGTAGGTATAACAAAAGGAACAGCATGTAATGACCACAGCAAAGACATGTTTAACATGTAATTGGAGACCAGGTTTTTTTTTGTTTGTTTTTGTCCCTGTTTCATGGCAGATTAATATGCTGCCATGAAGCAGCAGACGTCTTGTTTACATGGATATCTGTACATCGAAATCCATATGGAGGAATGTACATCTAATAGGGTATTAGATTTTGTTTTGTCAATTATCCATTTATAAATAATCTACATTATGGGGACTATATGGTTCTTTATGTCCTTTTTTGTCTGTAGAGCTCTACATAAGCTTAAGAATAACTTGGCACAGGTCTGCAAATACCTGACTGTATCTGAAGTTCAGTTTAACACAAAGGGAAATTAAATCTGTGTGATTTTTTTGAAATACGAACATTCTTCACCAAGATAAAGGAAAAACGGGAGCATGTTCTAACTATGCAGGAGGTTGTGGAGAGTTTCAAACACATAGGGACTGTTTATACCTAGTACTACACTTTTAAGTCATTCTGTGTCTTAGATATAAGTTACTGAGCTCTCATCTCTCTAATGAAGCAAGAAAGGGGCTAGGTAATAGATTTTTTCCTAGTAGTAGAATATGTGAACCCTGTCAAATAAGCTATCTCTGGAAAAAAATAATGACACAAAACTCTGAAAAGTCTGCAAATAGCTTAAAATAAAATATATTGATATATAACTGGTTGGTGAATAAGAATGAAATCATCACCACACCACTTTTTTCTGCAACTAGATGGCTAGATATTCACAAGAGTCAAACTTTTGCATGGAATTTTTATTTATAAGCTAATCCACCACAATTTATGCTCTCTACTGATCCTAGAAAATAATTTTAAGCTAATACCTATAACAAGAACATTGAGATCAGCTTTTTTTTTTCACAAGGAAAATGTATTACATAAACATTGTTACAGTGCATTAAGAATTCATAAACAGATCAATCAAGTACATGTGTCAACATAAGTATAAACAAAGAAAATATATAAATGACATACCTACTCTGCCTTTAAGGCATTTTCTGTCTGTCAAATGGCTTTTTAATTTTATTTTTTGTCAAAGTTTGTTGAAACATCAAGAAACAACACTGACTTGCATTTTTTTTACTTTTTCCCCACTATATACTAAGATAGTAGAGTTTTTTTTCCCCACTGTAGTATAAATTGTGGAGTTTGTATGTATAACTTAGGGGGAGTTGAGGTGAATCCCTCCAAAATATTTTGTTTTCTGTTTTGATGCTTTTTCAAATTTTGTTTTTAATAATATAAATAATAGATGGGAAAACATCATCAGTCACTCATGAGAATAATGCCAGTGCAGATGTGGAATGTTTCACAACATATACACTAAGGCACAACACAACACTAAGGCACTGTACGAGTACATCCACTCATGCATGAATCGTGCCATCCCAAATAGAACCAAGTTGCTCTCCTCAAAAAAAATGAAACCAATCTGGCGGTCCCCTGCCATAAACAAACATTACAACAAAAGGAAGAAACTGTTGCAGAAAAGAGAAAACCCCAGGATGCAAAAATCTCCCTTACCAGCCTCAGTAAGAAGCTGAGATCCCTCATAAAATCCTCCAAAGCTAGTTATGAAAATAAAATTGCCAAAGATTCCAAAGACAACCACAAGGCATTCTATAGTTATGTCAAGAATCTAAATGGCAATACTCAGGTCTGTTCTGAGCTACAACAGAATGGCATTAAATATACTGATCCCAAGGATATTGCCAATATCCTGGCAGATCGATTCAGAGCCAACTTCACCCACCCCCCCACTCCCAAAATGGCCCATCTCAATACCAGAAGATTGCCAAATTCTGGTAATAAGGGCCACACAGGTAAAAAACGCACTCTCCAAAGCTAAGAATCCATGCGACCAGATGACATCCCGGGCTGTGTACGACATGAACTACAAAACAAACTTGCACCTCGCCTAAGTATCATGTTTAGTCATAGCCTCACCTCAGGATTCATGCCCACTGAGTGGTGCACAGCTAAAGTTATCCCACTCCACAAGGGGGCTCCACCTTGGATCCCGGGAACTATCACCCCATCAGTCTGATGAGCCTGATCTGCAAGGTCATGGAACGTATTATCATGGAACTTATAAACAAAGACATTGGCAACCTTCAAACACTGGACCCCACCCAGTTTGGGTTCGTGAAGGGCTGATCTTGTCTCCTGAACCTGATTGACTTCTTCGAATCAGTCTCCAGAGCCGTGTATGAAGGTAAGGTGGTCTACACAGCCTATCTGGACCTCGCCAAGGCCTTTGACACCATTCCCCCACTCTGGAATCATAGATAAACTTACTAAGCTGGGCATTGATCCCTATGTCACTTGATGGGTTGCCAACTGGCTTACTGACAGAGCCCACACTGTAAAAGTAGCTGACTCCAAATCCAGCTCCAGACAAGTGACAAGTGGAGTACCTCAAGGTTCAGTCCTGGGACCACTCTTGTTTGGCATCTACTTCTCTGAAGTACAGGCCAATACTAAGGGACTCTGGTTAACAACGTTCGCAGATGATTGCAAACTGGGAGCCATTATTGAATCTCCAAATGATGTGAATACTCAACAAAAGGGCCTTACAGAAACAGATACTTGGTGCCAGAGCCATGGGCTCAAGCTCAATGCCAAGAAATGTATAGTTATCCCCTTTTGGAAAAAAACATGTACCCGTGAATTACCACATAGGTGGCAGTAGACTAAACACCAAAAGTGTGATAAGAGACTTAGGGACACAGGTGGACAGGGGTCACACCTTCGATAACCACATTGTCACAACAGTCAGGAAATCCTTCTATGTGGCACATCTCATCACTAAGGGCTTTTCATCCAGAAAAAAGG
Source organism: Protopterus annectens (assembly GCF_019279795.1). Lineage (NCBI taxonomy): Eukaryota > Metazoa > Chordata > Ceratodontiformes > Protopteridae > Protopterus > Protopterus annectens. The sequence goes on from NC_056729.1 coordinate 1,518,922,304, forward strand.
AGGTCATTGTCCCACTATACTCATCCCTCATTAAACCCATTATAGAATACAACGCCCCATTTGGTATGTACCTCTCAAGACACCTGCAACAGCTGGAAAGGCTGCAGAAATAACTCACTAAAAGAATCACAGGCCTAAAGCAGATGCCCTATGCTGACTGCCTTAAAAAACTCCAGCTATACTCTGACGCATATCGTCTACTCTGAGGCGATCTCTGCTTAACATACAAGGCCATGTCAAACCCAGTGCTGTTGGACATGCTACATTTAAAGAAATCCCAATCCCTCAGAGCCACATGCTCCAGGGATCTAAACCTTGTCATCACAATAAACAAAACATGCTGGTGGGATAGGTTCCTGACCCACAGACTCCACAGACTCTGGAATGGACTCCCCATACATGTCCAGCAGAGCACCTCTTTGGCCCTATTCAAAAAGAACCTTGATGACTGGATGGGAGAAAGGAAATTTACCCCAGGGATCACATCAGTCACCCTGCTAGACAGGGGTCCAGGAAGTAAATAGTGTGGGAAGAAATAGCCAGGGAATTGTTATTGCTAGGATTGTATAGGCCCTAGGGCTGATAGCCTAATACCAACCTATGTACCTATGAACCTTTATACATCCAACGGCTCTGAGATGTATTCCCATCCTCTGTGATGGCCCAACATTTTAATTTGCCACTCCAGTACTACTGCAAAATAAAATTACATACTGTTAAGTGCAAAAATGCAATCCATTTAAAAAACAGAAGAAGACAATAATACTGAAAAAAAACTTACAGTACATTTCTGGCTCCATTTCCTGAGTGCCTGTGAGTCATGGATGAAGCAGATCAGGGTGTGCATATTATGGGTTATATAGAGGTCCAAGAAATGCCAGGGCTGTGAATGTAATGCTGATGTGCTACATCATGTCAGGCATATCTCTCAACCTCTTAGAGCAAGGAATCTGGACACAGCCATAAAGAAAAGAGGTGTAAAGGCCCAAAATAGGGACAAGTTTTAAATATTGCTCTTGCAAACTTAGAAAGTTGATAGAATAATATGTTTTCCATTAGCATGAATTTTCTGAAGTGTATGAAGTCTGAAAGTCAAATGTCTTTCATTATTTTTTAAATTCAGTCTTTAATGATTTGCCACTAATTTGCCAAAAAAACACAATTTTATGAAAAGCAGACCAAAAATATAGAGCAAACATCTGGACATTCTGCAAAAATCTCTACAGTTGAGAGGTATGACAGGTCATGCTGACCAGGAGTGCAGCTCTACACAGCTGATTCTCCCTTTGCAACAAAGATATGTGTGGGGCATGGCACCCTTTAACTGCTTCCTTTCAGTAGTCCTTTGAAGTGTGCCACAGCTCACCTATCTCAATACTTTCATTGTACCTTCCTACCTACCCCCGGTACTTCATTCTTGTGCAATGTTATTTAGGCTCTGACAAACCACTTCCACACAGTGGTTGGCCAAAGAATACTTTAGGAACAGAGTATAACAAAGGAAATGTTATTGAAATGTATAATCTACCTTCCACAATTACTGCTGGTGTTTTTCTGTCATCCAGTTAAGCTCGCACAGCTGCTCAGTGTTTATTATCGAGTACCATGGCTTCTTTATTAGAGTGGTGAGGCTCTAGTCCCTCACTGGGGCTTATCATGTAGATGTGGGCCTGTCAGTGTGATGTGCATGCAAATGAGGAGCTCAGCTTACGAATGTCTCTGAATCGCTCATTGTGTGTGTCACAGCTGGAGGCAGAGTCTTGTGTTTGGGCCTACATATTGTCATGAACCTACCTGAGGACTTGTGAGGCATACTGAGTGTCTGTGGGTATCTTAATGTTAGAAAGACGTTCCCTGCATTTTGTGGTGTAAGGCTGAGTTGTAGAAGCACTAAAGAACACTGCCAATATAATACTTTAACAACATGGTTCAAAGCACTATAGTGTCTGCCATATTTCACAACTACCAGTCCTCTTTTGACATAGTCAAAATGAAACCTGTGTAACTTGCCTTTGTGGTAAAGAGAAAAATAATAGTGGAAATTCCCTGTTAAATGCTGTTAGTACCACTCATCCTTCTTCTAACCTGAGGGGGTAGCTGCTTGCTCCAGTCCACGGTGTGGAAGTTAGGTTCCTTATTCCTACCTGTGTTCAGCTAAAAACATGATGACTCATTCTCAGTTCTTCTTTATTGGCAGATGACTGTTCAAGTGACTGAGTAGACAGTGCTATGACCAGGGCTTTTTATTTCCAATTCTTTAGGATAGGTCTAGGGCTGTCACCACCCATGCCAACCAAATGGGCTTGTGAGGGAGGGGTTCCAAGTTTATTAGTCTGTGTTTGTTGTCATGGTAGGTGTAGCCCTGTGTCCATGAGGGTGGGTTACAGTCAGTCTACAAAACCATATTAAATTAAAAAATATATATTTTTTTAAGAATCCATTCATGTTATTATGTAATATTAAGTTTGTAAGCTGAATCATCTTATCTTCCGGATAAGCCACAACTTATCTGGGCATTTACTGAAACTGAGATCTATGACAGCACACCTAATAATTCCATTGTCTGTTTCATTTTTATTATCAGTTAGGTGGTCAAATGTTGCCTGGTTTGTTTTAAATAATTGGGAATTATGTTTGCCTTATAAAGGAAGTGATGTAATATTTGGAACAGATTCTGATGAAGCCATGGTTGGAGGGACGAAAACACTTAATTTCAATTAAAGATTATTCTCTGTAGTATATTTAGTACATTATTCTTGGACATAGACATTATGGAAGTGTGTTTACTCTATCAAATTCACTTTCAGTCATTTCTAGCTACTGTTTTAGCTTTCATGCAGACTTGCCTTAAACAAAATAATACACTGCCATATGTGTATATCAGGGAACCTCAGATATATATCTTTCTATCTATTTATCTATATCCATATAGTTATATATATATTTATATATTTCTGTATATATCTGTGTATATGATTCTTGGGAGTTTCATTGCAATTTAGTGGGTCTATATTACATGATTGAACATTTAGTTAGTCAAATAACTAAAAGCGATCGCTAAATGTCGAAGACCCAAAACTGCGAATGGCAGTTTCTACACAGGGAAACTGCAATTGTCCCACCTAAAAAAAAAACAAAAAAAACAATAAACACAAATCATGTGGGGGGGGCTGTGCCCCCTAACCCCCCCTAACTAAATATATCAACTCCGAGATCGCTCCACATTGTAGAAAGGGCAAAATCCACGTAACCGCCAAATTACTTGTTTCCCTGTGTGGAAACTGCTGTTCGTGGTTTTGGGTCTTCAACATTTAGTTATCGACATTTAGTTATTTGACTAACCAAACATTCAATAGTAATATAGACCCCAATTTAGTCATGTGATCATCAACACTTTGAAAATATCTATTCTCAAACTGTACTTCCTTTATCAAGGCTGGTTAATCCACTTAGCCCCAGGGTAAATTTGAAGATACACATCCAGTCAACCAAGTTATTTTTAAAGGACAATAATGTATTGTACTACCTAACCTGCCAGAGCAGCTTATTCCAGAGAATGGGTGGGCACTGCATAGTTAAACTATCTCCCCACTGCATTCTTTTTATCTGCAGGTGAAGATTTAGCTACCTTCTTCTGATGTTTTCTATCTAGTTAATGAATGACAACAGTGTCTCTAATGGAGAGGTAGGTGAAGCACAAATCACTCCCTCAAGAGCCTTGTGAGATACTGAGTAAAGGGAGGGAGCTTCTTGCCTTTGTTTATAACTCAGGATCTTTTAGACTGACATCTTTTTAATTTGGCATTGCTGGAACTTCTGTAGATTTTTTTATATAGGTTCATAGGAGGTTACTAGGCTATTGACCCTATTGTCTTTATAAGCCTTGCCAAGTTATACCCATGTTTCCTTATTGACTAGGTTGTAATGGTCTACCTTTGCAGTGCAGGTCTATGATCAACACCGACTGCCCTTATCCAAGTGGGATATAGGTGACACCCCTGGGGTAAATTTATGGTCTCCTATCCAGTCATCTACATTACGCTTAAATAGGGTCATTGAGGAGTTCTGTTTTACGTGAATTTGAAGTTTGTTCTGGAGGAGTGACAATCTCTGGCAGACATATCTGTCTCTCCAGCATGTCCTGTTAATGTCACAGGCTAGGTTAAGATCCCTAGCACAAGTGAATCTTGTCCCATTTGACTTGCAGATGTGCAGCATTTTCCTTAGGGCAGGGTCCAAGACTGCTCTGTAGGCCAGGCACGTCACCTCTCAGCAGCCTATAAGATACACAGTATAGTGACAGGGCCGTCATTCTGTCCATGTAGGTCATGTGTTGAAGACTCTGAATTGTCTTGGTGAGAAACCTCTGAGGTCTCTTCAGCTGCTGCAGGTGTCTGGTGAGGTATATACAGAATGGAGCATTGTACTCTTTTAGTGGTCTGATGAGGTATGAGTACAAGGGAGTTATACCATCCTTAGCTCAGAATGTGATGCCCTTACTTATGAGATGTGTAACATAGAAGGCCTTCCTTACCATTCTGGACACATGGTGATCAAAGTTAAGGTTGCTATCAACCTGTGTTCCCAAATCTCTCACCACAGGGTTTAAGTTAAGGGGGAGGTACTGTTAATATTGTAGTTTGCAGGGACTTCCCCTTTGCCAAAAGGGATGATAAGTCCATGGCTTTGGCACCAATCATTTGTCTGTGTAAGCCCTTTTTGTAGTATGTCAACATTGTTGGGGGACTCAGTTATTGTGTCCAGTTTGCAGTCATTGGCGGACTTGGTAAGCCACAGGCCATTTATTTTTGACTGGACTTCTGAGAAATAGATTCCAAACAGTAGGGGGCCCAGGATAGATTCTTGTGCTACACCACTGGTAACTTGCCTGCTGGTAGAGGTGCAATCCACAGCTTTGATTGTATGCATTCTGTCAGTGAGCCAGTTGGCTACCCATCTAGTGACATATGGGGTAATTCTCAGCTGGGTGAGTTTCTCAATGATGCCTGAGAATAGGACTATGTCAAAAGCCTTGGCTAAGTCAAGATAGGCTGTATGTTCTGTTTTGCCTTCATCCAGGGCTTTGGTGATATTCTCAAAGAAGTCCCCCAGCTTTAATAAGCATGATCTACTCTTAATTAAGCCAAATTTGGTCTGGTCAAGAGTCTGAAAGTCACCTATGTCTTTACTGATAAGTTTCATGATGATTCTGTCCATGGCCTTGCAGATAAGACTGGTTAGGTTTATGGGTCTATAGTTCCCAGGGTCAGTTGATGGACCCCCTTTGTGCAAGAGAATTACTGTTGCTGTTTTCCACTCTGCTGGGACAAATCCAGTACTTCGACTGTGGTTGAAGAGAGTGCCAGGTGGTTCTGCTAAGTCCTGTTTTAGACCATTTAGTAGGCAGCCTGGGATGTTATCTGTTCCCATAGAGGCTGTGGTTTTGGCCATGGAGTGTGCAACTAGGACCTGCTCTTTGGAGATACTAGGTAGAGAACTGGTGACAGGTATCCTTTGGGGTATGTCTGGTGGGGACAAGAAGTGACGTTTGCACTAAATCTGTCTGCTAGCATGTTGGCAATGTCCTCAGGGTTAGTATGAGTGGTACCGTCCACTACTAGCTCAGCACAAAGCTTGTCTTTCCCTTTTAGATTTCTGACATAGCTAAAGAATGCCTTGTGATTATCCTTAGCTAGGGATACTAGGTTAGCTTCATAATTGGTTTTAGAGGACTTTACAAGATATCTAATTTGCTTGTTCAAGCTGTGGAGGGGTTCCTTTCACTGCTGTCAGTTCCCTTCCCTCTTGTTCTTAGACATTAGTTTCTTCCTCTTGTTGTATAACTTATTTATGCGTGATGCCCACCAGGGTGGCTTATTTTTTTGTGAGGACCTTGATTTGATCCATTCAGGGACAGCCGAGTCTAATTATTTTTAATATGTATTTATACAGGGCATTTATGCACATCTCAGTATAGGAGTCATTGTTGATAGTAGTAGGTGGGGGGGGGGGGTTAAAACTATTCATGCCATCGCTTACAATGCTGTAGTTTGCTTTGGAGAAATTTTTCATCCTTTTTGCTCTTGAGGGGGGGGGTCAGGAATGATTCGTTACTTCGAATGAGACTCATTTATGATAAGATCTTACCAGGGAGGGCACCACACTGTGGGTAGTGCAGAGATCCGCTATGTTGGTAAGTACTAAGCCGTGGACATTCCACCCCTTGTGGGGGTGCAAACTATCTGTTCCTGAGTATCTGTGTTAACAAAGTCCAGGAACCTTAGGGTGAGTGTGTTTGTGCTCATATATGACTCCCAGTCGATGGAAGCATAGTTTAAATCACTAATGATCAAGGTGTTTGGCTGATTAGTGAGTGACTCAAGTAGGTCCAGGTAGGCAGAGTGGTTCATGTGGTTCATGGTGGGGGACCAGTTGCTGACAATGATATATAAGGGGGTTTTACCTACAGTTAGTTGGAATTGGAGTAGCTCTAGAAAGTCATACTGTTTGACCAGTCTTGAGGTGTATTTGTCTTTAATGAAGAGGGATACACCTCTGGCATCTTCCAAGGTAAGGCATGCTTCCAGTGAATGCAGTTTCCAATTTAAACTCATAGCATTAAGCAGCATAACCTTGAGTTTGTCTCTAATGGATTTTTTTACATCGGGAATTTTGTTGTTATGACATTGCCTAAAAAAGGCACTATGGGGAGGCAAGTACCTTTGCCAGTAACCAAAAGCTAAGAGGTGACAGGTGAAGACCATCTCTAGCAAAGCAGCCTGGTCTGTTGGCCATATCTTCCCAGACTGACAGATACTGGATCCCCCTGTACTGACACCAGAAGCTAAGCCAGTTGTTGAAGTCAATCATTTTTTGTTTATATTGAGGTATCATCATGGGTGAAGGTAGAATGCTGCTTAGGGATATAGACATACCTACCTGGGACAGATAATATGAGATGTCAGTCATGTCTCTCTTCATATTAGTCCAGTGAGGTACATCTCACGTCATTCACTCCAGCATGGACTATGACAGAGTCATAACAGTACTTGTTGTTAAGAGACTTGAGTGTGTGCATGATCTGACGGATCCTGGCACCTAACAGACAGCTGACCGTAACCTTCTCCTTGTCCAGTCTGGTGAGGGGGACATCTGTGTGTCTCACTATGTAGTCACCTATGACCAAGACATTTGGTTTTGAGGTGTTTTGCCTTACAGCCTTATTGGCTTTGACACTGTTGTGTGCATAATTATGTGTAGTGGATTCTGTGGGGTCTGCAGTGTGTGGAGTAGTTTTATGCTTGGGAGGTCTCTGATCTTTAGGTAGGCTTCTAGCACGTACCTCTGCGTATGTGGGGTCATGTGTTGTGAGCTTGTTGTGTGCAAGAGATGAAGTCTGTGTGCTGACAACCTGTTTGATAGCTGGTTTGTTGTTATGTGAGAGAATTGATTCCAAATTCATAGCACGGCTACAGCTCACACTATTTATTTGTTTTAGGAGTAACTTGTTGTCAGTATACATGAGGTGATTGCTACATGACCTCAAGATGCTCATGTCAATCAGGCTGGCTGGAGAAATGGTGGGAAACTGTCTGTCCATTATGGCAGGTATACACTGTAGTAACTAGTGGGGATTGGGACAGATGGACCAAGCTTTGCTATACAACTAACAAAAAGTGGCTGTTCTATGGAGGGCTAGGGACAGAAAACTGCATCATTGTTTCACAATGTACAACTGAGTTGCTCGCAGGGCAGCAGTGCAATCTCTGAGCAGCTCTGGTAAACTGAGCGCAAACCTGCACAAATACGATGCATAAATACAGGAGTGTTAAATGATTTTAAACAAAGTAACCAAAGGGAAAGCCCAAGATTGAACCTTTTTCCAGCAGTCTCAACTCAAATAGTCTATGGCTGCACACGTCTGCCAGAAGGGTGCAGGGGGACCTTCTTAATGTAAGATGGCTGGTTTTATTGCTCAAATGATACCAAAAGTCTAGATTCAGCAAGCCTGAATCTAGCCTGTGCTACAAAATGCAGAAGTACTATAAATTCAAAGTACAGAAAATTGCAGTCACAGCAGCAAAACAAAAAAAAACAAACAAAAAAAAAAACAGTTTAAATAAAACATTAGTTCAATTGAATACTTCCACAAGAGAGTAGACCACAAACCTTCCTACTGTGAAATAACTGGTCTGGAACACCAGTGCTTAAACCAGAACAAAGACACTTAGAATAACAGGTACAATAAGCCTTCACCCACAATTCCCAGCTTAGAAGGGTATAGGCCACACTCACCTGCCACAAGAGTCTAGACCACAAATCTTCCTAATGTAAAATAACTGGTTTGGAGCCCAAATGCTTAAACCAGAATGAAGACACTTTCAGAAACACAGACACAAAAAGCCTACAACCAGCAGTTCCTAGCTTAGAAGGGTTTAGGCTATCCTCTCCTGCCACAATAGTTTAGACCAGAAATCTTCCTAATAAAAAATAACTAGTTTGGAACCTAAGTGCTTAAACAAGAGCAAAGACACTTAGAACAACATGCACAATAGGCCTTCAACCAGCAATTATCAGCTCAGAAGGGTAGCGGCTACCCTCTCTTCCCACAAGAGTGTAGACCACAAACCTTCTTAATATAAAATAACTGGCCTGAAGCCCAAGCACTTAAACCAGAACTAAGACACATTTAGAATAACAGACACAATACGCCTTCAACCAGCAATTCCAGCTTAAAAGGATGCAAGCTACCGCTCCTGCTACAAGAGTATAGACCACAAACCTTCTTAATATAAAACAACTGGCTTGAATCCCAAATGCTTAAATCAAAACTAAGTGGCTTAGAGTAACAGTTACAATTTAATCAGGATACTAACAAGCAATAATACATGCAGCAGAATAAATGCAATTGAACACTTTTAAGAACAAGCAGCAAATGCAAAATAAACTAATAAGGTAGGAAGAAACACAAATACAGTAAAATCAGCTGAATAAATTCCATTTTTTTTATTTTCTTTTTTTTAAGTTAAGTGGGAAGGGAGGAAACAGAAGATAATTCAAGGTTAGGCAACTAAGGGGGTGGGCCTTCCCAACTGATCTCTCAGTACTCAGTAGAATGAGCTAATGACATGAGACTGGAAGGAGTGTCAAAATGAGATTTATAGTAGGGACGGGAATCTCAGCCACTGGGGATGCACAAGCCAGTACATTTCTTTGTGCCGGTCCCAAGCCCAGATAAATGGGGAGGGTTGTGTCAGGAAGGGCATCCGGTGTAAAATTTTGCCAAATCATACATGCAGACAAAAGTACACATATACATATTGGATTGGTCGTGGCCCAGGTTAACAATGACCCACCAGTACTGTTGGCCAACAGGGTGCTGGCAGAAATTGGGCTACTGTTGGCCGAAGGAGGAGAAGAGGCAGAAGGCATGGCCGAAGGCAGGTAAATGCTAGGACTGTGATTGTGAGGGTCGGAACTTTGAATGTTGGCAGTATGACTGGTATAGGGAGAGAGCTAGCTAATATGATGGACTGAAGGAAGGTTGGTATATTGTGTGTGCAAGAGACCAGATGGAAGGGGAGCAAGGCTAGGTGTATCGGAGGTGGGTTCAAATTGTTTTATCATGGTGTGGATGGGAGGAGAAATGGTGTAGGCATTATCCTGAAGGAACAGTATGCTAAGAGTGTTTCGGATGTGAAAAGAGTGTCGGATAGAGTAATGTTTATGAAGCTAGAAATTGATGGTGTAATGATGAATGTTGTTAGTGCATATGCTCCACAACTTGGGTGTGCGATGGATGAGAAAGAAAAGTTTTGGAGTGAGTTGGATGAAGTGGTGATGACTGTACCCAGTGGTGAAAGACTGGTGATTGGAGCAGATTTCAATGGGCTTGTTGGTGAAGGGAACACAGAGGATGAAGAAGTGATGGGTAGGTATGGTGTTAAGCAAAGGAATGAAGAAGGTCAGATGGTAGTGGATTTGTGAAAAGGATGGACATGGCTGTGTTGAATACGTATTTTAACAAGAGGGAGGAGCATAGGGTGATACAAGAGCGGAGGAAGATGCACACAGGTGGATTATATCTTATGTAGAAGGGCCAGTCTGAAGGAGATTGGAGACTGTAAAGTGGTGGCAGGGGAAAGTGTAGTTAGGCAGCATAGGATGGTGGTTTGTAGGATGACATTGGTGATCAAGAAGAGGAGGATGAGTGTAAGGGCAGCACCAAGGATCAAATGGTGGAAATTGAAAAATGGTAATTGTGGGGTGATGTTCAGGGAAGAGTTAAGACAGGCACTGGGTGGCAGTGAAGAGTTACCAAATAGCTGGGTAAATACAGCAGAGCTTGTAAGAGAGATGGCTAGAAAGGTGCTTGGTGTGACATCTGGAAAGAGGAAAGAGGACAAGGAGACCTGGTGGTGGAATGAAGAAGTACAGGAGAGTATACAGAGAAAGAGGTTGGTGAAGAAGAAGTGGGATTGTCAGAGAGATGAAGAAAGTAGACAAGAGTATAAGGAGATGAGGTGCATGGCAAAGAGAGAGGTGGTGAAGGCTAAGGATAAGGCCTATGATGAGTTGTATAAAAGATTGGACACTAAGGAGGGAGAAAAGGACCTATTGGCTAGACAGAGGGACCGAGCTAGTAAAGATGTGCAGCAGGTAAGGGTGATAAAGGATAATGAGGGAAACGTACTCACAAGTGAGGAGAGTATGTTGAGCAGATGGAAAGAGTACTTTCAGGGGCTGATGAATGAAGAGAATGAGAGGGAGAGAAGGTTGGATGATGTGCGGATAGTGAATCATGAAGTGCAGTGGATTAGCAAGGAGGAAGTAAGGACAGCTATGAAGAGGATGAAGAATGGAAAGGCTGTTAGTCCAGATGACATACCTGTGGAAGCATGGAGGTGTTTAGGTGAAATGGCAGTGGAGTTTTTCACTAGATTCTTTAATGAAATCCTGGAAAGTGAGAGGATGCCTGAAGAATGGAGAAAAAGTGTTTTGGTACCGATTTTTAAGAATAAGGGTGATGTGCAGAGCTGTAGTAACTACAGAGGGATTAAATTGATCAGTCACAGCATGAAGTTATGGGAAAGAGTAGTGGAAGCTAGGTTAAGAAGGGAGGTGATGATTAGTGATCAGCAGTATGGTTTCATGCCAGGAAAGAGCACTACAGATGCGATGTTTGCTTTGAGAGTGTTGATGGAGAAGTACAGAGAATGTCAGAAGGAGCTGCATTGTGTCTTTGTGGATTTAGGGAAAGCATATGACAGGGTGCCTAGAGAGGAGTTATGGTATTGTATGAGGAAGTCGGGAGTGTCAGAGAAGTATGTAAGAGTGGTACAGGATATGTCTGAGGTTAGTGTGACAGCGGTGAGGTCTGCGGTGGGAGTGATGGATGTGTTTAAGGTGGAGGTGGGATTACATCAAGGTTCAGCTCTGAGCCATTTCTTATTTGTAATGGTGATGGACAGGTTGACAGACGAGATCAGACAGGAGCCGCCGTGGACTATGATGTTTGCAGATGACATTGTGATCTGTAGTGAGAGTAGGGAACAGGTGGAGGAGACCCTGGAGAAGTGGAGATATGCTCTAGAGAGAAGAGGAATGTAGGTCAGCAGGACTAAGGCAGAATATATGTGTGTGAATGAGAGGGAGGATAGAGGAATGGTAAGGATGCAGGGAGTAGAGGTGACGAAGGTGGATGAGTTTAAATACTTGGGATCAACAGTTCAGAGTAATGGTGAATGTGGAAGAGAGGTGAAGAAGAGAGTACAGGCAGGATGGAGTGAGTGGAGAAGAGTGTCAGGAGTGATTTGTGACAGACGAGTACCAGTAAGAGTGAAAGGGAAGGTCTACAAGAGGGTAGTGAGACCAGCTATGTTATATGGGTTGGAGACAGTGACATTGACAAAAAGGCAGGAGTCAGAGCTTGACGTGGCAGAGTTGAAGATGTTAAGATTTGCACTGGGTGTGACAAGGATGGACAGGATTAGGAATAAGTATATTAGAGGGTCAGCCCAGGTTGGAAGGTCTGGAGACAAAGCCAGAGAGGCAAGATTACGTTGGTTTGGACATGTGCTGAGGAGGGATGCAGAGTATATTGGGAAAAAGATGCTAAGGAAGAAGCTGCCAAGTAACAGGAAAAGAGGAAGGCCTAAGATAAGGTTTATGGATGTGGTGAGAGAGGACATGCAGGTGGTTGGTGTGACAGAGTAAGATGCAGAGGACAAGAAGAAATAGAAACAGTTGATCTGCTGTGGCGACCCCTGACAGGAGTAGCTGAAAGAAGAAGAAGTAGGGGCGGGAATCTAAATAGCCACCAAGTTTAAGAATACAACAATTGGGTTGGAGGGTAAGAAAGAAAAAATGCAGACAGAGGTCAGCAATATTCAGGCAGAGTACAGCAAGCAAGCCAAATAAGCATGCCAGCTAAATAGAGGTGCCTCCAAATATTTCTAGCTAAATGAGGAATGCTATTTCTCAGCTGCTTCCACTAATTATCTGATGTTATTCATTGTTTCCAAATGCTGAGTGAGGTACATCACAATGAGGGCATTGTTGAGGATATGGATTGTTTGCCGTAATAAATGTTACTCACATTTTCATGTTTAATTTGAGCCCATTTTCAATACACCACATATCAAGTTATTTCTGAAGGATACAGGTGTTGGAGGGGTTCATGAGAATAACATTCAGTTTGCAGTCATCTGCAAACATAGTTAATCATAGATCCTTGTTCTCATTTTGGAGATCAGAGAAATAAATGCCAAAAAACTGGAGTCCCAGTACAGAATCCTTTAGATTGCATCTGGTTACTTTCATGCTTTCAGATGAGGCTCTGGCATATAAACTATGTGATATCTTTCTTTTAGTCAGTTTGCTTCTGCCTTAGGTACTATGTGGGTTCATTCTTTTATCCAATTTGCTATCCATCTTACCATATAATGATCTATATTTATGGCATTTAGTTTACTTTCAATGCCCACATGAAGTATATTGTCAAATGTTTTGAGTAGGTCAAGATACACGGATTGATCAGCAGGGCTTCCAACAGACTGTGTGACCCTCTCAAAGAAGTTTACTGGATTTAATAAGACAGGACCCTCCTTTGACACAGCCAAGCTGTTCAGAGTCTAGCATAATAAGATTTTTGACAATGTAATTGATATGGCCTCTTGTTATATGTTATATAGCATTATATTTCATGCTCATAAGGCTGATTGTTCTGTAATTACCAGGGGTTGTAGTGGGGCCACCCTTTTGAAGGGTCATCAGCACTGCGGTGTGCCATAATTTGGCAATAAATCCTATGGCTAAGCTAAGGTTAAACAATTTGAGGAGAGGTTCATTGAGGGTATGTTTAGTACTATTTATTTAACATCCAGACATGTTGTTATGCACCATGAAAGTAGTATTTATCGTATTTGATAATGCATTTAGAACATGCTCCTTGGTGATATTATGGGGTGCAGGACATTCTGCGATATGTGGAGTTTGAATGAAAGTTCTGGGTGTAGCATTTACACTAAACTTGTTTTCTAGTATATTGACAGTATCTTTTAAATCAGAGTGGGTGGTTCCATATAGGCTATGTTATGAGCATTGTTGGGAATTGTTCACTGGTTTCCTAACATAGCTAAAGCAAATTTTGTAGTTATCTATAAATTCAAAAGCTAGTCTAAGAAGGAATTATAGTTATCCTTATTTTCAGAAGCTAGCCTAAGTTATACTTTGTATGAAGTAGAAGACCAGAGGATATCAACATGCGGTTACAGTAATCAAGCCTTTTGAAGACCAGTAGCTCATAAGCTTGAAAATCAAATGTCTGAATCTGTGAAGTATTGTTTACCCTTTTTGGAATCAAATATGCCTTATGCAGTAATTTTAAGTGTGCGTTATGCCATGAGAATATTTTAACATATTTACTAAATGGAGGCTCTCATCAATTGTGTGTTATCAACATGCCCTATTTATACCTATACCACATGTATCCCAATTTATGCAAACAGTGAATCATATTTTTATCTTAATCCTGTATAAATGGCTCCATTTCGAAGAACAATACCCAGTACTGTGAATCATGACAAAGCAGCAATTTAATTGCAAATTCAACAAACTGCAGTGACTTTTGAAATTCACTGGTAAACATTTTAAGTGTTTCTAAAGGCAGAGTTTGCTTCCCTGAACCCCAGACACTTATATAATTGTACGACAGACTAGATGGAATACTTCAAGTTACTGCACTCTCTTTAACTCACATATGTAGTTCAACTCTTAACAGTTATAGTCTACACAATTTCAATGATAACCCAATAAGAACTTGTGATGTTTTCAGTTCACCTATAAAATATGGATTATTGTTTTATCAGTTATATTTATTTCATTTAAGTAGAAATTAACTTTTCCCAGCAACTAGCTCCAAATCCAGATGCCTTATAACCATGTATTGCATTTCCAAAATGAAGGAACTAATGTACATTTCTAAACTTTAACTTAAATAATATTTGCATTATAGTAAATAATTTTAAAATAACACGAGTTGTACTTTATATATCACCAGATTGTTTTTCAATCAACAAGTATACTGTAGCATTGCAAAGATACTTTTCACTACCTGGTGGTAATTTAATGTTGTGGTTTTATATAGGGTCATAGGAAGTTAGTAGGGTTTCAGTCCAGGGGAACATTGAGGAACCTACCCCAAATAATAGTTGCCCCCAAGCACTATCTGGTTAAGTGACTTGTTGAAGGCTATGTGCTAAGCGAATGAGGACTGAGGGAATCAAACCTTATAGCACAGAAACTATATTCCAGAAAGACAACTTACTTTCATAATATGCTATTTAGCCAAAGTGTTAGGTAATCTTGCTGCTAATAATGAACATAGGAGTAAAATCATATTATCTTCTATCTTCAGTCAAACAAGTGGGTCTGGAAAGATAATTTTCAATGCATAAATTTTATATTTGATGCATAATATGAAACTGTATTAAGACAGACTTTGATGTTTAATGTTCTGTATGAATTTGAAATTATCATTTTTTTCTTTTCATTTCTAAATATAGGAGATTCCTAATTGTGCACGTTGCATAGCCATATACTGTTTACAGCTGCCAATGTATGCCTCAATGTACATATAACCTTCAGTAAAAACATAGTAAAAACTTTCATTTTATACAGCTGTGGCAAGATTTAAATCTATTGTCTGAGCACATTAAGCCATATTTCAAATTTCAGATGTCAGACTTATCCACTGCTTCATAAATATGGGCCAATGCAACCTATTGTCTCAATTATTGATAGATGTACATGCAAAATGTCATTGTTTGCCAAATTAGCTTTGAATCCAGACAGCACTATGATCTTGTTTTGTTGTTTGTCTATATGAAGGAAGATTAATTGTTATATCTGGCCCTTACACTTATTCTATAACACCTTCAGTGTCCATTGGGCTCCCATCGATGTGGTAATTAGTGGGAACTGAGTTTTTCCCAAAGAGGATGATGACACATTTTTTGGCTTTAAGCTAAAGGCCATGGTTTTGACACCAGTCATTGGTCTCAGTGAGGCCTTTCTGTAAGATGATGGAAGTACAAAATAAGCCTTAAAAACCTAAACAGTTAAAACAAAGTCCTATAAAAAGTATTTGTAACGTCAGTTTAATAGAATTCCTAATCAGCCCAATTATAAACAAATTATACAAATTTATAAATATAAGCTGTTAAAAATATAATGTACTTTTAAAGACTTAATGTTATAAGTGTTTAAAAGTCTAAACATATTAAAAATCCTAGATTAATTTTTAAAAACATTAATTAAATGTCAAAATCATAAGAAATACAAACATTGAATATATAAAACATCTTGTGAATAGTTTTGCGATGCATAAAAACTTTTTCATATATCTAAATATGAGTGTTATGTTGTAATCTCTCATAATACATAACATTAAATCATGGAAAATATAGAAAACAGTAGGGACAATGACACACATTTACACTACCCTACAGTTCCTTCATTATAATCTTGGCCTACCTCGACCTGGCCAAGGCCTTTGATACCATTCCCCACTCAGGTATCATTAATAAACTCACCAAACTAGGCATCAATCCTTACATCGCTAGGTAGGTTGCAAATTGGCTCACAGACAGGACCCACAGAGTGAAATTTGCAGATTCCAAGTCAGACTGTCGATCAGTCACGAGTGGTGTCCCACAGGGCTCGGTCCTGGGCCTGCTCCTATTTAGTATCTACTTCTCAGAAATCCAGGCCAACACAGAAGGATTCTGGCTGACCAAGTTCGCTGATGACTGCAAGCTAGGAGTCATTATCAACTCCCCAAGTGATGCAGACATCCTACAAAAGGGCCTCTCTGAGACAAATGACTGGTGTCAAAACCATGGCCTGAAGCTTAATGCCAAAAAATGTGTTATCATCCCCTTTGGAAAAAACTCAGTTCCCACGAATTACCACATTGATGGAAGCCCACTGAACACTGAAGGGGCCATAAGAGATCTGGGCACCCAGATCAACAGCTACCTCACCTTCGACCACCACATTGCCATTGTGGTCAGAAAGTCCTTGTAAGTGGCACATCTTATAACCAAAGGTTTTGCATCCAGGAAGAAAGAGGTCATAGAATATAATGCCCTGTTTGGCATGTACCTGACCAGACACCTACAACAGCTGGAGAGGCCGCAAAAGTACCTCACAAAAAGAATGCTAGGCCTTAAACACATGTACTACATGGACAGACTCGAGAAACTTCAGCTGTTCTCAGTCTCTTATCATCTACTTAGAGGTCATCTCTGCTTGACTTACAAACCAATGTCCAACCCAGCCCTACTTGAAATGCTACACCTAAAGAAATTCCAATTCCCCCACACCACACACTCCAGAGATCACAACCGCATTACCACAATTAACAGTACATGCTGGAGGGACAGGTTCATCACCCAAGGACTGCCCATACTCTGGAATAGGCTTCCCATTCATGTCAAGCAGTGCACCTCACTGTACCTCTTCAAGAGAAATCTTGATGAGTGGATGGGTAACAGAAAGTTCACTCCAGGGATCATTCCAGTTGCACTACTGGATATGGGCTCTGTTAGCTAACATCGGGTGGCATGATGCCTGGGCAATTTTTTGGGGGCTATGTTTGTAAAGGATCCAGGGCCATTAGCCTAGTACACACCTATGAACCTATGAACACCAAATGAGCTAGGTTAATTCATGCACCAAAAGGAAAATTAGCTAAGCATAAAATGCCTCACAATGCCAGATAGCCTAATACTGATGTATGATCCTATGACTATAGTTTAGCCTTTAATTTATTCCAATTAAAGTTTTTTTTTTTTTTTTAATATTCTGGAGTATCTAGTATCTTCTTTAGCCTTGATAAAATACATAGACAGAGAAACAGCAATAGATAGATATGAATATATTTGTATATGCCAACAATCCTCATTGTTGACATTTATAATATCAAATCCATCCTAGCAAAACTTGACTTCAGAAAACTCTGGATTAAGCTCGACTATGAGTCCTGCATGAGGCAAGTAGCTGTCTCACATCATTTTTATGGTTGACAAAATGGGAGTTGATCAAATGTGTCAGCTAATCCTTTGTAAAACCAATAAACTGTGGCAACCAATCCCATGACAGCTAAGAGAAAAGAAAGACAGATTAACATATTCACACACACACACACACACACACACACACACACACACACACACACACACACACACACACACACACACACACACACGCACGCACACACACACGCACACACACATGCATACACACAAGCACATATGCACAAGCACACTCATGTATATTTTATTCTTGCTGTAAGACTGCCACTATATTATTAGTTTCCTAAGCTTTTTCCTTGAACTCAAACAGCCATATGTAGTTTTGTTCAAGTGATGTTCAGACAAGCCATAAACTAAAGTGTTCACGTCTATTTATTGAGATATTATTTAAATATTTATTTTTTGGATTTTTATTAAATTTTTTGTAAAGTTATTTATTTATTTATTTATTTTTATTTTACATTTGTTGACTGGGATAGTCCAACTGGATGCATGTCCATTTTCAGTGGAGGCACGGGGAGAAAAGCTCCAAACACAACATACAGAAAAAAATAATACAGGAAAAATCATAATATCAATACATATTGCAAACAGTTTACAGACTCTGTTCAGTCAAGCAAGTTATACATTCGATCATTATTAAACTTATATAAGTATCTAAACTAACAATTATGTCACAGCTTCTATGTAGTATAAAGTACTGTTTGGCACACAATCATAGAAAAGAGCGAGTCAGGATTAGAACAAGGATATAACCAATGTGTCTTAAAATGTTGTCTGAGACTTTTTTTGAATTGAGTTAGTGAGGATACTACAGTAAGGTCGGCAGGAAGGTAGTTCCAAGTTTTGCCGACAGAGCTGGCAAACAGGGAGTTCACAGCTGAGTTATTGGTTTTGAATGTTTGAACCAGCAGTCTGTTAGATGAGCAAAGTGGCCTGAGGTTACTGTAGGGACTAATGATATTTTTAAGTGCAGGCGTATTTTCAGGTTGGTTGAGTACTCTATATGCCACTACAAGCTAGTTGTATTGAAGTAGGCTAGGTAATTCAAGCCGCCCCAGAAGATTTAGGTTATGACAGTGGTGTGTCCTAAATGCCATGCCTGTGGCAAATCTAGCAATGTGGTTATAACAGCTGGAGAGCTTGCTAAGGTCAGATTTGTTCAGATTGGTGAATAAAGGGGAGGCATTGAAAAGGGTAGAGAGTAAATTGATTACACAATCTGTTTCATTTACATGCACGTATCAGCTATTTTTTTTTACACAGTGTTTGTTAACACACTTTGAGAGTTTCACAAGCAACTAGAGTAATAGATGCAAATTAGGATCCTTAAGATTAACCGGGTTTCTTCTCCAAATAGGGTACTTGTTGAATACATAATAACGAAGAAAGTAAAATTGCAATGCATAACACTGGAGAAATAATCTGAAGAATGGAAAAGTTGACCTTTGCTAATAAAATATAGGTTCATAGGTTCATAGATCGGTACTAGGCTATTGGCCCTAGGGCCTATATAAGTCTAGCCAAAAAGGTACCCTGGCTTTCGCCACACAGGAAAATTATTTTCTTGTGCAACTGTCGAGCAGAGCCAAAGAAGTGATCCCTGGGGTGAATTTCCTATTTCCCATCCAATCATCAAGATTTTTCTTGAAGAGTGCTAATGAGGAGCTTTGTTTGATATAGATAGGTAGTTGTTCCAGAGTATGGGAAATCTCTGGGACAGGAATCTATCCCTCCAGCATGTTCTGTTTATTGTGGTGAATAGGTTTAGGTCCCTAGAGCATGTAGCTCTGAGGGATTGGGATTTCTTTAAGTGGAGCATGTCCAGCAGCTCTGGGTTTGAAATAGCTTTATATGTTAAGCAGAGATTGCCTCTGAGTAGGCGGTAAGCGATGGACTAAAGCTGGAGATCTTTGAGAGGGTCTGCATAGGGCATCTGTTTGAGGCCAATAATCCTCTTTGTGAGGCATTTCCCCAGCCTTTCCATTTGGTGTAGATGTCTTGTGAGGTACATACCAAAAGGGGCATTGTACTCTATAATGGGTCTAATGAGTGACAAGTAGAGGGAACAATGACCTCTTTTTTCCTGGAAGAGAAACCTTTTGTGATGAGGTGTGCCATATAGAAGGATTTCCTGACTACTGTGGCGATGTGATTATCAAAGGAGAGACTACTTTCCACCTGTGTCCCAAGGTCTCTTATCACACTTTCAGTGTTAAGTTTACTATCGCCTATGTGGTAGTTCATGGATTCAGAGTTTTTACCAAATGGGATGACAATGTACTTTTTGGCATTGAGCTTGAGGCCATGGCTTTGACACCAGGCATCTGTCTCAGTGAGGCCCTTTTGTAGGATGTCCACATCATTAGAAGTTTCGATTATGGCTCCTAGTTTGCAGTCATCTGTGAACTTCATTAGCCAAAGACCTTCTGTGTTAGCCTGTACTTCACAGAAGTAGATACCAAACAGGAGAAGACCCAAGATTGAACCTTGTGGTACTCCACTTGTCGCTGGTCTGTAGTCGCATTTGGAGTCTGCTACTTTCACAGTGTGGGTTCTGTCAGTGAGCCAGTTGGCAACCCATCCTGTGATATAGGGATTTATACCTAGTTTAATGAGTTTATTTATAATTCCAGAGTGGGGGATGGTGTTGAAAGCCTTGGCGAGATCTAGATAGGCTATGTGAACCACCTTACCCTCGTCTATGGCTTTGGTGACTGCTTCAAAGAAGTCTATCAGGTTTAGGAGACATGATCTGCCTTTTACAAACTCAAACTGGGTGGGGTCCAGAGTTTGGAGATTACCAATGTCTTTGTTTATAAGTTCCATGATGTTATATTCCATGGCCTTGCAGACCAGGCTCATCAGGCTAATGGGGCGGTAGTTCCTAAGGTCTATGGTGGATCCCCCTTTGTGGAGTGGGATAACCATCACTGTGTGCCATTCAGTGGGCACAAAACCTGAGGTGAGGCTATGATTGAACATGGTACTTAGGTGGGGCACCAGTTCGATCTGTAGTCTGTGTAGAACGCAGCCTGGGATGTTGTCCGGTGTTCTTGGCTTTTGAGAGTGTGGTTTTTACCTGTGCAGCCATGATAACAGGAACTTTGCATTCTTCCGGTATATTGATTGGCCCTTTAGGGGGTGAGAGGGGGGTAAAGTTAGCACTGAATCTAGCTGCCAGGATGTTGGCAATATCAGTTGGTTCTGTATATTTAGTGTCATTGTGCTGTAACTCAATGCAGATCTGAGTGTTGCCATTGAGATTCTTGACATAGCTATAGAATGCTTTGTTGTTGTCTTTAGAAACAGTGGCAATTTTGTTTTGGTAACTATCTTTGCAGGATTTTATTTGGGATCTCAGCTTCTTACTGAGGCTGACCAGGGAGTTCCTCTAATCATGGGATTTTACTCTTTTTTGCAACAGTTTATTTCTTCTGTTGGAGAGTTTGTTTATGGCAGGGGACCACCAGATTGGCTTCATTTTTTTGGAGGATAGCATCTTGGTTCTGTTAGGAATAGCACGATCCATGCACTCGTGTAAGTGCTTATAAAGTGCAATTGTGTAGGATTCAACAGTCGTACCTCTATTGTCTGTCTGCATGGGTGTCGTGAAGTTTGCCACTTCTGTCTTAAGAAGTGTGAAGTTGGATTTGGAGAAATTTTTTACAGTAGTTTCCCTAATGCGGGTTGGGGGATGTGGATGTCTAGGGTGATTAGCTTGGGGTCGGATCTGACCAACAAGGAATTGACCATTGGTGTGGAACACCAATCACCCATGTTGGTAATGACCAGGTCTAGGATATTGTTTCCCTTGGTGGGGGTGTGGATAAGTTGATCCAAGGTGTTGGAACTTATGAATTCCAGAAAACGTTAAGCAAAAGAGTTAGTACATGAGTAGTTTTCCCAGTTAATGTTGGGGTAGATGAAATCGCCCATTATTAGGGTGTTGGGTTGTACCCTAATATTTTCAAGTGTATCAGGAAATGAGCAAGTGCTCAGAGGTGGTATACAATATACAATGTTTCTTACCCATGTAGGTAGCTATACTTCCTTCATTACCCCCTCTATAAATATACCAACTCTGAGCAGACCCAACTTTGGGAATAAAGGAAAAAACTTCATTATGCACAAAGCACTGTATCCTCACAAAATGAAAGCCACAGTAGGTTCAGAGGTTAATAGGTGTGTACTAGGCTAATGGTCCTGGAGCCTTTACAAGCCTGGCTCATAGAAGTGGCCTGGCATCGTGCCACCCGATGTTAGTTCCCAGTGCCTCTATCAAGCAGAGTGACTGGACTGATCCCCGGGGTGAACTTTCCATTTCCCATCCACGCATCAAGATTTCTCTTGAAGAGGGCCAGTGAGGTGCTCTGCTTGACATGTATGGGAAGTCTATTCCAGAGCATGGGCAGTCTCTGGGTTTTGAACCTGTCCCTCCAGCATGTTCTGTTGATAGTGGTAATGAGGTTGAGGTCTCTGGAGCATGTGGTATGGAGGGATTGGGATTTCTTTAGATGTAGCATTTCTAACAGAGCTAGGTCAGATATGGCTTTGTAAGTCAAGCAGAGATCGCCTCTTAGTAGACGATATGAGACAGAGAATAGCTGGAGTTTTTTGAGTCTGTCCATGTAGGACATGTGTTTAAGGCCTAGGATCCTCTTCATGAGGTACTTTTGTGGCCTTTCCAGCTGTTGCATGTGTCTAGTGAGGTACATGCCAAATGGGGCATTATACTCGATGACTGGCCTAATGAGGGAAGAGTAGAGAGAGATGATGACCTCATTCTTCCTGGATGCAAAACCCTTGGTAATGAGATGTGCCACATAGAAGGACTTTTTGACCACAGTGGCAATGTGGTGGTCGAAGGAGAGGTTGCTGTCAACCTGTGTCTCCAGATCTCTTATAACGCCTTCAGTGTTCAGTGGGCTCTCATCAATGTGGTAATTAGTGGGAGCTGAGTTTTTCCCAAAGAGGATGATAATGCATTTTTGGCAATAAGCTTAAGGCCATGGTTTTGACACCAGTCATTGGTCTCAGTGAGGCCTTTCTGTAGGATGTCTACATCACTTAGGGAGTTAATAATATCTCCCAGCTTGCAGTCATCTGTGAACTTGGTCAGTCAGAGTCCCTCTATGTTGGCCTGGACTTCTGAGAAGTAGATGCCAACCAGGAGAGGACCCAGGACCGATCCCTGTGAAATTCCACTTGTGACTGGATGGTAGTCTGACTTGGAGTCTGCTACTTTCACACTGTGGGTTCTATCTGTGAGACAATTTGCAACCCACATAGTGATATATGGGTTGATTCCTAATTTGGTGAGTTTATCAATAATTCCTGAGTGGGGAATGGTATCAAAGGCCTTGGCCAGATCGAGGTAGGCTGTATGAACTGCCTTGCCCTCATCCACAGCTCTTGTGACTGACTCAAGGAATTCAACCAGGTTGTGCAGGCTTGAGCTACCTTTCACAAAACCAAATTGCTGGGATCTAGAGTTTGGATTTAACCTATATCTTTGTTAATTAAGACTATGATGATGCACTCCATAACCTTACATATCAGACTCGTCAGGCTAATGGGGCAATAATTCCCAGGGTCTATAGTCTCTCCCCCCTTTATGGAGAGAGATGACTGTAGCAGTGCACCATTCGTTAGGGAAAAAAGGCTGAGGTGAGGCTGTGAGTGAACAGGGCTATCAGATCTGGTGCCAGTTCACTCTGTAGTTCATGTAGAACACAGCCAGGAATATTGTCAGGTCCCATGGAAGCTGTATTTTTGGCCTTGGACAATGCAGCTTTAACCTGTGATGCAGTAATGGTGGCTGCCTGGCATTCCTCTGGTATTGTGATTGGTCCTTTGAGGGGGAGAGGGGTAAAGCTGGCGCTGAATCTGTTGGCCAGTATGTTGGCAATATCTGTTGGCTCAGTATAGGAGGTACCATTGTACAGTAACTCAGAGCAAATCTGAGTATTGCTGTGGATATTCTTGATATAACTATAGAAGGCTTTGTGGTTGTTTTTAGTGTCTGCCAAAATTCTACACTCATAGCTGGCTTTAGAGGTTTTGATGAGGGATCTCAACTTTCTGTTGAGGGTAACAAGGGAGTTTTTCCAGTCTTGGAACTTCACCTTTTTCTGCAACAGTTTCTTCCTTCTGTTGTAGAGTTTATTAATGGCAGTGGACCACCAGATTGGCTTCCTTTTTTTGGAGGAGAGTGTCTTTGTCCTGTTGGGTATGGCTAGTTCCATGCATTTATGTACATGTTCGCACAGTTTATTGGTATATGATTCGGAAGACATGCATCTATTTTCCATTGACATGAGTGCCATGAAGTTAGCCACCTCTGTAATTAGGAGCCCAGAGCCAGCTTTGGAGAAGTTTTTCATGGTGGTTACCTTTGTGGGGGGGTTTGGGTGAGATGTGGATTTCCATGGTGATTAGTTTGTGGTCAGATCTAACCAGGGAAAATTGACTATTGGTGTAGAACAAAGGTGGCCCATGTTACTAAATACCAGATCAAGGATGTTGCTTCTTCTAGTGGGATTAAGAATGAGCTGATCCAGGGCATTGGAATTGATGAATTCCAGGAAGCGTTGGGCCAGTGTATTGGTGCATGAGTAGTTTTCCCACTTGATGGATGGGTAGTTGTAGTCAACTAGTATGAGAGTGTTGGGTTGGACACTAATAGTTTCCAGGGTGATTAGGAACATGGAGTGAGAGTCATGGGACATGGTTGGGGACCTATAGCAGGCTACGACCTAAATTGCCATCTTATCCAATGTTAGTTTTACCTGAAGTATCTCGGATGTGTTATGCTGGGCTACTAGTCTGGAGGTGTGTATATCCTTTATGAATATGTAGACACCACTGTCTTTGGACGTTCGGTCAATGTTCTGGGGCCGAACGGTGTGGAATGAGTTATAGCCTGTTAGTGCAGGGGTGCTTTCTGCTGCTTTAAACCAGGTCTCCGTTACAGCACAAATGTCGATGTTCTTCAATTGAGGAGTGCTTTGAGCAAGTGCATCTTGAGATTTAGACTTCTAGCATTGAGCAGCATGACCCTCAGATTGCATTTATTTATAGTTGTTATGGAGGTAATTTGTTCTTTGGAACATCACCTAAAAAAGGCACTATAGGGGTGGCAAGAGGCTTAGCCAGTATCCGGAAACTCAGGGGTGACAGATGCAGGCCATCTCTGGCAAAGCATCAAGGTCTGTCAATCATGTCATCCCAAGCAGACAGATACTGGATCCCCTTAGAATGACACCAGAAACTTAGCCAATTGTTGAAGTCAATAATTTTCTGCTTGTACTGTGGTATCATTCTGGGCAATGGTAGGATGCTGCTCAGGGCTAGGGTCATACCTGCCTGGGCCACATAATCCGAGGGCTCCTCCACATCTCTTTCATGTAGTACAGGGAGGTGTGTCTCAGGTCATTCACACCCACATGGACAGTTACAGAGTCATACTTATTTATACTTGTTGTGGAGTGACCTGAGTGCTTGTGTTATGTGTTGGATTCTTGCACCTGATAGACAGATGACTGCTACCTTCTCCTTATTCAGCCTAGTGTGCCTCACTATCGAGTCACCTATGATTAGTGTATTGGGCAAGCTGTTTTGCTTTAGGGGCTTAGGTTGAGGGGCACACTGTGTAGGTAAGCTATGTGTCTTGTGGTTTGTGCTGTGTTGTGGTGGTCGAGTGCATTTCTGCCTTATAGGTCTCTGCTGTTTGGGTAGATTTCTATTGAGACCCTCCATGAAGATGGGTGTGTGGTTTGTGTTTTTATGTGAGAGCTGTGATGGTGGATGTTCTGGAGGGCTATGTGTTGCATGTGGTGTTGTGCAAGTGTTGAACTTCTCCTCTGGACCAGCTATTCCAGTCTTGGCTTGACAGTGCATGGCTTCCAGTTTGGATATATAAGTGCATCTCTCATAAGTCTGAGTGCTGAGCGGTAAGAGGAGAGGGTTGTCTGTGTACACGAGGCAGTTGCTACACTGCCTCAGAATGCCCAAGTTTACCAGGTTAATAGGAGGAAGCACAGGGAACTGACCTTTAGACATGCCAGGGGGGATGTTCATTATTACTAAGTACTGGAGCTGCTTCCTTATATATTCCTTTTACAGGAAAATGTCACTCAAGGTGTCTGAGTCTGTACAGAGCACAGGCAAACACTTCAGGGAAAACTAATATGTGGACCCAGAAAATTTAAGGATGAAGTATTTTGGCAGATATTTTGAAATTAGAAAGAAATCAAGCATTACTTACTGAAAAATAAAGAATTAGCTTGTCAACAATGATGAAAAGATGGGAGTTGCATGAATGGTTACTGCCTGGCTACTACTAATGCTGGTGTCAGCACAGCTTCACTCTGTTAGGATACAATACTCCTTTGCTTCTTCTCTCACCAGAAGCAAAATGTTAGCACCAATCCCAAGAAGAGAAGCAGGCCATGTCCTGTTTGGTGATCCACAGTCTTGTCCCAGATGATGCAAGGGTCTGTAGGCTGTAGCCTTTTTTTGGCAGATGCCTCAAATAGCAACCAGACCAGTCAGGTATGTTAAGCACAGACACTCACTCTCCAACCAGAAAGAGTCAGGAATCAATGCACTCTGTTCCTACTCTCACCAGGATCAGAATATAAGCAGAGATTCCAAGCTGTCACCTATAAAGCAGTTATTAAGCTTTCTGGTGATCAGCAGTCTCCAGGAAATAATGTAACTGCACTCCTTCTTTCACCAGGAGAAAAGAGACGCACTAATCCCAAGATGACTACTGAGAGGCAGAATGTGGGCTCTACAATAACTGGTGGTCTTGGAATAGATGCTTAAAGGTAAGATAAAAAAATAGTTTATCCTAAACCCTGCAGTATGCACTAGAGGAGTTAGATGTGAAAGTAGGTAACTTAAGTTTTACCTGCCTAAAAAGTTAAGTTTTAGTGGAGTCACTATTTTTAAAACAGCAAGAAAGATTGAAAGGGGTGGTTACATTTGTATTCTGGTATTATGGAATACAGTAGGATGGCCAAGAAATTTAAATAGTTGAAGGGGAGTGATTTCACAAAATGATAATTTTGTGCTTACTCACACCAGCCAGTAAAAGCAGAGAGGAAATGAGATATATGGTCAAATCAACATAGGGGGCAGGCAACTAGAAAGACAGTGGTGTTTAAGAGCACAACAGTAACCAGGTGGGAACATTTTCTGTCTGACTCACAAGAGACAGAGCTGTGGTCTCTTTTCAAGTTTTAATATGCAGTTAAAAGCAGAATACAAGTAAAACACAGTGTAAAGAAAACAAATCACAGTATACAAAATAGAAAAAGGCAATAAGTAATACAAAATACAACAAATAAAAAGCAAACTAACCTTGTACAACTTAAAGTAATTTCAATAAGCAGATTTGCATAATCCCACACTGCACAAAACAATATTGATTAAATTGGTGTTGCCCCATTTTTTGACATTTCATTTTCATATTTAAGATTATTTGGTAATTGGTAGAAGGAATTATTTCAATTCATTTTATATGAAATTGTTTGCATTTCAGAATTGCTTGTATAATGGATGAAGATTAAAAGAATACTCAATACTTTCTAGATGCATAGCTTCCATGGATCACAGTAACATCTTTCATCAATTTCTAATGAAATAATTTCCAGTAATGATTCAAACATTGGTTGTCTGTGTGTTTTTTTTTTCCCCAGAAGACAGGTTAGTTCTGATTATTAAAGCCTTCATAGCCTTGGCTTACTAGTGCCATTTTATTTGAGACCAACAGCTAAATAATAAGGAATCTGATCTTAGTTAAAGTTAGCTAAGTATGTAAGCAGCATTTTAACAAAAAAAGTACACTGTAAAGGTTTAAGCACAAGCATTCATTTAAATTACCTTTCATTACTCTTATGACCTCTGCAACAAATCAATTTTGCAATTACAACTGAGTTTTCTGATTACTAAAAATTATAAAATTAATTTTGGTGACTAGAGTTGCTCATTGTTTTACTAGCCAGTTTTAAATAGAAAGCTACTTTCTCTCTTTTTAGCTTTATTTATTGAAGTAATAGCAATTATAAAGCTATACTCTTTAACTATATTGTTTAGACTACTGACATTGTGTATACTAAAACAAAAGGCATTAATGGTACTTAATATACATTTATCTCATATATCTCATATGTGTATATCTGGTATATCTTGCAAAGGATACCACTGCTGTGGAACAGACTCCCCATCCACATAAAACAAAGTTCTTCTCTGTCCATATTCAAGCACAACTTAGACCTTTGGATGGGAAAAAGAAAATGTATCCCAGAACTTCCCCCCTGTACTACTAATGGACCAAGGCAGCTGCTAAATGCTTTATCCCATGCTTGGGCTCCTTGACTCCCCTCCAGTGATCCCAGTTATTCTCATAAGGGATAATATATATAGTCATCTACCATGGGATAGGTAAGGCAGATCTATACCAAATAGGATAGGTTATTTCAAGCACAAAAAGGGACATTGGCTAGGTTTAAAATGGCCCACAAGGGCAGCTAGCCTAGAACTTACCTATACCTATGAACCTATGTCTTAGTCACTTTGTACAATCAATATTCATTGGAATTTTTACAACCACCAGCGAACACCACACCAAGTAAAAAACATACAAATATCACTAAAATAGCTGAAATACCATCCTTGTAGAAAATGCACTCAGGAAAAAAGAATAAAAATCCAGTAATTTATTAGTATTAAGTGCTTGCATCTCCTGTAAGAGACTTCATCAGAATATAACTTCCTACTAAAAAGGAACCATTTAAATACTTTCAGTTAATGACATCATAATTGAACCTCATTAATTCCAAAACGTTTTATACATAACATTAAAGAAACCATGTCATAAAATTTTGAATACATTAAAAACCCCATTAAAATTCACATTAGACATATAAATTCTACCTCCTTAAAGTAATGTAATATAAATTCACATACGTAAATAAATATGTCATGTTTAAAATTGTATATATATATATATATATATATATATATATATATATATATATATATATATATATATTGCTAAAATCTATTAGCTCTTTCCAACAACATGGGTGCAATAGAAACAGTCTCGTTCAGAACGGGTAGAAACATTGCAGCTAACTTAAGCTGCCACTGAGTTTCTCTTTTCTTTAATAAATTCTTCCAATCCCCACCCCTAGGGTTCATTTTGACAATGTCCAGTATTCTAAACACAATTTTCACAAAACCTGTACAAGTGAGGGAATGCTTATACAAAGCACTAGATAATTTTTGATTTTTTATATCATTGTTGTACTCATACACTCTGTTTTTTAACATACATTCTGTTTTTCCCCACATAATATTGAGTACATGGCACACATACTGCCAAGTAAACTAATCCAGTGGTATTACAATTTACCTTCTTAAATATAATTTTACATTTCAAGTTATTGTTCAAAACCATACTACTCTGCTTGCTAATATATGGGCATTGTGCACACATCCGACATGGTCTAGTGCCTACACCCACAACAACAATCCTATCTATTTTCATTTCAAAAATTTTTTTCAGGTTTAGACACATCCTGTTAATGAACATTGTTTTTTCTCCCACTTTATTGAAAATTTCCCTGTTAGTCCTAAAAATATTCCAGTTAGATTCCATCACTTTCTTTATACTATTGGTATTCCTATTATACTGCAATACACAAGTTTTTTTCAAACTTTTTGATCTGAAGACCATGCCTAGAATGGTTCACACATGAAGTGAAGCCCACCCCCGGTAGTGGTTTATAACAAAACACCCTATTTCACATATACTTCATTCAAAATTTCTTCTACTAAATATTTGGGGTGTCCCCTATATTTGGACATGTTGGAAACCTCTTCTAGTTTGGGGCCCAAATCCTCCAAATGTAAAGTCATATGGGCCACTCTGATGGCCTGACTCTTAACAATGCTTCTCTTTGTCCCATGGGGTGGTAACTTTGAAAATGCAAATATGCATTGCAAAAAGTGCCCCTTCTATATATTTTTGACCTAAAAGCATCAATTCCTTTCAAAATATAAGTATCCAAATAGTTTATACCTTTGGTATCATACTGATATGTAAAATCAAAAAAATCTGTGCTGGAATTCAAGTACTGAATAAACCTGGGGATCTCAGACTCACTACCCTCCCAGAGGATAAAAATGTCATCCAAATAACGTACATACAACTTGACACTACCCCAAAAAGGACAATTTAATACATACTGATTCTCCCAACCCAGAAGAACCCTGTTGGCATACACAGTTGAACACACTGCCCCATGGCTATATCCCTGATCTGTTGATAGTACTCTCCCTCAAACCATAAGAAATTGTCTAAGACAATGTTCATCATCTCACAGACCAGTGTAGCCATGCCATGTTCCAGTTCAGATTCCTGAAATAACACCTGTTCAAACAATATGAGACCCTCCCCCTTGGGAATACTGGTGAACAAATCCTTAACATCTATGGTTAAAAAAATAATATTCTCTGTCCATAACACTTTTTTTATTAAACCCAAAAATTCCCAAGAATCCTTTACTAAGTGGGGGGGGGTCTTGTCAACCACATGCTGTACACGGGAATCTATTAACACAGCCAAAGAAATAATTTTGGAGCCCCTGGCTGCCACAATGGGTCTAAATGGTGGTATCAAAACATTTTTTATGAATCTTGGGTATACCGAAAAAAAAAACGGTATCACAGGGTCTCTTCTATACAAAATGTCATATAAATCGACATAATTTCTTCCATCCAACAAATATTCCTCAAGGTATGAATCAATCCTAGAATAAGTGGTGCAGGGGTGGATTATAGGTTCTTCCTTATGGGGAAGAAGTTAGGAATTCTAATAGCTATAGTGAAGTGGTTAGAAGAGGGGGGACTTGGAACATGGATGGAGAAATGGGGGAGGGGAAACAGGATTTTCCAGTAGTCAGATGCCTGGAGAGACTAGCACAGCATTACACAGAGAAGGGGGAATACAGCAAGAGGTATTACCAGCCAAGGAGGAATGCATACCCCAATGGCAACAGGTACAGGAATTAGCATACACAAGACAGGACATTGTGAAAACAAAGGATGGGTTCACTATATATAATTTCACAGATAGAAATATTACTGATGATTATTTCAACTTATTTCCCAAGGGAATTAAGTTCATTCCCTCTTCCAAGGGTGAATTAGTGGAAAATATTCTTGCATTGAAGATGTATACCAGGAAATTACATTTTGAAATCATGTTAGGTAATAAGGAAAATGAAAATATAGTGAGTTCAAATAAACCTATTTCTTTACCTAAAAAAATAAGTACCTATAATCCACCCCTGCACCCCTTAGTAGAATCATATGAGAAGCTTGCCTTGGAAAATATTTATGACATAGCTCAGGTTACAACAGGAGACAGGGTAACTTAACAGAAGGAGAATTTAACCTCTTGTTGGATTTAAGGAAAGACAAACATTGTGTAATGTATTAAATTGTCCTTTTTGGGGTAGTGTCAGGTTGTATGTACGTTATTTGAACGACATTTTTATCCTCTGGGAGGGTAGTGAGTCTGCGATCCCCAGGTTTATTTAGTACTTGATTTCCAGCATGGATTTTTTTTTATTTTACATATCAGTATGATACCAAAGGTATAAACTACTTGGATACTTATATTTCGAAAAAAAATTATGCTTTTAGGTCAAAAGTATATAGAAAGGGCACTTTTTGCAATGTATATTTGCATTTTCAAAGTAACCACCCCATGGGACAAAAGAGAAGTATTATTAAGGGCCAGCAGAGTGGCCTGTATGACTTCACATTTGGAGGATTTGGGCCCCAAACTAGAAGAGGTTTCCAGCATGTCAAAATATAGGGGATACCCCAAATATTTACTAGAAGAAATTTTGAATGAAGTATGTGTGAAATAGGGTGTTTTTTATAAACCACTACTAGGGGTGGGCTTCACTTCATGTGTGAACCATTCCAGGGATGGTCTTCAGACCAAACAGTTTGAAAAAAAAATGTGTATTGCAGTATAATTGGAATACCAATATTATAAAGAAAGTGATGGAATCTAACTGGAATATTTTTAGGACTAACAGGGAAATTTTGTGTAGGCACTAGACCATGTGGGATGTGTGCACAATGCCCATACATTAGCAAGCAGAGTAGTATGGTTTTGGACAATAACTTAAAAAGTTAAATTATATTTAAGAAGGTAAATTGTAATACCACTGGATTAGTTTACGTGGCAGTATGTGTGTCATGTACTCACTATTATGTGGGAAAAACAGAATGTATGTTAAAAACAGAGTGTATGAGTACAACAATGATATAAAAAATCATAAATTATGTAATGCTTTGTATAAGCATTCCCTCACTTGTACAGGTTTTGTGAAATTTGCGTTTAGAATACTGGACATTGTCAAAATGAACCCTAGGGGTGGGGATTGGAAGAATTTAGTAAAGAAAAGAGAAACTCAGTGGCAGCTTAAGTTAACTGCAATGTTTCCACCCGGTGTGAATGACACTGTTTCTATTGCTCCCCCGTTGTTGGAAAGAGCTAATAGATTTTAGCAATATATATATATATATATACAGTTTTAAACAGGACTTATTTATTTATCTATGTGAATTTATATTACATTACTTTAAGTAGGTAGAATTTATATGTCTAATATGTGAATTTTAGTGGGGTTTATGAATGTATTCAACATTTTATGACATGGTTTCTTTAATGTTATGTATAAAACTTTTTGGAATTAATGAGGTTCAATTATGATGTCATTAACTGAAAGTATTTAAATGGTTCTTTTTTAGTGGGAAGTTGTATTCTGATGAAGTCTCTTACAGGAGATGCAAGCGCTTAATATTAATAAATTACTGGATTTTTATTCTTTTTTCCTGAGTGCATTTTCTACAAGGATGGTATTTCAGCTATTTTAGTGACATTCATTGAAATTGTTGTTAAAGCCTAATATGAGTAACTTTCCCAACTCCTGATGTATAGTAACACAATGTAATGAAAGATAAAATAAAGTAAATGGGAATAAACAATCTCTTAAGAGTAATAGCTATAAAAAGATAACAAACTTCCACTTAGCTAAACACACTGTGCTGACATTTTATACTCTTGACAGTATACTGCTCATAGCAATTTACCTTAGACCAGGCTGAAATCCAAAATATCAGAACCTGGAATACAAATATGTTAGGCCGGATTCCATAATGTTGCAGAATCTGGTGCACTGTTAGTGGAAAAGTTATGGATAACTATGTCATATGTAAATATGTCACAGTATACTCAAAATGTCTAGGCATCCAACAGAGTATCTCAGTAGTGACAGAGCAGAGTATATCACTCACAGGTAATCTGTAAGTAATGAAAAACTGCAGTCAAAGCATGATGTGCATTAACAAAGTTATGGAAAGAATCTCACAATCTAAGCGGCCTCATCTTCATAAATACATATCTATAACAGAGTCTCTCCAGTAAGATAAAGGACAACAATGGATCTCCATAGGTCCATTATTATTAAAATATGCTAGCTGTCACTTACAAAATCTGTAAATTTTCTTATAAAAACATTAATAAAGGCAAAAGGCAATCATGGCCACATCATCACAGCTATCATTAGCTAACAATGGGTGCATGTCATGTGTGTGGAAAACAGGTAATGAACACACCCAAGGAATTTGAGAGATATTAAAGTAGATGTGGTTTATGGGAGAGGAAGAGAGACACACAAGAGGTATGTTAGAATAAGAAAATATGAGGGACTGTCAAAGGGGCACAGGCAATTATTTATTTTATTTATTATTTTTTTAATTTTTTTTTTGCAGGAATAGGCCACATCTGTGTTTATTTTTTTAAGAATAGAAGGAAAAGTAAAGAAAGGGAAAGAGGATAAGAAGGCCATGATTGTCAATATACCCATAGAACAAATACCACAACACATGACAGACAAAGGTTGAAAAAAACAGTAAGTACAGGTAAGTTACACAGACAACACAATGCATATAATGGCAATGGAAAGCTGTCAAACAGGGGAACATATCTACCTGTGTACTATCACATTATGACATGTTGCAAACTGTGTGGCGGTCATGCCTGGATGTGTATGACTAAAGGTAGATGTGTGTTGTGGGGTAATAAATAAGGATCACAGTACACATCAGATAAATAAACACAAATCTACGCAGTCAGTCAGCAATGAAAATGTAAGACGAGCAACATCACAGGTGAGCAAATGTAGATCTAGGAATGCTAGTCAATTCCAGCAGAGGATAGAACAGAATGTCCATGCACATGAAAGGCTAACAACAAAGTGCAGTGCCAAACAGCAGCACTGTAGCAAAGCAGCAAACTGGCTGCTACATACACAACTAGGTGTACACAACCCAGACAACCGTGTAATGGAATGCATATATGTGACACACATATGCCATGTCAAAGGCACCGGTGTAGGTGTATCCGTATGACTGTTGGTAGCCTAAATGGAATGTATATGAAAGTAATGTCAGTACATGCACACATAACAAATACATGTAAGAATATGTTCACAAATCTAACCCTACAGCAAAACAAATATATATATATATATATCAGGTAGGGTTGTACACATGAATTTCAATAATGTACAATAATTAAAGCACAAGTATAATGACAACAAGGATATATTGCAAACATTAGCCAGCCATTTGTGTGTAGATGTCCTGTATCTGTATAATGGTCATAGACTTGGCATATGTTGACCTTGTAAATAAAGTAATGCATGGCAAAGGACAATAATTGCAACAAAGGCAAACATATCTGTAAAATATGTAACTATGAAGGTAGAAAGGAGGTGGACAGTCTGGGCCCACATCAAGGAAGACAATGATAAAGCAGGACAACAAGGTAACATTACACATTGCAGCTGCACGGGTACACCACATAGGATGCTGTTGAAGCCAACTCAAAACACATTTAAGCAAATGGCAAACCCACATCATATGGGCAGACTGCATTGCTGACTTCAGTAACAATAGTCATGTATAAATCACACATATACCATAATGTACAATCATGTAACATCAGCAGGCATAGGTAAGCAAGCTAGGAAGTTCCATCACATACACATACACATACACATACACATACACATACACATACACTGACATGCCAATATGAAATAAACAACAACATTACTGAGCAGGGGGAAGTCCTATGACCATAACAGCAAATGAAAACACAGGCCTGGAATATGAAGTGAATAAAACCAAAATAAAATACAAATGAGCCTGAACTGGCTAAGTGACCACATGAAGCAAGGCAAAACTGATAAACAATTAATTTATTGAGTGCTTTCATCATTTGTAACAAATGATTTCTTCAGAATGATACTAAAAAATATTCAAGGATTTTTAAAAACTCCCTTCCCCTATCACATGATTAAAACACCAGTGTTTTGAAATTGCATTGTTCATTCTTCTCTGTGGTCCCTTAGCTGGTTCGGGCTCATTTATATTTTATTTTGGTTTTGTGTTCATTTCATGTTCTAGGCCTGTGTTTTCATTTGCTGTTATGTCTTCTGTGGCTCTCAGGTCCAACTTTCTGGTTAGCTCCACACATGCAAGGGATGAATCACAGTTTGACCTGGGCCTTCTTACTCATTTAATACAATTGTGTCAGCAAATATTGTACTTTGTTTCAGAGGTCAGGTCACAGAGTAGAAGATATGAGGGGAAGCTCTCCTTTTAACTCTCTCCCTTCTAGTCAACCTTCCCTGGCACAGCATAATAATGATTTTTTTAAATAGAAATACTGGTATGGATGGAGGTCAGCAGAGGTGAGTTGTGGATTCACAGTCATCCCACAATGGGAATAGCTGGTTGAATCAATGCATGGATATTTTTACTGCAGTAGTGGATAATCAAGGTAACTTAAAGTAGTCATTGGACACTTTTGAAGCCAAGCTGACTAAGTTCAGAAAACTACAATTGGAAAATGATTATTTTATGAAGTGTATCAAATCCAAGTGGACACTTGAAGGTTTACGGAGTGTGGTTTCCAACTGGGTTGGTTGATGGCTCTGATTTACATCAGGAACTTTTACAGTCATTTAAGCAACAAGGTTGGGAACATATGGAGGTTTTGGTAAAGCACAATCAAAAAACAGTGGACTGCTTAGTAAGTGAAATTACTGAATTGGATAAACTTGTAACTAATGACTTGGTTTTTCATAATTATAAAGATAAATATGACCATATATATTTTTTGAAGCAGATAAAGTAGCCATTGCTATTAAACAGAGGAAGAAGAAAAAATTTGAAAGAGACAGGAGGGAATACCTTAGTGGCATTGCATATCCTAAATATGTGGGGCAAACCCTTCAGGGGTCAATAGAACAGACAGAAGAACTTGTGGGTACAAATCTTGATGTTATGTATGAGTTTCTCCCTTTGTAGTTACCCCCATTAAGGCAGTCCGAGTGAATTAGGAATCAAAATCTGGGGCTTTGGACAGCTGTCGATCAATAAAACCAGGGTTCTAATATTAAACAACCCTGTGGTTGCAGAATGAACAACAGGAGGGGGAAACATTAAATAATGAATACCATTATGTAATTTTACAATGTTCTGGCCATTTAACAATGAGGGGAACTTTAAAATATGTAATTATAGTGAACTACCAATAAACAAAATGAGCATGTAAATCTTCTGGCAAAGGGATTTACTTTTGTACCCACTTCTAGGCCTAGGATAGAATAAATTATTACTAACCTTAAATTATTTTTGAGAAAATTGAATTTCAAAATTTTTGGTTGGGTTGGAAAAATCTTGCCTTCTGAGTAATACGTTATACAAGAAAAGCTTTTACAATGCTCCACTATACCTTTCTTTATTATACTTTGAAAAAGCTATGTTATTTTCATTTTAAGAAAATGGTAAGCCTACCTTATAGTGAGGCACAATACAATCTGACTATTTTGGAACAGAAGTTGTTAAAGGAACTTTGTTGTAATAAGGACATATGAGTGCTGAAGCTGGACAAGGGGAGGAGTTGTAATTATGTATGAAATTGATTATGTCAACCAGATGAACATTTTGTTGAATAAAGGGACTTATGAGGATTCTTCTATTAAATGTGTAAATATTTCCTATATGAAAATTAACTATGTTATTAAGGATGTCTTCGATCAAGGGTACATTACTTTAGATGAATATCATTTTTTGGACAATTTATTTCCTTTTGTTCCTTTGGTCTTCAGTATACCAAAAAGCCATAGGAGTGTTGTAGATCCCCCTTAAGGCCCATTGTTAATGCTGGGAGGTCAACCCCCCCCCCCCCGCCAGATATATTGATCACACTCTCAAGGACACTTTAAAGCAATGTAACTGTTTATGTAGGGAATCATGGGACTTTTTATTTAAACTGAGACAAGTTAGTCTTTGTGACGATATTTCTTTTCTCGCTATTGATATTTTCAATTTGTTTAATGTCATTCCCCATCGTACTGGTCTAGAATGGTTTCAGGAGTTTTTATTTGAATCTACTAATTTTTCTTTTAGCAAGATTCAAGTGATAGTAGTGTTTATGGAACTTGTATTGAAGAATAATTTTATTTTAGAAGGGCAATACTTTTTGCAAACTGAAGGTGTAGCACTGGGAGATGCGGATGTCCCTTTTTTGCTAACACTATCAAGATTCAGTGGGAGAAGAAATTTTTGTTCAACAATCCTATTTCACACTCATGGGCCCTTTACACTATTTTTTGGATGACATCTTTATTGCATGGAAGGTTTTCCTTGAGGAAATAGATGCTTTGCTGGAGCACATTAATTCTACTACTTCTTTCCTGAAGTTCACATATTCATGTAATCAGGATCAAATCAATAATTTAGATGGGGAAATATCTAAGGACTACAATTCCAAAGCATTTATTACTGATATATATATATATATATATATATATATATATATATATATATATATATATATATATATATATATAGGAAAACTACATACTCTAATGCTGTTTTTGCATTTTACTAGTTGGCATCTTATGTATCAAAAAAGAGAGATTGTAAAAGGGCAATTTGTTCATTTAGGAAGGACGGTTTCAGATGATAGGTTACTTCTTAAAGAATGGGTACTTTTCCGTTATCAGGGCAACAGGTGTAATGAGCAGTTGCAATGTTAACACGTGGTCGCAATGATCACACTGCTGCCGCTGATGTATATACCAATCTGGTTTCTCTTAATTGCAAAAACCCACCTCTCAATGCCCTCAATAAAGAATATGTCCAGGTTTTAAGTTAGAGGCGCTCTCTTTCTTCTCATGCATAAAAGGTTAACTGCCATAAAAAAGTTAAGTGCACCGCAAAACAGTCATACGGGAGCTGTACCTCTCAACCTCTTAGCTGCAGACATCTGGACAAAACCGTAAATAACTAGGGGAGAAAAGCCCATAAATAGGAACAAATGTAAAATATGGTTCTTATAAACTTAGTAAGTTGATCACAGATTTTGCATTACCATGAATTTTGTAAACAGTGTAAAGTGTGACATTCATATGTTACATTGATTTTCTGAGTTCAACACTCAGTGATCTGACAGAAAGCCAAACATTTCATGAGAAGTTGAGCAAACGTTATGAGGCAGAAATCAGGAACTTCCGAGAAAATCTAGACAATCATAAGTTATGACCGATACATAGGATTCTAAATATTCCGCCTACACTGCACCAAACAAATATGGAACTGTTTTCACTCCTGTATGTTTTACAGCCATCTCTCCACACACAGGACAATATCGTACTCCTTATTATAATACATTTGCATTAAGACTCTATTAAGAAATATGACATATGAATCCCAGGCCGGAATGAAAACCCCATGCATGTAACTGGCAGAGAGTGAGAAAATGTTGTATGTAGCATTTGACAGCTATGCAATGAAATGGCACACAGTTTGAATCAGATATGATAAGCGATAGAAAACCTGACATTTTCGCTTCAGTCAAAACTGTCTGCTGTAAGGATTATAGCAGTAAAAGGATGCCCCACAACTACACACACACACACACACACACACATACACACACACACACACACACACACACACACACACACACACACACACACACACACACACACACACACACACACACACACACACACACACTATACAGCCGCCATCTCAACACTGGCAGATATACTTTTAATTTAAATAAATAATAAATACATTTATTACATTACTTTAAGGATCATTGCAACTGCGTGCTAACATTGCAACCGCTCATTATACCTGTTGCCCCAATAACGGAAAAGTACCAAAGAATGTAACAAGTTAATCGGTATGTTTACCACCAGGGAGTATTCCACTGACTTGGTATATGAAAAAGTTAATGAGGTTAAGCTTAAAAGAATGAAAAGTACATTCCATCCTCTTTACAGTAGTAAGGTTAATGATGGTATTGTTCTTACTGATTTTGTTACAAACTACAATTTTGAACACCAAAATTGCATTAACTATTCTGATTCCTTCATTACTACTTTTACATCTGACCATTCCACTACTAGGGACATATTACAAAAATGCTGGCCAGTGTTTTCTTGTTTTAAGCACATTTTGGAAAAAGTGGGGGACAAACCTGTTATTGTTTTTAGAAGAGGTACAAATATTAAGAATCTTTTGGAAATTCCTGGTACTTTGTCCCATTCAGTGAGTAGGAAGACTGGTACTTTTAGAT
The DNA here is from genome assembly GCF_019279795.1 of Protopterus annectens. NCBI lineage: Eukaryota > Metazoa > Chordata > Ceratodontiformes > Protopteridae > Protopterus > Protopterus annectens. The sequence goes on from NC_056729.1 coordinate 1,518,961,661, forward strand.
GTGGGTTTTACTCTCAATACAAATGTATCTTGAAGGCAAAAAGTGTCACTATAAAACATTTGGTTGTAAAAACACATTTTATTCTATCTGTTATTCTTCTGGTCTCATTCATGTAGCTATTTGTCAGTCTTGTTTTTGTTTTTACATTGGGAAAGCAGAGAGGAAATTTAAGGAGCGTATTTATGAGCATATGTATGACATCAAGCATATGAACATGAACAATGCCCTGTTCAAATATATTCATACATTTCCTAACCAGCAATTTTTTTTCACGCTAAACAAGGTAGAAATAAATCCCTGGGGAGGACCTTGGTCAGAGCCCCTTGAGTCCAAGGAGCTCATATGGCAAGTTAGACTAAATGCATGTTCTTTCCCTTGTTTAAATGATTTTCTCTATATCACCAGTGTTTTGAAATTGCAGTCTTATTCAACTTGACTAACTTTTTCCTTACATTTGAATTTCTTTAATGCATATATATTTTTTTAGGGCAGGATTGTTACTTGTGTAATTTTTTTTATGCTTTTGCCCTTTAATTACTAGTTTGCTTACTAAATTACTGTATGCAGCTTTAATTTTTCAAGTGTTTTTCATTGGTTGCTTTAATCATGTGATATGGGGAGGGATTTTTTTTTGAAAAATCCTTGGCTATTGTTTGTTATCATTTTGAAAACTTCAATTGTTACAAATGATGAAAGCGCTCAATAACTTCATTTTTTATCATTTTTCTCTTGCTTTGGGTGGCTACTTAGCTGGTTCTGGCCAGTCCTGTGACCATCATTACAGCACATCAATAAGTCAGTGAATGTTCATATGTCAAAGGTACAGTGGCATTTCAGTATGGACTATGTGCAAAGACATGTACATACATCAGTTAATGTATACAACTATTGCTGAAAGATGCGAATAACAAATGGATGCAACATATACCAAACATGGCATACTGTACTGTTATTGAATAAATTATCATTACTACAGTGTAGATATGAATGTTAAAATGGCATTCTTTGCAGTCAGGAAAGGAAGATTGCCTATATGTATGACATATATTTATATGACTCAATATGTCATCATTGCCAAGACATGCCGCATAACATGACATCATGCCAGTGGGACAGCATGATGACTATCACCCAAAACACATGGGCAATGACATGTCCTTCTGTTGCACATACATGCTATGGCAGTACACAAATCTTAACCGTACTACTATGGTAGTGCTGGGCTATGGACAACATCTGTTGTCTGCAAGTTTCTGTCACTAAAACATGTTTACAGGGTACTTGTTACAGCAGTAGCAATATGTTAGCTGCCACAATGCATAGATAGCTGAATGTGGAAGGAAAGTGTAAAGTGTTAATGTGTGCCATGCATACATTGAAATATAATTAAGTGTCACACAATGATATATGCATTGTATGTCTGCACAGGTAACACATAAGCATGACACCTAAATGGTCAATTATATGGCAAAGAGCATGGTGGCAGCATTGCACAACTGGAGCACACAGGCAATACTTACAGACCTGAGGGGCCACCCTGATGATGGGGATGAGCATTGCAAATGATCTCTCAGGCTATCTCCCTGAATGATTCATGCATAGTCCAAGCCATATCTTGAAAAAAATTCCCCATCATGTCCCTCAACTGTGTTGTAAACACATTGGTCACCACCTCCTGTATCTGCTCCAGATAATCATCTCTCTGTTGTTCCTAGCATTGTTTCGTATGTGGTACAGCAGGGATGATGGCACATGCAAGTCCAGCTTCCTCCTCATCATTCTTATCACCATAGTCAGTATAATCTGAGGACTCCAGCAGTGGCCTGGCATGTGATCTTCATCTACATCTGATTGGGGATCATCCACGGGTTCCATGCTCTGTCAAGATTAATCAAAACACAGGACAGAAATTACATATGCACAGCTGATACTACCTGTCTGCATAACATACCCATTGTCATACAATGAAGAGCAAAAAACAGTCCTTGTGAAACATTAAAATATGTTATGACCACAGTCAATTGCACCATCATATGTGATATATGAGGGTAGTCAAAATCATAGCAGTGAAAAGCAAATGTCTACATTGCAGCACATTTCAATGAAGTTCATAGCCAACATTAAACTGAAGGTGATGTGCACATCTGCAATCTAAGATGCATTGATTAACATCCCATCCACAAGTAAGTTTTACATGTAAGAATATAAGAATGAAGACATATTAGTATACATCGACAGTCTCATTTAAAACATAGTTCAAGATGAAATGGTGCAAACATTAGCAAGTACCAAAATTATAATCAACAGATTTGCTGCTAGCAAATGATTTCTCATGCAGACAAAACCTTCCCTATGTCACATTATTTATACTTATGGATATATCCAATAACAGAACATGTCAGGGACATTATATCCATCGCACAATGTGAGCAGCTTAATCAAGGCCATGCAATGGCATGCATAACACAGCTTACCACTGGAAATTATAACATGACCTGAAGAGTTGTTTACTGGCCAGCATTAAGCATGACAAGCGTATGGAAAGCACACATAACATACCTTGACATTTGAATGGAAACATGCCCTGACACTGCCTCATGCAACATTCCCATAAATGAAATTTGGCAAAAGAAAAGCTTGTAAATGACAACACAACATTAGTATTGGACCTGTAGTGTTAAATAATGATGTCTGCTTCAGTAAACTGTCCAACTGGGTGTTTGACAGGATATCAGCATTTCAACGCTTTTTCCCCAGCACATGTTCCCTGAGCAGTTATGCCTGTGTAAGAATGTAAACTGTAGTCTGTGCATGTAATAAGTTATATGAACAGCTACCAATTAACACTGGTAAAATGAAGACAAAGTGAGATAACAATAATATGGAACATATGCAAGACATATAACAAACAGCTGAGCCAGGTAGCATGGTCATTGGCTTAGCACACATCAATATAAGGAATACAATAGCAACAAATAGTTATAATGTCTAATCATAAACACAGTCACAGCCTGTGACACAGGATAATCTAGTATATGTATTACAAACAGCATTGCCTGACCTACCTACATCTATTAGCAATCAGTAGCCTGCAAATCGCAAACATTTTGATGATGCAAGCTGATTAGGAAATGGTGCTTAGAATAACTATATTCTTTCCCAAACACAGGATACAAATATGTTTTAGCAAAAGCTGCAAAATTAAACTACACCCACACTATAACGCTACACCTACCTGCTTAGCTAAACCATCTTGCCTGACAGTGTGCGTTGTGAATGTAGAGAAGAAACTTGGGATTATAAATGCGAAGGGATGGGTTACTAATATGGATCATGGTTTAGGATTTACATGCTTGGCATTTAGGTAAATAATTTGCAATAATGAATTCATGTCAGCACAGTGGCTTCAACCAGTAACAGCAAGTGAAAACATTTATCTATCAGACAGTGGGACAGTGTCATTTATCACATAGCTTCTGTTAACAGAGAAATACAACATGCTGTACATCAGGGATACAGTACTATATGTGGGAGGAGTACATGTAAAGATATTCCTTGCGAAATTGCACATCACAAATTAAATGCATACATTACTCTATCTCCCTGCTCTGCATTTCAGCTGAATGCCTGACCATCTAACTCCCTCCAAAGATAAGGATGAGGTGGTTGTTGAAGTGAATTTAATAATGAATGACAAAATTACACATAATAGCACTTTTTCATATCAGAGCATATTCCACAAAACATTTTGGCAGAAATATAGCAGTTTGTTCCAAGCTTTTACACATAGCACTGTACTTAAAGACTTGCTGTTCACAGAACATTACAGATTATGAAGATATTCAGAAAATTTGGTGAATGACCAAGTTATTCATATAATGCACAAAATAACTGTTTATATCAATAACTGGGTATGTAGAACAAAATTTTCGACAATGTGTGAAAGACACAACAGTAAGAATATAATGGTATATTTCCCTTATGAGGGGTAGAACACACAACACACTAACATATATATGTATGCTGGGCTGCTTCTTTACAGAATGAGCTGCCAGGCAGCACATGTTTTTCTTAGTGAACAGTTACTGCATGTTTTTATCCATATTCTTGCGTATAACAGATGAATACAAAAACATCTGACACATAACAGCTATCTGTCATCATGATCTACACAAATAACAGCTATCAACATATATTACAAATGAAAAAAAATATGTAGGCATTCAGACAGGCATTCCTCTTGATTTAAACTAAGAGGACTGAAATAAGAATGTTCACTTTATTAAGGGGAGTGGAGTAAAGAAGTTATTTATGAGTTACTATTCATACATATACAGGTAGATGAGGCGATACTGTCATAGTGTTACAAATAGCTATGAAATGCACAGTCAACAGCGGCCGAGGCGCTTTAGGAGTCAGTGACACATGATTATATTAGATGTGTGAAATGATGTTGGAAAACAGATGTACATTTACAATGTTATTAACATCATCATCATCATCATCAGCCCCCTTTTTCCCAATTTTTCTACATGGAGTCAGGGTATCAAGTTAACTGTTGCCAACTCTCCTGATTCCGTGGCATACTCCTGCCTTCTTCAACACTCATGCCTGACTGTTGCAGATCTTCTTTCACACAATCCATTCACCTCTTTTCTGGATGTCCTCATTTCCTCTTACCTTCTTCCTGTCTGTCCCAAATCTTCCTCACTAGATTGTATTCTGCTTTTCTGTGCATGTGTCCAAACCACCGTAATCTATTCTCTTTGATCTTTTCTGTAATTGGAGCTACTTTGGCTTCTGCTCTTATGTCCTCATTTCTTCATCTGTCCCACAGTGTGCATCCTACCACTCTTCTCAGGCACATCATTTCCATCACCTCTAGCTTCTATAACTGTTCTGCCTTTATTGCCTATGTTTCTGTACTTCCCTGCTCCTCAACCACCCTTCCCAGATACTTGAAGATGTTTACCTGTTCTACTGTCTTCCCTTCTATCTCTATTCTCAGCTTCTTCTGATTTCCCCAGTTTGCTTTCATTACCACCGTCTTATCTGTGCTTAATTGAAACCCAAGTGCCTTTAAGTTTTAAGTTTTGCATTCCATTCTCATATCCTTTGCTGAAGTTCTAGCTTGGAGTCTGCCTATAATGCCACATCATCTGCATACAGCAACTTTGTTGATCTGTCCCCTGCAACCTGCTAATGTAGTCCATCACCAGTATGAACAGCAATGGACTCACAGATGAACTTTAGTCTACACCCACTCACACTGGAAACCCCTTTATGAGGCTGAACACTGTTTGTACTTGAGTTATTAACATTATTAAATAAATAAAACCCAGGGGGAATATTAAACATAGTTATATGGAGAACATTCACCACATCTTATTAATTATCCAGATAAGCTAACAGCTACTTAATGGTTATAAAAGGTATGCGTCTGATATATTTGGGACACAGCTATATCTCTAAATTCCATAGGCATGCTTAGGTATACATAGTATTGTGACACTTAGCCCCAGATTTATTAATCTTCTATGCAGGACTAGCTTAGTCCTGCACAGAAGTGGTAGTTTAGGAGCAGGACGGCAGCGTGCCATGCATATTAATGAAGGCCCGCTGCCTGAGCTCTCAATCTTACATGGAGCGTGTAAAAGTGCAAGGGGCATGTCTGAGAGCAGAGCTCTCAGAATATACATGCCCTCGCAATGAAGAACAGCAGAAAGGCCAAAAGAATGAGTGAGACTGCTCATAGGTATCTGCATACCCCCAGCAACATCCTCCACATGTACAACAGCAATAGTAAATACAAACAAAATAAACATACCATTTTTTTATGAATCCGATTAAAGCTAACCATAGGTGCATGGGTTTGCCCATCTCTTAGCTATGGTTAATGCAGCTTAAATGGCTAAAGAGGATAACAAGGAAGATATATGCAAATGTAGCAGTATAGCAATAGTGTAGTGGGCAGAGTATTCGCCTTATGAGCAGGCATTCCCGATTCGAGTCCCACTGCAACACATTCCATTTTCCATGTCAAATCACATTATGACCAATATTTTAGTTGCATAACCTACTAAATAACATATATTAGTGAACTGGAGTATTGCATTAAATGCAGATGTGAGGGGTCAGTTTCATAATGTTGCAAAGTCCACAGATAATCACATGTGGCCCATACAGTATATGTACACAGAAATCATGGATACAAATGGAAGGTAAAATGTGTAATGAATGATAACTCCATACATCTTCCAAATCCCCCACCTTCCCAAGAACCATTAGATGTTACTGTCTAAATTAGTGCAGTGGTAAGCAGGAGTAAGCACTAATAAGCAAGTGTAAGCACTATTAAGCAGTTGTAAATGGGAGTAAGAATATGTAAGCACTAGTAAGCGGGTTTAAGCCCATTTGTGTGGTGGTAAGCAATGTGCACACAGGTTAAGCAATATTAAAGCTAACTCTCTGTAAGCATATTTAACTCTAGGTTAGCATTGCTTACCCTCACACAAACCCATGCAAATCCCCTTACAAGTGCTTAAAAGTGCCTTAATCACTCTGTATCCAACAGCCACTGTACTGCCCAGCAACAAAATGAACAATCTTGCAGGTCTTGAACTCAGGACCCTATACACTATACACACAGTAGTTAAACACCAAGCAATCACGGCAGTACATAAGAGTGAGGTATCACCAAACAAACCCTCACTATAATACAATCAAACTGAACATGTGAAAGGAATCAGTATACAGTCATATGTTCTATAACCTACTACATAACAGGAATATGTGAACTGGAGTATCAAAGTACGCCCAGATGTGAGGTGTAAATGTAATAGAGTGTTGAAGTCCCCTACTAAACACAAGGACCCAATATAGTGTACATGCACATGAATCACGGATACCAGACATATATATAAGATGTAATGAATAATAAATCAATGCCAGAAAGCAAATATAATGCAAAGTCAAATTTAAGCAATGCTGAGCATTGCACAGGCCAGCTTAAGCAATGAGTAGGCCAGCTACCTCAATGTGCCCACTGGTATACCCCTTTAAACAATGCCAACCTTAGGTAAGCAGGTTTGCCCATAGCTTAGTATTTTCAAAACCAGCCAATAATGGCAAATTGTGGGAATTCAGCCCTACTTAAACCCAACAGGTGGGAATACATCTTATAACTGGTTGTAGCTTCTCCTTGCTGGCGCCATGGCAGAAAAGGGAGAGGGAGTGTGCTTCCGTGTGCAGTGCTGGGGCATCCAGGAGTCCAGAGTCATGACAGGACTCCTTGTCAAAGACCATGAGCAGAGACTACTGCAGGGCCAGTACCAGGGTTCCCAATATAAGGTGGAAGCCTGTGACCATCTTGCCCGTGACCTTACCAGTGCCACTGGCATACCCCAAACTGGTGAGCTCGTCAGGCATCACTATGCCGACCTGAAGTGGCGTAAGGGGGATCTCTTGGAACAGTGGATCCAAGAGGCTAGGACAGCAGGGGTTGCCCCAGCTGTGTGTAAGTATTACACCACTCTGTGTGTAATAATTGCCAGCTCATGTATATTATGGATAGGTATGGCTAAATATTCCTCTTATGTCCTTTACAGTGGCAAGTGAGTGGACCATGAGCCAGGAGGCCCATCGCTGTCGCCTGGAGATGTTGCAACATGAGGCAGGTTAGTAATACTCTTGCATGTACATCAACCCATAATCTGGGAGTATGTGTAGAAACAGTTAGTGTTAACAAACATTTCTTCCACAGGTATACCAGGTAAGAGGTGTATACTGCAGGTAAAACCAGTTCATCTATAAAGATGACGACAGCCATATATCTGTCCAAACTAAGGCAATAGGGTAGTGTAGTAATACTTGTAAGGTACAGATAACAACACTGACTAGGAAAGTAATGTGAACTACAGGAGTATACTAGGTGTTAATTGACATCTTTCTCCCCCCCAGACCATATCTCCAACAATAAACTAAATACCCACCTCAACTGGTATGTGATGATGTCACTGTTATGTTGGGACAAATGTTCTCTTAGTTGATAATTATTTAAATCTGTTTTATGCATGTACTGTGTTGAAATACTCCAACGTTGGTGGCATGGTGCCATCAATGCACCTGCATGCTGTTGTTATTACCACTGTGGTCCCTTATATGCATGTGTTCCATTTGCTATGCAACTGTTCCATATCTGGTGTCTGGGTTAATGGGAATATCTATGCATGTTGTTATACCTAACCCTGGAATGTGTTGACTATTACTAACCCACATATGTTGATATACCATAAACACCATAGCATATTTGGGAATGCGGGTCCCAGCGGACCCACCTGTCCCACCTCAGCTGGCCATGGCACTGGGCACCAGCACGTCTGGGGCCCAACCTGGGACCTCCTCATCCATTGGTCCTGCACCACCTTTGGGTGGAACCACCTCAGGGGATGTGTCTCAACCCCCCCCCTGGGAGCGGGCATGGACAGGAAGCTGTCACCCGTCACCAGGTCCGGGTTGTGGTGCGTAGAGAGCTCGATCAGCAGTTTGGAGATTGTCTACGCCAGCTCGAGGTCCACGTGTCATGACTAGAGGGTGGGCCTGGCTCTCCAGCTCAGCCCCCAGCACAGCCACCTTCAGAGCTGTGAAGGTGCAGTGGTGACTGTGGGTGGGGATCTCAGTCCCACTGTTTCCACTAGGGGGTTCATGGGATTCCGATTTCCCAACACCCTTCCCCATCAAGGTGTTTACCCCCACATGTCATATACCACCCCTGTATGCATCTTGTTTGTCTTGTCTGTTAACCTACCCAACCTACCTCCCCAAATATACCTACTATCCCTCCCCAACATCCCACACTCACCTGACAAAAAGGGCAATCTGTTCCCCAAAAAAAAATATCACCCCATACATAGCTGTCCATTTCACATATGTGTCCACTGGACACATGTAATCTAGTCTATTTGGCATCACAACATATTATTGTTCTCCTCACCCCTCTCTCAGGGGAATGAATGTCCAAACCTACCTCCAAATTCAGTGTATATGCACAGCTGCTGCTGTACAAGAAATGGACAGCTATGGACCTTCCCTACACCCTCCTGCACATCCCTAGCTATTTTCCCGACTGTCTTTCCCTCTTTGTGCCCCTTTTTCACCACTTTCCTATCAACTCTTTTTTCTTTTCTTTTAAAGAAATTAGCGCTGGGATAAGCAGGAGTAAGCACTTTTAAGCAGCAGTAAGTGGGTTTCAGACTGTTTGCGTGGGGGTAAGCAATGTGTACACAGGTTAAGCAAGTTAGAAGCTAACTGAGTATAAGAAACTGTAACCGGAAGTTAGCAGTGCTACCTCCAAGCAAACCAGCGCAAACCCGCTTACAACTGCTTAAAGGTGCCTTAATCACTCTGTATCCAATGGCCTGTCTTCTGCCCAGCAACAAAATAAACAGCCTTTACAAGGCTCAAACGCAGTACCCTGCACACCATAGCCAAAGTGATTTACCACTAAGCCATGTCAGATACACATAACTCTGGTGTTTTCAATAACATATTATCCAGCCCAGTCATTCAACAGTACAGGAAATGTATTTAAACATGTAGCTGTATGTGTGTGTGTGTATATATATTTATACCTAAATAGATATATACATATCTATATATGTGTGTATGTGTATATATATATATATATATATATATATATATATATATATATATATATATATATATACATATATATATATATATATATATATATATATATATATATATATATATATATATATATATATATATAAATATAAACATATATACATACATATGCATACGTCTATAGATATATATGTCTACATCTATATGTCTATATATATATATATATATATATATATATATATATATATATATATATATATATAACAATATATATATACACAAACACGACAAAGCAAGAACCAAACAGGAGTGTACTGCTGAAAAAACAGAGCATGAATGCAACAACAAGCAGCACTGAGACCACGGCCAGGGCAGATTATGTGACCATTTCTATGTTGGAAAGACAGTAAGACAATTTAAGGAGAGACTATCCAAACATATAAGTGACATCAGACTCAAAGATTATAAGAATCCTCTGGCCAAACATGTCAGGGACAATGAAGGACATAATTTCAAGTTCAGAGTGCTTAGAATTGTTCTAACCTCGGAAAGGGGAGGTGATAACAACAACAGACTGGAGCAGGAAGAAATGTATTGGATTGGAAAACTACAAGCTCATAGAAGACTGGGACTGAACACTACATTTCCCATGAAACCTGCACTCAAGAGGCGTGGTTTGAGAAGATGTGTGTGATGTGACATCACCCGTTATCTAGCACTCTATTGGTAGAGAGCAATTTCTAAACAGGCACTAACTGCACAGTACACATGGATCTGATGAAGGGTTATTGAGGAGACCCGAAAGCGCTTATCCTTTGTCCTGTTTTTTATTTTTGTTTTATTTTTAAGCTATTGTTCGATGTGAATAAATACTTGATGGTTTTAATGAATGCAGTTGTCGTCTATGGTAACGAAGGTGAACTACACTTGCTGATATTCAAGTAGAGCTGATTATATACGCTGTGCTTGGGAAGACAATACATTTGAAACATTTTGGCTGCTCAACCAAGTGTCTTGCTGAGCTTTTTTGCATGTGGAGTACAATCGAAAGCAAGCACCTGTAGGTGTTGCAACAAACAAACAAACTTTTGTGTTGAGAAGTGGTAGTGGAACAAATCTGCCCTGGCCGTGGTCTCAGTGCTGCTTGTTGTTGCATTCATACTCTGTTTTTTCAGCAGTACACTCCTGTTTGGTTCTTGCTTTGTCGTGTTTGGATTTATTTATTTTTTGAGAAGAACAATGGGAGACATGGCGGAAGGGAGAACGGAGAGGCAAACTGAAGAGTTTGGTGTGGACAGGAATATACTGAATCGTACACCAGCCACTCCAACAGATGGAAGACCTGGCAGAACATACAGTAAGGTTAATAGAATTTTATTTAACAACAGTGATAATCCATTACTTAAATTAGACTTCTTAGATGAAGTGGTACAAACTGAAATGTTTGATAATGAAAGAACAAATGTTATAGACATGAAAAAGTTCTATAAAGAAATGAAAGAGATGGAAGATAGTATATATGAACTTAAAAGATTGCAATGGCAATGACAGCATTTAGAAGCGTGCTTACATTTTAACATTGTACCGAGAGGTCTGAGAATTTTGCTAATGCCTTCGCAAGGCAATTCACAACCGGAATTGCTAAAGAAATGGCAGAGTCTTAACTTAGAGCACAGCCGAAGTTATATTAAACTAATTATAGAACACTTTAAACCTAGAGAGAGTGAGCTTGTTAAAAAAGTTGAAAGTATGCAAGCATATCTTGAACAAAATTTCGGCAATGATGTCTGTCAATCCAAGTTAGATGAGGCATACTATAAAATATCTTTGTATGACAACAAATTGGAGCAGATAAAAACTAAGAAACTAAGAAGAGACTATGCTGATTTTACGAGAGGCGATGTGTTTATGTGGTCAAGAGAGTATAATGGAGAACATCAGGTTTCAAGGAACAATGTATTTCAGCAAGAACATAGGGATAAAGTGCCACAGAATAATCCAAGCAATGATGCACTGGGTCATAAGGAGATAAATAAAGACAGAATAATGAATTACAATAGATGAAGAGAGAATGATGAAAGGGCTGAAGAGCTGAAAGATACATTCCATCAAGAAATCATGCCCATGATCAATCAGACACCAGGTATAATGATTGATAATGAAAAGAGAGAGGGCAGAAACAATGGACCAGGTGCCATATCAAAAGCTGTGGTAAAAGATGTGGGTTTTCCAGTTTTTCCCCTAAGAATAAGAGAGGTGAGAAGCAGAAAGGAAATGAGATCACTAAGCAGGGGGAGAAAAAGGAGAAGGTCGTATGTGGAAGAGAAATAAATGAAGAAATTAATGATAGTTTGGTTTTTAATTTGTCATCCCTTCAGTTAAACAATGCACATAAGAGTATTCTTAACAAGGGCCTCAAATTTATACCTACAAGAGGTATGGAAGAGAATGAAGTAATATTGAGCCTGAAGATGTTTGGACGAGATGTTATGCTAAGAAACATGTATAAGAATAATAAAGGAATGGAGTTAGACCTATTCAGGAAACCAAGTTGTTTTGTACCACAGAATAGTGCAGTTATGGATACTTTCCTGAATATATGTGAAAAAGATATCTTGGAATATATACAGAACAATAGAAAAAGGTCCTTCAATATTACAAAGGAAGAGAGACAGGCTCTAAAAGAATTAGAGGAAAATAAGAGTCTAACAATTAGACCTGCTGACAAAGGGGGAGGTGTGGTCTTAATGGACAGTGATAAATATATAGAGGAAGTAACAATTCTATTACAGGATGTTTCCTCATATAAAGAAATAAACCACTGTGACTTAGAGAAGATCAAAATGAAGATGAGGCTGCACATAGAAGAAATGAAAGAAAGAGGTCAAATATCAGTTGAGCTATGTAATTATCTGCAGGTGGAGTTTCCATTGACTCCGGCATTCAAATGCCTTCCTAAAATACATAAAAATCCACAGAGACCACCATTGAGACCTATTGTGGCAGGGGCAGGATGGATTACTGAGCCAGCCTCCATATATGTGGAGAACCATATCAAGAAAGAATTAGTAAAAGCACCAGCGGTTCTGAAAGATACAGAAGCATTTATTGAGAAATTAAGTGTATATATGAAGAACAAAAAAGACAAGAAGAAACACTTAATGGTCTGTATGGATATCAAGAGTTTATTTACAAGCATTCCCAATGACTATGGCATAGCCGCATTAAGAGAATTTATGTTGAATAAAGGAGATTATGAAGAAAATAAAATCACAGTTATATGTGAGCTAATGAAGTTGATACTTGAGAACAATGTCTTCATTTTCAACAGTAAACTACATACAACTATGTGGTGTGGCAATGGGTATACCATGTGCCAACAGCTATGCTAACATAGTGTTGGCGCAATGGGAAGATAGAGTCATTTATCAAAATAACCCTTGGAATAAATGCCTAAAGATATACCAGAGATTTGTGGATGATATTTATATTTTATGGGAAGGTGATGTCATGGAGCTCAACAATTTCCATAGATATTTAGAGAACAGCACCAGCTTTCTGGAGTTTACTATCTTCAGTAATGAAAGTCAAATGGACTTTTTGGATGTGAGAATACTACAATATGAAGAAGGAAACATAGAAACCAGCTTATTTAAAAAAGAATGTTGGAAGAACAATATACTACCAAGGAATAGCATGCATCCAAAATATACATACAGAAATGTTATGAGAGGTCAATTCCTTAGAACATCTAGGATACATTCGAATGATGTAACCCTTGACAGAGCTATGAATGATATGTCTGGACACTTGGAGGCGAGAGGATACAGAGAGGAAGAGATAGTGAGAATGAGACACAATGTGCTGTTGGAAAGAGAAGCGAGAGGTAAGCCATACCTGAAAGGTAAACAAGATAGTGCACCTTCAAGAAACAATAGGAATGAGCAAATAGAAGTTAAAATGATTCTCACACATACAACAGATACTGAGGGGATATGTAATATTATTAGAAGGAACTGGAAGATACTATTGTTAAGTGAAGAATGCAAAGAAGTGGTTGGAGAGATACCTAAGTTTGGTTACAGGAATGCAAGTAATCTGAAAAATAGGTTATGCAAAGAAGACTACTTAGTACCACGTGTCAACTCTGATAGAAGAGGGACATTTCCATGTAGAAAGTGTATTATGTGCAGGTATATATGCACAGAGAACAGTTTTGAGCACCCCATTACCAAAAAGAAATACACCTGCAGTTTCTATGCTGATTGCAACACAAAAAACATAGTATATTTGGCCACATGTTCATTATGTGACCATTTCTATGTTGGAAAGACAGTAAGACAATTTAAGGAGAGACTATCCAAACATATAAGTGACATCAGACTCAAAGATTATAAGAATCCTCTGGCCAAACATGTCAGGGACAATGAAGGACATAATTTCAAGTTCAGAGTGCTTAGAATTGTTCTAACCTCGGAAAGGGGAGGTGATAACAACAACAGACTGGAACAGGAAGAAATGTATTGGATTGGAAAACTACAAGCTCATAGAAGACCGGGACTGAACACTACATTTCCCATGAAACCTGCGCTCAAGAGGCGTGGTTTGAGAAGATGTGTGTGATGTGACATCACCCGTTATCTAGCACTCTATTGGTAGAGAGCAATTTTTAAACAGGCACTAACTGCACAGTACACATGGATCTGATGAAGGGTTATTGAGGAGACCCGAAAGCGCTTATCCTTTGTCCTGTTTTTTATTTTATTTTTAAGTTATTGTTCGATGTGAATAAATACTTGATGGTTTTAATGAATGCAGTTGTCGTCTATGGTAACGAAGGTGAACTACACTTGCTGATATTCAAGTAGAGCTGATTATATACGCTGTGCTTGGGAAGACAATACATTTGAAACATTTTGGCTGCTCAACCAAGTGTCTTGCTGAGCTTTTTTGCATGTGGAGTACAATCGAAAGCAAGCACCTGTAGGTGTTGCAACAAACAAACAAACTTTTGTGTTGAGAAGTGGTAGTGGAACAAATCTGCCCTGGCCGTGGTCTCAGTGCTGCTTGTTGTTGCATATATATATATATATATATATATATATATATATATATATATATATGTGTGTGTGTGTATATACAGACATAAATCTGTAGAGAAAAATGGGAACAAAACAAAAACATGTATGTCCACATGCACCGTTAATGAGGTTAAGGGGGCCCATGCAACATACTTCTTGTAGGTATAGGAATCCCCCCACCCCACAGCCAAACATGTCTGCCCTGCAATACACTACCAACTGTTGCAGATCCCATAAACAGGACCTGACACAACATTGGCACAAGATGTTAACAGTACTCCATGCCACCTGTATGATGTCAGGCTGGTATCAGTAACACATCATGCAGTACAGTTTGGCTACCATAGGGAATGTACAGTGTGGAAGTAATCAACATCCCTAGGATACATATACACAGACACAGATATATATACATATATATATATATATATATATATATATATATATATATATATATATATGTAACTACACATACACACACAGAGATATGAAAAAGGTGCACACAATACAGAACAGCCACTATGCCTACAGTTACCACCTTACCAATTGGACACTTTATGAGCCACCCATACAAATTATAAATGTTGCCTGCAACATATACCCACAGAGAGGTCAAAGGATATAATACCACACACAGGTTTGTATACATGGATAAGCTTTATTTGTGCACTATTCCAGTTTTGTATGCCCATGTCATATAGCTGTTTAGACACTGGTATACATATAAAGAGAGTAATGCAACTGTGAAACAGTTATATTAATACAGTAGTCTGGAAAGGTTTACATATGTTGCTGTCTAGGCAGAGGCCTTCAAGTAGTACAATAGTAATGACAGATTGGGCCACAGGATACCAATCAATCAACAGTACGTAATACAGATGTATAGTCCAGCAGCCTCTATCTACACTCTGGACACAAACCCTAGGGGGTAAAGACCTCAGGTGATACAATGGGATGTATCTGTTACATAACATGGCTTAACTGACACCATCACAATCCCACTGACAAACAGAACAGTCTGTATGGCAGGAGGCAGTAGGCCTGCATTTACCCAAGGTGAATTGTACGGTAATGTACATCCAGATACCTTAAGGCAGCTTACCCCTGATACTCCAACATGTTGTAACAGCCTAGGTTAGTTATGGTGCATCCCCCCCAGACTCAATAATACAAAGCCATATACCACTGTTACATACACTGGCCTCTGGAGTGCTTAAGGGCACACATGTATTGTGTAGGTGAAGCGCACACATATATGGACCCAACCTCCACTGTATGTGTGGGGGACACAACAGCAGTGGACTAATGGCAGGAATGGCAGCATGACATACTCAGCCCACTACATAACAACCACTGACAGCATGTCATATGTACAAAGCCTGGTATGTAGGTGGAGGACAAAGGCTGGAACACAGGCCCATATGTGTAAAACTGTTGTCATACACTAAGCAAGTTGCTGGTGTTACAGGATAGTCTGCCACATACCCTTAGTCAGGAATATGAAGTTAGAAACAGAAATGGATGTAGCCATGTACTGATTGCACTCAACACACACACTGCCAGTGATATTGTGACACAAGACCTGTGTGGGGGACAGACAAAACATAATAGGCACACCTCTGGCCATGAAGAGAACAGGTCCACAGTTGAGAGCTATGCAGACAGACTGCATTCCAAGTTAAACTAGTATGTACACACAAACCCTGTAACATCAGTGCTATACAATGCATACAACAACACTACTCACACTCTGTCTGTAGTTCTGGAACCTCCTACAAATATGTAGCTGGCCTGAGTGTGCAGGTTCTCCTGTAAGAGGTATTGCTACCTGCTGTCTGTAACATTGATGCCCACACACAGGAAGGATGTCCATCATATAGAAAAGGTAAAGGGACCATGTCCACATAATGTAGGGATTTATATTAGTTGGTTGCCATGGCAGTGGTAATTGGAAGCACTACACAGCATGCTGCATGCAGGTAGCAAGTAGAGGACACTGACTGGTGCAGAGGCCATCACCTGATCATGTGCATCAACTACAAATTCCATGCTGCAATCTATGCAAAGCAGCTCATTCCATTTACTGGAGAGAGACTGTGAGTGACAGAGAGAGAGAGTGTGCGTATAAGGCACAAACAAAAAAAATCAAAAAATCATCCAGAAGAGTCTGCATTCCCAGAACTGGTATGTGAAGTATATATGTATGTAACTGACCATAGTACTTGGTCCAAAATAATGGGATAGATGATGTGGAATGATTTATATATGCCTTCAGGTGTTGTTGTTGTAATGTTGTTCAGCTGAACAACTGCTAAGGACAATAGAGTCTGTCCCTGTGGGTAGTGGGCTATACCTGTCAACCGTGCAGAGCAGCACTGACTGATATGATGTAAGCCATCATAGTGTGTGTTGTGTAATGGGAAGTATGTATATTATGTGGCCAATAGCTGGTTGTGGAAGTAATGCCATTATGATGAACATGTGGGTTCCACAGCCCACCTCTTGCAGGATACTCAGGTTAATCTGTATTGTAGCATGCAGGAATGCCATAGGTGTGTAATAGGGTTACCTGCAATCTAGCCCTACATATACCCCCTAATGTCAGGTTGTGTCCATATGTGGCACCTGTCTGTGTTGTAGCAAGGCAGAACAGTGCAGCTGTGCAGGAAGGTGTTGTGAGATTGTGGACCTGATATGTGAATGTACCCCACATATAGGTATGCATATGTGTACACACACACACACACACACACATATATATATATATATATATATATATATATATATATACATATACATATATATATATATATATATATATATATATATATATATATATATATATATATATATACACATATATATAGATATAGATATATATATATATATATATATATATATATATATATATATATATATATATATATATATATAGATATTTATATATATGGGTCTAGGACATTTCACTGAATGCACATTTCACTGAAGCTCAAATGACCGAACACAAGTCACTGAAAGGACAATTCACTGAAACACATTTCACTAAAAGTTATATATGGCCTTTTTCCCACTATAGTGTGACCCTAGAGTTAGTATATATATAGTAAGGGGGGGGCACTGCCCACCACATATTTTAAGTATATATTATGTTCAGAAAAGAGTAATAAATTGGAATTGCAAGTATCCATGCATATAGTTCAAAATATTTAAAATATGTGGGGTGCGACACCCCCCCCTTACTATATATACTAACTCCAGGGTTGCACTACTGTGGGGAAAAGGCCATATATAACTTTCAGTGAAATGTGTTTCAGTGAATTGAGTTTTCAGTGAATTGAGCTTTCAGTGAAAAGTGCACACTAATTTGAGTTTCAGTGAAATGTGCATTCAGTGGAATGTCCTAGACCCATATATATATATATATATATATATATATATATATATATATATATATATATATATATATATATATATATATATATATATATATATATATATATATATATATACATGTATGTCCACAAATATACAGATACCCATGTGTAGAGATATATATGAGCACACACACACACACACACACACACACACACACACACACACACACACACATATATATATATATATATATATATATATGTATATATATATATATATATATATATATATATATATATATATATATATATATAT
Organism: Protopterus annectens; assembly: GCF_019279795.1. Taxonomy (NCBI): domain Eukaryota; kingdom Metazoa; phylum Chordata; order Ceratodontiformes; family Protopteridae; genus Protopterus; species Protopterus annectens. The sequence continues at coordinate 1,518,980,077 of NC_056729.1, forward strand.
GTATATATACATCACATATATCTACACATATATAGATATATACCTATATGCACGTTTACATATATACAAACACGCACACAAACATATATGTATGTAAATACATGTCCCCTGTATTACTACCACAGTGCTGCATGCTATGTGTGAGGAAAGATCACACATAGCAATACACACAGATATCTACAGCTGTCAGTGTGTGCAACATTGATGGGTATGTCACATGTGAACCCCTTTTTGGGACCACATTGCCCTTGTCTGTGAAGTATGGAATGGGAATATGGGGAAGTTTGGCAGGTATAGTTGTGGAGGTGGTCAGGGTTTGTAGATATAGAGGACAGCCTACAGGGGTGGTATGTGACACATGTGGTGGGTAAACACCCTGGATGGTGTGTGTGGTCTGTGATGTGGCCACCTCATGGGCCCCAATATGGACACAATGGGAGAAAACCTCCCACCCACTGCTAATCACAACAGCAGTCCATGTCCCAAAGGTGCCTGGCCTGGAGGCCCTGTGAATGTGTACTGAGTGCCTCAAGCTGATGTAGCACATCTCACATGTATCCGTGGATCCCGTTATGGAACATACCCTGGACCTGATCTCAGGGGACAGGGACATGTCTCTGTGTGCCCCTAGGGGAGGAACACAACCCTTGGGTTGGTTCCACCTGATGGTATTGCTGGACCAGTACATGAGGAGGCCCCAGGGTGGGTCATACATGTGATGTGGCCTGGTAATATGGGCAGATGAGTTTGGACAGGTGGTTCTGCTGGACAATAGTACATAGACATGCTATTGTGTCACTGTTATAGAACATATGTCAGTAGTAATAGTCTACATAATCCCAGAACATGTCCAACAGCATGCATAGATAACCGCAATAACACAGAATGTCAGATGCACAGCAAACAAATAGCAAGCATACCACAGGCATATATGGAATCATTGTGGCCCTGACAATGGCATGCAGGTGAATAGTCTGTAACAGGCTAGCAATGATAGTGTCCACACAGGGAACATGGCTACAAATGCATTGCACAAAGTGTGGTGCTGTACAATATCTGCCCCATTGGTAGGTATGCTGTAGCCATACCTATTGAGTTGTGTGTACAGTTTGTTGTCACTGATATGGTGGGGGGGTGACAGTGATGTGTATAGTGTGTATGGTTACTGTGGTTACTGTGGTAACCTTGCTGCATGACTTGCTGACACCTGTGTCCATCTTTATGTCTTTCAAGCACATTGTCTCATGAAAGGCTGCCAGCCTACACAGCAGCTGAGAATGAAATTCTGCTGAATGAACTAATACAGCACTATGCAATCCTGTTTGGCCAGGCCACCCATGATCAGCAGGGAGCGGACCGTCCTGTGGAATGACCTAGTCCACAGGGTCAATGATGTCTGACTGCACAACCGTAGTTATGAGCAGGTCTGCCATCATTGTTCTGACCTCCTTCCCAATGCCCGTCGGCATGCTGCTGCAGTCTGTGGGGATCACCTTGCCATGGGGGGGATCCCATCCATCCCCCCCCCGACACGTGTGGAGGAGCTCCTGGCCAGCCTTGTGGAACCTGCCCATCTGGCCAGCAACCAACAGCCAGATACCTTTGTGGAGGTGGGTGTCACCCTCACACCAGCTGAGGAGTGTGCAGGTTAAGGCCACAGGGCACATCTGTATACCACTGTTGTGTATACATCTGCATCGGTACAGGTAGATTATGCATATCTGACATGTCATAGATATATTTTGTTGCTGCATACTAGTGATAAACAGATGTTCATATGTGGCATTATTGTGGAAATGTACTGTAAATGTATTTTAATACTGCACCCACCCTGTAGCAATGCCACAGGTGTGGCCACTGACTTTGCATCTCTCACCCTCTTATGTAGGTCATTTCGGGATACCACCAAGGCAGCAGCCTGTAGCTGGTGAGTGTGGTTTATGTAGATGCTTGCCAATACACCGGGCTTGTATTGGTTATGGTATATTACATGCACACATCTAACACACCTACCCAGAATGCATGCTGTACATGTGCACGTATTGTTGCTGTGAAATGCACGGCATCACAGGGGTGACCATAATGGGGTATTGGAAAAGTATGTCAGACACCTGCATGATAACTAACATCCTGTCATTGCAGAATGTGTCCACAGGGAGTAACAGAATGGTGGGAGACATGGCCTACAGTAGGAACATGTATGGAACAACACCCATATACAGTGCAACACCAGTGTATATACCTGTAGAACAATGGCAACTGTTGCAGAAATACATTATGGCATAAGGCATTACAGTGGTCCACATTATCAGCTGGAACTAGGCTGTAACATGTGGTGTTCAGTGTATGGGACACTGCAAAGTGACACACATGTGTAGAGCTTACTTGTCATGTATCTGCAAAAAGGCTGAGGGAGGTGTCAGCATGACACACCAGTGCACTGCAGCAGGGATCCTAAGGATGCTAAGAATGGCTATATCTGCACATAGTCAGGTTCAGGAACTGTGGCAGCCATAACTCTATTCCCACAGCAATAGTGATGGCAGTGTGTGAGCACCAAGGGATGTGCACATGAGTAGACCTTGCAATCATGCAGATTAGGGGGACAAGTGTAGGGCAGACTGAATATACACTGTCAAATTCAGATGGCCCATGCTGGTATATCCCTGTCAGGAGTAGTGGCTGCTGTAGTACACACAAGAGGTGTGACAAATCGTCATGATAAGGGTGTGCAAACATATTCCCACATGGTGTGTATACATCATGGTCAGCATCCGCACACCTAACACATTCCGTAGACACTACATGTGAAAGTACAGGACATATGTCACATATTGGGATCATGTACTGTTAAGATATGCAGTGATGTGGTCCCATGGTAGATCAATAATGGGTGCATCATATCAATAAGAGTGTGTGAACCCCTAGCCATGGTATTCTCTGATGGTTGTCAGTGTAAGAGTATTGGATTGGTTATACGTGGACCGCTGATGTTGAGAGTTGTGACTCAGACATCAGGCATTCACAAATTATATTTGTCCACATATCATCCCAGGTATGTGTTGCTGGAAAACATAGGGGCTGTGAGCATTAAAGCTGCCATAACCGACACAGTAGTACACATTCAGCAATGGGCTGTACTCCTGTGATGTGTGGTGCACAGTACATGGCAGGGTGCAGAACAGGTGCACAGCAATACTGTGTACATGGGTGCAGTGGTATCCAGGTGAAGGGGCTTCACCTAGTGACACAGCACATGCATCACACACATGTATACTCTTACTAGCATGGATTGACTATAGCTGCACTGCATGCTGTTGGGTACCATATGTTATGCATGTTGACAGATGAATAATAGTAGGACTGTGTGTACTATCATTGTGCAGCCTCACCTGTATATGTGTGTGTGCATACTGATGGGCAGTTAGTTTGTTTGTAGGGTCAATCTGGTGAAGTGGAGGGAGGTTGATGCATGTAGGACGTGTGTGTGCATGTGTGTGTTTGTGTGGCTAGCCATGTATGCACGTGTGTGATTGTGGGGTGTTCATACAGCAGTACCTCCCTCTGGAATCATGCAGTACATAGGCATGGACTGCCACATTACACACCGGGAATACTTGTCATGTGTGTAATCACAAGACAGCTGATAGTATAATATGGTCTGCAGCATGGAGCAGGCATTGAGAGGGAAGGTAAATACCAGGTACACCCTTAATATCGCATTCAGCAGAGAGGTCACCTAGAACCCATGTATGCAGCACTACAGATGCATTGGGGAAGTACTAGTCAACACCAGTGAGTGTATCCATATATTACAGTTGTCACATGATAGGCTGATTGAGCAGCATATCTGGCATGTACTGAGCATTACATACACATGACACACCAGTGTGTGATATTATGGATTGAACATAGTAGCCCACACATACAGGGGCCAGGCACATGATGTCTGGTCATACACAGGGTGAACACTGAATGACAGCAGTGAGGCCATCTAAAACCACTACACACAGATCAGGCAGGTTCATAGGTTCATAGGCAGGTACTAGGCTATCGGCCCTAGGGCCTATACAAGCCCAGCCAAAAAGGTACCCTGGCTTTTGCCACCCAAGAAAATAATTTTCCTGTGCCACTGTTGAGAAGAGCCACAGAAGTGATCCCCGGGGTGAATTTCCTATTTCCCATCCAATCATCAAGATTCTTCTTGAAGAGTGCTAATGAGGAGCTTTGTTTATTCCGCAGTATGGGAAGTATCTGGGACAGGAATCTATCCCTCTGGCATGTTCTGCTTATTGTGGTGACAAGGTTTAGGTCCCTAGAGCATGTAGCTCAGAGGGATTTGGATTTCTTTAAGTGGAGCATGTCCAACAGCTTTGGGTTTGACATAGCTTTGCATGTTAGGCAGAGATCACCTCTGAGTATGCGATATGCGACAGAGCAAAGCTGGTGTTTTTTGAGACGGTCTGCGTAGGGCATCTGTTTGAGGCAAGTAATCCTCTTTGTGAGGTATTTCTGCCACCTTTCCAGTTGTTGTAGATGTCTTGTGAGGTACATACCAAAAGGGGCGTTGTACTCTATAATGGGTCTAATGAGTGATGAGTAGTGGGGAACAATGACCTCTTTTTTTCTGGATGAGAAACTTTTGTGATGAGGTGTGCCATGTAGAAAGATTTCCTGACTAGATGGCGATGTTATTATCAAAGGAGAGGCTACTGTCCACCTGTGTCCCAAGGTTATCACACTTTCGGTGTTAAGTTTACTACTGCCTATGTTGCAGTTTATGGGTACAGAGTTTTTACCAAAGGGAATGCACTTTTTGGCATTGAGCTTGAGGCCATGGCTTTGACACCAGGCATCTGTCTCAGTGAGGCCCTTTTGTAGAATGTCCACATCATTATGAGTTTCAATTATGGCTCCTAGTTTGCAGTCATCAGCAAACTTCATTAGCCAAAGACCTTCTGTGTTAGCCTGTACTTCAGAGAAGTAGATACCAAACAGAAGATTACCCAGGACTGAACCCTGTGGTACTCCACTTGTCACTGGTCTGAAGTCAGATTTGGAGTCTGCTACTTTCACAGTGTGGGTTCTGTCAGTGAGCCAGTTGGCAACCCATCTTGTGACATAGGGATTTATGCCTAGTTTAGTGAGTTTATCTATAATTCCAGAGTGGGGGATGATGTCAAAAACCTTGGCAAGATCTAGATAGGCTGTGTGAACCACCTTACCCTCGTCTATGGATTTGGTGACTGCTTCAAAAAAGTCTATAAGGTTTAGGAGACATGATCTGCCTTTTACAAACCCGAACTGGATGGGGTCCTGAGTTTGGAGATTACCAATGTCTTTGTTTATGAGTTCCATGATGATACATTCCATGGCCTTGCAGACCAGCCTCATCAGGCTAATGGGGCAGTAGTTCCCGGGGTCCGTGGTGGCTCCCCTTTGTGGAGTGGGATAACTGTTGCTGTGCGCCATTCAGCGGGCACAAAGCCTGAGGTGAGGCTATGATTGAACATGGTACTTAGGTGGGGCGCCAGTTTGTTCTGTAGTTCATGTAGGACGCAGCCTGGGATGTTGTCTGGTCCCATGGATGCTGTGTTCTTGGTTTTGGAGAGTGTGGTTTTTACCTGTGCAGCCATGATTACAGGTACTTTGCATTCTTCCGGTATAGAGATGGGCCCTTTAGGGGGTGAGAGGGGGGTAAAGTTAGCATTGAACCTATCTGCCAGGATGTTAACAATATCAGTTGGTTCTGTATATTTAGTGCCATTGTGCTGTAACTCAGAGCAGATCTGAGTGTTGCCCTTGAGATTCTTGACAGCTATAGAATGCTTTGTGGCTGTCTTTAGAATCAGTGGCAATTTTTTTTTCATAACTAGCTTTGGAGGATTTTATCAGGGATCGCAGCTTCTTACTGAGGCTGACCAGGGAGCTCCTCCACTCATGGGATTTTACTCCCTTTTGCAACAGTTTCTTCCTTCTGTTGTACAGTTTGTTTATGGCAGGGGACCACCAGATTGGCTTCCTTTTTTTGGAGGATAGCATCTTGGTTCTGTTTGGGATAACACGATCCATGCACTTGTGTAAGTGCTTATAAAGTGCAATTCTGGAGGATTCAGTAGTCGTAACAGTATTGTCCATCTGCATGGGTGTCATGAAGTTCACCACTTCTGTCTTAAGAAGCATGAAGTTGGCTTTGGAGAAATTTTTTACCATGGTTTCCTTAAGGGGTGGGTGCAGGATGTGGATATCTAGGGTGATTAGCTTATGGTTGGATTGGACTAATGAGGGGTTGACTTCAAGTGTGGAACACCGGTCACTCATGTTGGTAAGGTAATGTAGTAACAGATCTTGTGTTGTGATTGCTTGTGTAGGCATTTAGAGGACTGATATGTTAATGTTTATCAGGGGTTCAGGGAAATAAACAGGGGTCCAGGGAAGTAAATAATGTGGGAAGAAATAGCCAGGGTATTGTTATGGCTAGACTTGTATAAAAGCTAGGGCCGATAACCTAGTACCAACCTATGAACCTATGAATCTATGAACCTATGAGTGGTATCAATGTGTGTATGTTACCAAGTGTGATGCAGGGTGGGGTACACATGGACATATACATGGGACTGTCTGTAAAGTCACAGACGGGTAGGTATTACTGTGATATGTGTGTGTGTGTGTGTGTGTGTGTGTGTGTGTGTGTGTGTGTGTGTGTGTGTGTGTGTGTGTGTGTGTATGTTTTTGTACTGTTAGGCAATGCTGTACAGGTTTTAAACTATGTTTATTGTTTTCCCCCACAGCTGGTAAGGTGGGTCAGGGTCCCTCCTGCATCCAATATGATGTTGGTGTCCATACAGACACCGAAGATGATGATAGTACGTTTGAGGCACAAGTGGGGTAGTCAGGGGCCGACACTGTGCTATCATTTGACATCCCCCTTTTAGCCACCCCAACTTCTGCACACAGTTTCAGTGCCTATACATACCCCATCATCAGTGGCCATAGCAGAGGAACAGCTGACGTTTGGTGGCAGTGCACAGGAAAGTGTGGTAACCATGCCTACTGTGTCTGGTTGCAGCAGGCATAGCTGGATGTCCAGCAGGGCACCACATAGACAGATCTCCCAGCGTGCTTGTGGTAGGGCCGCTGGACATCATGCCCCTGGCAGAGGCAACATAGCTGGTACCGCAGGTGCATGTTTCAGGCTGTCATGGTGGCACAGGCATGTATGGAACATTACACCAGACAAGTCCTGAGGCTGCAGAGGGCTGCTCTCACATCTGTAAGCGACAACATCCATGAACTATTTGGTGCCATCTGTGCTTATACCAAGCTCATGGATAGATGGCATGGTGAGATAATGACATTCATCAACCTTGGTATGTCTTTGCTTGAACGTGTGGCGGGGGTACGGCAACGGCCGCATAGATGTAGGCCAGCAACACCAATGGCTGGCAGTCAACGTGGACATGCTAATACACCAAGGGGCTCCCATAGTGGCAGTACCAGCCCCGGCAGTGCGGGGGGGAGGCGCTGTCCACAAAGTAGCAGGCCATGTGCATGTGGTCCTAGCCATTCCCAGGAGGGACCTGGTACCAGTGGACATTTGTCATCGGCAGGTAAGAATAGCACATCAAGGCCTGTACCTGGATGTGCCCATGGAACCCCTGGCAGGCACAGTCCACATGTCCATGGCCAGAGGCAGTGAATTGCACATCCTGCCAGGTACGGTCTGCAGCTGTCCATGAACACCTGTGTTGGGCAGCCAAATGGGAGAACTGTGTGCATGCATACCCACACACTATACAAACACACCTAGGGCAACCCCATACCTACACACACACCACATCACCACGCCCAGCTCACCTCAGTACACCCCTCACCTACACACATATGGTGCCAAATGTATGGCCCAACCTAGGCCTCTGGCAAACCAACGACACACCCTGTGCATATGATGATACCTGTGCCACATACCTGTCATCCATACCATCAATGCAGGGACAGGCTAATATGGTTCTAATGCACATGGTGACTGTATTACAGTGTACCACAGTACTGCAGTGTAACATGTTGCATGGAGTAAAGTGTAATGCATATATGTCAGGTAGTGTAGCCATCCAGCAATGATGCATTATAGCTGTTAATAACACTGGTTGATTGTAGTCTCTATAATGTTATCCATTTGTGTTGTAGGTGTACATGTGTCAGCATGAGGATGGTCTGCCGTCATATTCCACAATGGGGTATAGCACTGTGGTGACACAATGGCTGTGATATATCCGGGGTACAGTTGAACACATGTCACAGGTTAGTATAATGGTTATAGCCTGTGCCACATGGACAAGTGACCCGCTGGGGCGTGTATACCCTGCAACCTGATGTAGACCCATCCACTTACATGCACACTGTTACTTGGCAACACTGTGACTAGGCCCCACCTAGGTATGTAGTGATACAGAAGTGTGTGGCGTACATTGCACACACCACACAGCGTTTAAGGCGAGGTGTGTCCCAGGTTACATGTTACATGCAGAACATCCCCAAACATGTACAGTATGCTAATGGGGGATGTAATGGGTGTATATTGACAACATATAGTGTGACATACCTTCATATATGCAGTAACAGACACATAACAGGTAGACACATATCCGAGAGACCATGGCCTATCACTGCTAACTAACTTGATGGTGTGTCCAATATGTTCATAGGTTCATAGGTTCATACTAGGCTATCTGCCCTAGGGCATTTATAAGCCTAGCCAGAGTGTATGTGGCTTACACCACCCCTTAGGATGAGAATACTATGCCCTTTTAGGGTTTAGTTTACTATGCCTCTGTCTAGTAGTGACAAAGAGATGACCCCCGGGGTAAACCTACGATCTCCCATCCACTCGTCGAGATTTCTCTTGAATAGAGTCAGTGAGGGGCTCTGCCTATCATGGACTGGGATTCTGTTCCAGAGTGTAGGGAGCCTCTGGGTTATGAATCTGTCCCTCCAGCACGTTCTATTTATTTCTGTGTTGAGGTTTAAGTCACTTGTTCTCGTGGCTCTGATGGATTTGGATTTTCTGAGGTGGAGCATGTCCATTAATTCAGGATTGGACATGGCCTTGTACGTCAGGCACAGATCACCTCTGAGTAGGCGGTATGCGACTGAATAGAGCTGGAGTTTATTCAGTCGGGCAGCATATGACATATGTTTAAGACCCTTTATCCTCTTGGTGAGGAACTTTTGGGGTCTTTCCAACTGCTGCAGGTGTCGGGTGAGATACATCCCAAATGGGGCATTGTACTCAATCATTGGCCTGATAAGAGAAGAGTACAGGGGCACAATGACCTCTCTTGATCTAGATGTGAAACCCTTCATGATAAGGTGGGCAATATAGAAGGTCTTCCTAACCACTTTGGCAATGTGAGTGTCAAATGAGAGGTTACTGTCAACCTGGGTCCCTAGGTCCCTGATTACCTCTTCTGTACTTAATGGATTACCGCCTATGTGGTAATTTGTCGGTACCTTGTTTTTCCCAAAGGGTATGACTATATATTTTTTGGCGTTTAACTTAAGGCCATGGCTCTGGCACCAATTATCCGTTTCTATGAGGCCTCTCTGAAGGATGTTTGTGTCCGCTGGAGTATCAATTATGGCGCCCAGTTTGCAGTCATCTGCGAACTTTGTCAGCCACAATCCTCCTATGTTTGCCTGTACCTTGGAAAAATAAATGCCGAACAAGAGGGGTCCCAGGACTGAGCCCTGTGGGACACGGCTTGTGACTGGCTTAGAGTCTGACATAGCTCCAGCAACTCTGACCCTTTGGGTTCTGTCCTTGAGCCAGTTTGCAACCCATCTTGTGACATATGGGTTTACATTTAAGCTGGTGAGTTTGTCTATGATGCGCGAGTGGGGTATTGTGTCAAAGGCTTTTTGCAAGGTCAAGGTAGGCTGTGTGAACTGCCTTACCCTCATCAATGGCCTTAGTGACTGTTTCAAAAAAGTCAACCAAGTTCAGAAGGCAGGATCTGCCCTTGACAAAGCCAAATTGGGTAGGATCCAATGTCTGTAGGTCCCCAATGTCTTTGTTTATGAGTTCCATAATTATCCTCCCCATAGCTTTGCAGACCAGGCTCGACAGGCTTATGGGGCGGTAATTTCCAGGGTCCGTAGAAGCACTGCCTTTGTGAAGTGGGACCACTGTTGCCGTACGCCACTCTTTGGGTACGTATCCTGTGGTAAGGCTAAGATTAAACAGCAGCCTTATGTGTGGGTTTAGTTCCTCTTGGAGTTCATGTAGCACACAGCCCGGGACACCATCCAGTCCCATTGATGCTGTGTTTTTAGCTTTAGAGAGGGCGGCTCTCACCTGGGCATCTGAGATGTTAGGGAGGCTACACTCTGCTGGGATAGTTATTTCTCCTTTTGGCGGGGAGGGGAAGGAGAAATTTGCACTGAACCTGTCTGCCAGAATGTTGGCAATGTCAGTGGGTTCAGTGTATTTTGTGTCATTTTGGACTAACTCTGAGCATATCTGGGAGTTTCCACCCAGGTTTCTAACATAGCTAAAGAAGGCCTTGTGATTGTCTTTTGTGTCATTTGCGATTTTTCTCTCAAAGTTGGCCTTGGATGATTTTATGAGTGATCGTAGTTTTTTGCTAGTACTGATCAGAGATGCCTTTCCTTTTAGGGATTTTGCTCTGTCATGTAGTAGCTTCCTCCTTCTGTTGTAAAGTTTGTTTATGGCTGGGGTCCACCAGACCGGTTGCCTGCCTTTGGGGAAATGGGTCTTGGTTTTATTTGGGATTGCATGATCCATGCATTCTTGAAGGTGCCCATAGAAGGCATTTGCAAGGGATTCAGCAGTGTGGGTTGTGGTTTCCACTGGCCCAGGGGCCTTGAAAGATACCACTTCAGTCTTAAGAAGTGTGAAGTTTGCTTTTGAGAAGTTCTTCACTGTGGTCTTTTGTGCAGGGGGTGGGGGCAGGATGTGGATTTCCAGTGAGATTAATTTATGGTCTGATCTTACCAAAGAGGGATGTACTTCGGTTGTGGAGCATTTTGTCCCCATGTTTGTGATGATCAGGTCTAGTATATTGTCTCCTCTTGTGGGAATGGTGACTAGTTGTTCCATTGCATTTGAGTTTATGAATTCTAAGAACCTTTGGGCTAGAGTGTTGGGGCTTGAGTAATGTTCCCAGTCTATGTTTGGGTAGTTGAAGTCTCCCAAAATGATGGTATTTGGAGAGACATTCATACTCTCCAGTGTCTTCAGGAAGGCTGTGTGGGGTTCCTGAGTTTGAGAGGGTGGTCTGTAGCATGCTACAAACTGTAAGGCAGTTTTGCCTATGGTTAGTTGCACCTGGATAGTCTCCGATGCTTCGTGCATTGCCACTAACCTGGAGGTGTAGGTATCTTTGATGAAAATGGATACTCCCCCTCCTTTTGTGGTTCTGTCCAAGTTTTGGGGCTGGAAAGCATGATATGAGGTAAAACCTGATAGTGCTGGGGTGCTCTCAGGAGCCTTGAACCAGGTTTCAGTCACTGCACAGACATCAATGTTCTCCATACTGAGAAGGGCTTCGAGGGCGTGCATCTTGAGGTTTAGACTTCTGGCATTGAGCAGCATTACCCTTAGTTTTTTTCCACTTGTGTTTTCTAGGAGGTAGGTTTGTCATTTGAGCCTTGCCTAAAAAGGCACTATGGGGTGGCAAGAGCCTTGGCCAATATCCGGAAGCCCAGGGGTGACAGGTGCAAACCATCCCTTGCGAAGCAGCGTGGCTTGTCAAGCATGTCATCCCAAGCAGACAGACACTGGATCCCCTTAGAATGACACCAGTAATTAAGACAATTGCTAAAACTGATCATTTTGTCTTTGTACTGTGGCATCATTCTTGGTGAGGGTAAGATGCTGCTCAGGGTCAGGGTCATACCGGCCTGGGCTACATAATCAGAGAGCTCCTCTATGTCTCTTTTCATGTAGTCCAGGGAGGTACATCTCAGGTCGTTTACACTTGCATGTACAATGACTGAGTCATATTTGTACTTGCTGTGGAGTGACCTGAGTGCTTGTGTTATGTGGCGGATTCTAGCTCCCGACAGGCAGCTTACTGTGACCCTCTCCTTGTTCAGTCTGGTGAGCGGGACGTCAGTGTGCCTGACTATGGAGTCACCTATTACAAGTGTGTCTGGCATGTTGTTTGGCCTTAAGGGCTGTGACTGTTTAGCACACTGACTTTGTGAACTATGTGTTGCATTTGCTATGTCTTGAGGTGGTGGTTGCTTGGGTGTCTGCTTTGGAGGCCTCTGTTGTTTTGGTAGATTTTTAATCAGCGCCTCCAGTATGTTTTTGTGTGTTTATGTGTTTGGTTTGCAGTTGTGATAGTTCTATGTGAGACTGGGTTTGTGGTGTGCGTGGTTACCTTCTCCTCCTGACTGGTCTTGCCAGTACTGAATTGAGAGAGCTCAGCCTCCAGTTTGGCTATATAGTTGCATCTCTCACATATATTTGTATTTGTTGGGAGGAGGAGAGGGTTGTCTGTGTACATGAGGCAATTGTAACATTGCCTCAAGATTCCCAGATTCACCAGCTGAACAGGAGAGGCTAGCAACTGACCCTTCGACATGCTAGAAATAGTGAAAAAGATTGCTGTGTAACTGAGTCAGAAAGGACCTATAGGGAAATGGGTACTCAACAGAATTTAGGTGAATGAAGTACTTTTCGTTTGTTTAAGAGTGCTTTACCTGTATACAAAATGCTTTAGGAGCAAGTGCTGAGCTTTTCAGATAGAGTATAGGCTGTTTAGATTGCAAGTAGAACAGTTCTAAGGGAAAAATTGAAGAGCAGACTTGGCGGAGCCAGAAAAAGTTTAACCTTGTTTAACCAAGTTTAACCTTGTTTAACCGGCGCGCCGTGCAAAGGCGGATTTTAAGCAGTGAACTACAAAAGAGCTAGGAATGGTCCCAAACAACCAATTACTAACAGCTTCTTGTGCTGAGGTCACTTCCCCCAAGGATAGGTAGGCTGCTCAAGGCTCCCCACTCCCACTGGTGAGCAAAGAAACTTCCTTTTATCCAAGTAAGGTAATGGACAACACAGGAACTACACCACAGCCCAGAATACAGCAATGCCTGTATACTGGTCTAAACTAGTCGAAAAGGCGGAAAACAAGGATTATTTTTTTGTTTTTTGGGGTTTTTTTTGCAGAAATACACAGAAAATGCAGAGACAGTGATAAATTAGTTACACAGGCTAGCACACTTTAGTGGGCAGCCTCCACAGTTCAATTAAACAAACAAACAAGCAAACTTCGACTAAATTCGACTAAATGTAACTTTAAGTGCAATTTTTAAAATAAATGCAGTAATCAGTAAAAAACAGTTCAGGCTAGTTTAAAGTAAGCAGCAGAATCTATTTTCAGTGAAAAAAAAGCAAAGATACTTAAATCCAGAAAGTAGTCGCTTTTTCGAGTTCCTTGCTGCTAGGACCACTCTGTAAACCCACGTGGAGCTTGTCTGAGCAGTATAGCCAGAAAAAAATGCCCAGAGGTGGATTTTAAGCAGTGAACTACAATAGAGCTAGGAATGGTCCCAAACAACCAATTACTAACAGCTTCTTGTGCTGCAGTCACTTCCCCCAAGGATAGGTAGGCTGCTCAAGGCTCCCCACTCCCACTGGTGAGCAAAGAATCTTCCTTGTTACAGGTAGAATGCACACAACACATGCATAACTGCCCTGGATTGTGGTATCAGTTACCTGTATGGTTGATGGTGACAGTGGTAACCATAATGTGATACATGGGACATATACTGGGTGTACCTTGGTGTAATGACAGTGTACACAGCACCAACATCCCCCAGTGGATATTGTACTCCCTGAAACCCATGATGACACTCTGCCATACTCACTATTACATATTGGCCACAACTGCAATACAACCCATAGTATACCCCAACAGTGGTACTACAGGGATATGCATCTAATGCACATGCCACACACATAGTAGGGTGTTGCATTGTCATGCCTCACCTATGGGCAACAACAACACTATCTGTACTACTGTGTGGCAATGGGTATTGTAATAGGAGTATGTGGCCTCAGAATGCTGTACCCTACAGATATAAGGACATACACACATAAACACACTTGCCAAAACACAATGGATATCCCATGCCTATCAACCCATTTGTACAACACTGTTGTGCTGGTACTGCAAGGCTCATGTAGCCTGTATGGAGAGGAGCTTAACAGGGTACATGTAATGTCCCATACAGCAGCAGCCACAACTGACTATGGCAATGGGTGTTGTGGTGGTTGTGAAGGCCCTCATGAAATTGTCAAGTACAGGTGTGCTAACACACAGACACTGCTATACTCAGTCATGCACACATACACATGTGTCAGAACAGGGGTGCATCGCTGCAGGTGGTCATAGCTGTGTACCTAGCTATTGTCCAAAGAGAGATGAGTTTTGTAGGGGTTGTGTGTATAGTGGTATCCTGCCACCTGCCAAGTGGCGGCAGGGAATCTATCGACAGATGCTACAGTGATGACCTTCAAGGCAAGAATGACATGCATCAGCCAATCCTTCAGGTGCCTCCTGCACATGGCCACTGAGGTGCTCAAGTTGACAGGTATGCAATATGCATTACAACACATGGTTAGTGCTTGTGATGGAGACCTGTACACAAGCATGTTCTGTTGACTGTGGTAGTGTAGTGGAGGTACCTGTGGCATGTGGTGCATACAGGGTGTCATTTCCTATATGTGCCAGTTCTTACCCAGCTGGGCAGACATGTCAGTGTCAATCAAGCTTAGGTTGCCTGTACATATCCCAACTGGATACCTGACATCTGCCCATCTGTACAGGGACTGACAATCATCAGCTTGGCAAATAGCTATGCAGTAGGATGAGTGTGTTGACAGATAGACGTTTGACAACAATATGTATGCCATAACTACATGTCAGAAGCCCTCACTAACATGTGGTGTACAGACGGTAGTCTACAGTTACATTCCACATGTTGGATCATTACCCAGTAGGGGTTATATACTGTGGCTGTGCACTGAGAGAGAGCCTTACAAGACTATCTGCAAATATATAGAGCTGAGTATATGTTTCTGTATTATTCTGTATTATAGAGCTAAATTGTTGCTTAGATATCTGTTGCCTTACTGTTTTGCAAATATACAGAGATCAGTATATATTTTTCTGGTTTTATAATTTGCACTGTGATTCCTCACATCTCTGTTGAAACTGTCTTCCCACCCCCTCCTGTTCTTGGTTGTAGTTTAAATTTGGTGGCTTTTGCAGTGCCGCACTGTAAATTTGATCTAGGACACTCCCCAGTCCCATCTCTTTACGCATTCTACCTAATAAACCCTTTCTGCACTTGCTTTTAGTCCTTTTAATTTAATTACATTTTTCAAACTGTGTGTGGACTAATATTGCTGCATACTCAAGTGTGCCAGCTTGCACTGCATGTGAATTGTTTTACTACTGCTTTTGCTACTTTTCTGAAAAAAAAAATTGTAAGCCTGTTTCCTACCTTTCCTGTAATTAGTGTTCCAGATACAGATTTGCTGTATCCAGGACTGTTGTAAGCTTCTGAGCCCCCCAAGCCTTTCTGTGTTGGAGGGAAGCCTTCTAGCTTATCAGTGGGAGTGGTAAGCATTAGGTAACCTGTCTACCACATAAGGAGTGGTTCTGGCCCAGAATTTGTAGTTATTGGCCATTTGGGCAGTCTTCCATCACTCTCAACTTTCTGATTTGAAGGCCTGCATTTGCAATTGTTTCTGTCCTGTAACTCCTGGGCCCATCTCATTTGCTCACTCAAAAAAAAAAAAAATGTGTCTGCTTTTACTGTATTTGTGTTTCTTCCTACTTTATTTTGCTTTTGCGTCATCTTAATAGTACTCAACTGTATTTATTACTGCTTGGTGTAACTCATTCTAAGCCTTTTAGTTTAAGCACTTGGGCTTCAAACCAGTTGTTTTACATTAAGAAGGTTTGTGGTCTGCACTGTAGTGGCAGAACAGGTAGCTTACATCCTTCTAAGTTGGGAACTGCTGATTGAGGGCTCAGTGTCTGTTATTCTAAAAGTGTATTAATTCTGGTTTAAGCACTTGGGCTTCAGGCCAGTTATTTTACATTAAGAGGGTTCATGGTCTGCACTCTTGTGGGAGAAAAGGCTGGACTCTGCCCTTCTGAGCTGGGAATTTCTGGTTAACGGCTTATAGTGCCTGCATATTTGAACTGCTTCTTACTGAAATTGGTACACCTTGTTTGCTGTAGCATAGACTAGATCCAGGCCTGCTGAATCTAGCTTTGTTTGTATGCTTGTTGTTTGTTTGCTTGTTATTTCCCTGAAACGCTAATTCCACCTAAAATGCAGCTTTTCAGCGCTTCTGTGGATCCCTAGTGATATCTACATTGCTTACTGTACTTATTTCCTTGTTTCACTTGAAAGAAAGTTACCGTTTGTCGTTTTTGCATTTAAGTTACCTGTAACACATTGCATTTAAGTTACCTGGCACTTGCTCACTAAAGCAATTATATAAGTCAGCACTAAAAAATTAAAAGCACTACACCCTCACAAACTCCCCTTGAGTACCTTGTTCCCCATTGGCCCTTTTTTTCAATTATAAAGGAATACCTAATACTATTCTAGCATGTCCAAAGGTCAGTTGTCAATCTCCTCTCCGGTCCAGCTGGTGAATCTGGGAATCTTGAGGCAATGTTACAACTGCCTCATGTACACAGACAACCCTCTCCTCCTCCCAACAAATTCCAACACATGTGAGAGATGCAACCATATAGCCAAACTGGAGGCTACGCTCTCTCAGCTTAGTACTGGCGTAACCAGTCAGGAGGAGAGGGAAACCACACTCACTACAATTCCAGTCTCACATAGACCTACCACGACAGCAAACCAAACACATAAACACACAAAAACATACTCGGAGGCTCTAAATAAAAATCTGCCTAAGCAGCAGAGACCACAAAAGCAGACACCCAAGCAACCGCTACCCCAAAACAAAACACGTGCAATACATAGCTCACAAAGCCAGTGTGCCGAACAGTCACAGCCCTTAAGGCTAAACAACACACCTGATAAACTTATAATAGGTGACTCTATCGTCAGGCACACTGACATCCCGCTCACCAGGCTGAACAAGGAGAAGGTCACGGTGAGCTGCTTGTTGGGCGCTAGGATCCGCCACATAACACAAGCCCTCAGGTCACTCCAAGGCAAGTACAAATATGAATCGGTCATTGTCCATGCTGGTGTGAATGACCTGAGATGTACCTCCCTGGACTACATGAAAAGAGACATAGAGGAGCTCTCTGAGCATGTAGCCCAGGCCGGTATGACCCTGACCTTGAGTAGCATCTTACCCTCACCAAGAATGATGCCACAATATGAAGACAAGATGATTGACTTCAACAATTGGCTTAAGTATTGGTGTCATTTAAAGGGAATCCAATGCCTGTTAGCCTGGGATGACATGCTCGACAAGCCACGATGCTTCGCTATGGACGGCTTGCACCTGTCACCCCTGGGCTTTTGGATATTGGCAAAGGCTCTTGCTTCCCCCATAGTGCCTTTTTTAGGCAAGGCTCAAAAGACAAACCCACCTCCATGGGTATCACAAGGGATAAGAAACTAGGAGTAATGCTACTCAATGCCAGAAGTCTAAACCTCGAGATGCACGCACTCAAAACTCTCCTTAGCATGGAGAACATCGATATCTGTGCAGTAACAGAAACCTGGTTCAAGGCTCCCAAGAGCACCCCAGCACTACCAGGTTATACCTCATACCATGCTTTTCGGCCCCAAAACTTGGACCGAACCACAAAAGGAGGGGGAGTATCAATATTCGTCAAAGATACCCACACCTCCAGGTTGGTGGCACAGCATGAAGCATCAGAGACTATCCATGTGCAACTAACAGTGGGTAAAACTGCTTTCCAGTTTAAAGCCTGCTACAGACCACCGTCCCAAACCCAGGAACCCCACTCAGCCTTCCTGAGAACACTGGAAAATATGAAGGTCTCGCCAAACACCATTATATTGGGCGACTTCAACTACCCAAACATAGACTGGGAGCATTACTCTAGCTCCAACACCCTAGCCCAAAGGTTCCTAGAATTTATAAACTCAAATGCTATGGAACAACTTGTTACCACTCCCTCAAGAGGGTAAAACATACTGGACCTGATCATCACCAACATGGGGACTCTATGCTCCAGACTAGCAGTGTATCCCACACTGGTAAGATCAGACCATAAACTAATCTCACTGGATATTCACATCCTGATCCCACCCCCTGCCCAGAAAACCACAGTGAAAAACTTCTCTAAAGCAAATTTCACACTCCTCAAAACCAAGGTGGAATCCTTCAAAGCCCCCGAGCCTGTGGAAAATACGGCCCAGACCGCAGAATCCTTTATAAACGCATTCTATGAACACCTTCAGGAATGCATGGATCATGCAATCCCAAATAAAACCAAGACCCAATCCTTCAAAGACAGACGTCCTGTCTGGTGGACCCCAGCCATAAACAAACTATACAATGGAAGAAGGAAGCTACTACATGATAGAGCAAAATCTCAAAAAGGGAAGGCATCTCTGATCAGTATTAGCAAAAAACTACGGGCACTCATAAAATCGTCTAAGGCCAGCTTCGAGAGAAAAATTGCACAGGACACTAAGGATAATCACAAGGCTTTCTTTAGTTATGTTAGGAACCTGGGTGGGAATTCCCAGATATGCTCAGAATTAGTCCAAAATGACAAAAAATGCATCGAACCCACAGACATTGCCAACATCCTAGCTGACAGGTTCAGCGCAAACCTCTCCCCCACCTCCCCACCAAAAGGGCAAATATCTATCCCAGCAGAGTGCTGCCCCCCTGATATCTCAGATGCTCAGGTAAGAGCCGCCCTCTCTAAAGCAAAAAACACAGCATCAATGGGACCAGATGGTGTCCCGGGCTGCGTCCTACATGAACTCCAAGAAGAGCTAAACCCAAACATAAAACTACTGTTCAATCTCAGCCTTACTACAGGATATGTACCCAAAGAGTGGCGTACAGCAACAGTGGTCCCTCTCCACAAAGCTGGTGCCTCAACGGATCCTGGAAACTATCGCCCCATAAGCCTGACTAGCTTGGTCTGCAAAGCTATGGAAAGGATCATCATGGACCTCATAAATAAAGATATTGGGGACCTACAGACACTGGATCCTACCCAGTTCGGCTTTGCTAAGGGCAGATCCTGCCTCTTAAACATGGTCGATTTCTTTTAAACAGTCACCAAGGCCATTGATGAGGGGAAGGTGGTCCACACAGCAAACCTAGACCTCGCAAAAGCCTTCGATACAATACCCCACTCGGGCATTATAGATAAGCTCACCAGCTTAAATATAAACCCCTATGTCACTAGATGGGTTGCAAACTGGCTCAAGGACAGAACCCACATGGTTAGAATTGCTGGAGCCATGTCAGACTCCAAATGAGTTACAAGTGGCGTCCCAGAAGGCTCAGTCCTGGGACCTCTCTTGTTCGGTATATATTTCTCAGAGGTACAGGCCAACACGGAAGGACTGTGGCTGACCAAGTTCGCAGATGACTGCAAACTGGGCACCATAATCGACTCTCCAGCCGACACAAGCATCCTCCAAAAGGGCCTCATAGAAACAGACAACTGGTGCCAGAGCCATGGCCTTAAGCTAAACGCCAAAAAGTGTATAGTCATCCCCTTTGGCAAAAACAAAGTGCCCACAAATTACCACATAGGTGGAAATCCATTAAGTACAGAAGAAGTAATTAGGGACCAGGGGACCCAAGTTGATAGCAATCTCTAATTTGACAACCACGTGGCCAAAGTGGTTAGAAAAACATTTTATACAGCCCACCTAATCATGAAGGGATTCACATCTAGATCAGGGGACGTCATCGTGCCTCTTTACTCATCCCTCATCAGGCCCATAATTGAGTGCAATGCCCCTTTTGGGATGTACCTTAACGAGACACCTGCAGCAACTGGAAAGACCCCAAAAGTACCTCACCAAGAGGATCAAAGTGTTCAAACAGATGCTATATGCTGCCCGGTTAAAGAAACTCCAGCTCTACTCAGTGGCATACCGCCTGCTCAGAGGCGATCTGTGCTTGATGTATAAAGCCATGTCCAACCTGGAATTAATGGACATGCTGCACCTCACAAAATCCAAATCCCATCGAGCTACGCGCTCGAGAGACTTGAACCTCAGCACTGAAATAAATAGGACATGCTGGATGGACAGATTCATAACCCAGAGGCTCCCTTCACTCTGGAATAAAATCCCAGTCCAGGTTAGGCAGAGTCCCTCATTGACTCTCTTCAAGAGGAATCTTGATGAGTGGATGGGAGATTGTAGGTCTACCCCGGGTATCACTTCTGTGTCACTGTTAGACAGAGGCACAGTATACTAACCTCGAAAAAGGGCATAGCAAAATTAATTTAAAATGGGTGGCGAAAGCCAAACACACTCTGGCTAGGCTTATAAATGCCCTAGGGCAGATAGCCTAGTATGAACCTATGAACCTATGAACCTATGACACAGCTCACACACCAGGGATAAAACAGGGAGGCCTCAGAGTCCAGCTATGCCTGCAGGTGTACATGTTGTCAGTACTAAATTTAGCACTCTGCTCTTGCCTGGGTAAGCACTGTTAACAGTAGTACCGCCATGATACACTACATGCCAGTGTGACAGCATGTACCCTGGGATACTACCTCTGTATGTAACACATTCACATGGATAATAGTGCTGTACAGGCCTCATATACATCTGTGTCCTACACATGACACTCACACCCCTTGCTACTGTAATGACATCACATAGGCACATGTATTGTACATGGCATTACATACACTTAATACAGATATCATTACCCTGCAATGTTACCATACTGGGTTATGAGAACTGGTTACCAGGGCTAAGCCATGCTTAGCAAGTATCAACATTGCTGCAATACAATAGCTGAGTTGATTTGCGCACTGGTAAGCGAAGCCTACACTGTGTAAGTGCCTGTACATTTATCCATATCTTAGCACCGCTTAGCTTCATGAAAACCCACGCAAACCTGCTTAAAGCTTCTCAAAACTGTCTTAACCACTCTGTATCTGACAGCCCTTGTTCTGTCCAGTAACAAAATGAACAGCCCTTGCTGGTCTTGAACCCAGAACCCTGTACACTATAGTAACAACACTTAACCACTATGCCATGACCACTGTGAAGACAGCTGTTATTTAACAATATATCTGAAAATACACATAGTGTGTAGTATTGAACAATTGCCTTTACTTTCAAAATTGTGTAGTACTTGTTATTAATATGACTGTTGCATCACATATGTTGTTTTATCAAAATGTACACATAGCAGATACATATGATGAGATACATCTGGGAGGGTATACACAACCGTGAGGTTTACACATGACAGGAATATGGATATTTACATATAATAGGTCAATATATGTCTACATGTACATACATATGTATACTCATACATATGTCTGTATACACATCTGTATATTGCAACATATATATGGCCATGTGTACATCTCTTCGTATGTGTGTATATGTATATATATATATATATATATATATATATATATATATATATACACACACACACACACACACACACACACATATATATATATAATGTATATATATATATATATATATATATATATATATATATATATATATATATAGCTATATATGTATGCACATCCTATGTGTACAGATATGCCTAGTTAGGTTGATATATATATAGTTATCTATAACTATATGTGCATACATATCTATTCTGATATACCTATTACTATCAATATCTATGTAGATATCCATACGTATATGTGCATATGTATCTTTATCTGTATATATGTTGACATATATTGCTCTGTATATGTATATATCTGAGTGTTTATATGTATGTGTATATATATATATATATATATATATATATATATGTATATATATATTTATTTATATATATATATATATATATATATATATATATATATATATTTATATATATATATATATATATATATATATATATATATATAGACGTGTCCATATACTTTAATTATATATACATATATGTACACCATATATCCTGAACATGGGGTGGAGCCCTACCTCAGCTCCAATAGTTCCAACCTCTTAGTGCAAGGGGATGTCAGATATGTATTGCAGGTATATTTGTAGACTATTGCTACTGCAATAGTGATTGTCTTCACAGACATGTTATGTGTGGGAGGTCACATCTGCTTTTAACATGTCCGCCATTGGCTACTGACAGGCATTCTAAGTACATCATAGTACAATATCACTGCTAGCACAGTAATGATCCTGTGGACTACAGCAGAGATATAGCCAATATATGTGGACAGTCTGACACAGTCTGGTCAGTCCAGAGGTATACACAGAACCCCTTAGTGCAAGACATGTAGACCAAGCCTGACAATGTGGATGTTAACAACCATGTAGATGGGTATATCATGTAAATACTGGTATATATTTGCCCCCAAAGGTTATGCATTCACACACCCCTGTCTATCCTGACACATAATAGCTGCTGGTACATAGGTGCCATGGCCACATACTACCCAATAGATAGTGACATATATCTGTACAGCATCCCACTGCTTTGTCTGACATACATGACTGTTATAGTGACCTGGCAGCAGTACATCTGGCAAGTACCTGGACATAACATCTCACTGGGTAAGTACACTAAGCTGCTAGGCATGTAACAAAGCACTATGCAGACTACAGGCAGACTGCCACAACACTGGCCTACATTTCCTATGGGGGAATACACACATACCTGCATATATAGCACGCTCTACAGGCATGTCACAGCACAAAGTAACAGACACATGTGTGAAAGTGCATAACCACAACCAATGTGAACACAGCCACAGCCACATATGGTAAACTAGCATAATATTACAGTGTATGGACTATCTGATCCACACCATCCTCATATGTGCCACTCACAAACTAACCCTACCTATACTGGGCCACTACACAGTGTGGTCCGATGCCTGTCTGTGGTATGGGACATGTATGTGTTTGGCCCTACAAACATGTAAGCCGATAGGGTAACATACAGTGGAGCAGCATATAACATCAGATAGAACAGGACCAAGAACAATGAAATCTACCACAGTCTGCACACAGGCCAAGGTACATATTCACTATACACACACTGTCAACAATCACCATAAGTACACAGACCTCAGTACTGTACACACAACCACAGAATGCCCAGGTTATATCCTCAAATATAACCCCTACTATACATAACATGTAGCAGTCTGATATCTCACTGTCTTGTTATCAGATATGATGTCAATAAATATGATGTACAGAACATATGCACCTCTTACTTCATGACATAGTACAAAGGTTGACAGAGTTGTGGCTGGAGGCACATACACAGGGCCAATATTGACATGTTGCTATGATGACCTCATACATTTACTGTTGTAACAGGGTTTGTTGCAACATATGTCCTATGAGGGATATGAAGTCAGTAACTCTCATGGCTGTCAACATGTACTGACTGCAATCCTCACACTATGCTTCTGCAGTTCACAGATAGCTGCTCTGTGGGTAACACAAGAAACAAAAGGCATCACACACTACCCAGTCTGCAGATGACCCTACAGATGGGGTTTCCTCATAAACATAGCATTGACATGGCAGGTATTAAAACATGTAGGACAGCCATATCCACACACACCTGTTAAACCAACATTACTCCTAATGCAGTATAGCAGCACTTACATTCTGTAGTCATGTCAGGCACATCCCCCTCCTGTGTGTTAGCCTGTTTCCACAGTGTATGCTGTTAGAGGTAAATCCCCAATACATCTGCGATGCTGTTTGCCAAACAACAGATCTAGGTCCTGCTCACAGTGAATGAAAAGGCCCAACACCAACATGATGTTCCTAGATATTGGAGTGTGTTTCCGTGCAATTGGCTATGGGAATGTTACCACAACTGTTCCACATGCAATCAGCTAGAGGAGGGCTGCAATTCGTGCAGAGTCCATCAGCTGATCATGAGCATCACTTACAATTAACATGCTGCTGCCTAAGCAATGCAGGTGCAAGTGTCCACATCCACCAGAGAGGGAGTGAGAGAGGCAGACAGAGGCAAAGATAAGGTAGAGAGGGGTAGGAGAGTAAAACTTAAGCATGTTTGTGTCACACACCTACCAGTACAGGGTATCAAACCCCTGACTGACTTTGTATTGCTATCACATGTCTATGCAGTTATTGGATGCACCACATAGGTTACATGTTGAAGAGCTCTCCAAACATATATGTGATGGTGAGTGACATCTGCAACATTGATATGGTAGCTATACAGTAGGTGTAGTACACATGCCTGTCCGCTTGAACAGGTGTCAGCGTCAACACAGCCACACTCTCTCAGGGACTCACACACATTGACACACTCGGCTGGGTCAAGAATATGACTCCTCACTAGTTAGATTGCCACAATACAGTACTGTGCAGGTATCACATGCACCACAGGGTTTATCCGGAGGTTATATGGGCAAAGGGTATGTGGATGTGTCTGACATCAGACAGCATGCTTCAGTATGCCAATGGGGGTTGTAGTGAGTGTGAATGTGATCATAGGCCTCATACACCACACACACACACACACACACACACACACACACACACACACACACACACACACACACACACGGTGCCAGTACTGACATGCATGGGTGCATTGCTTCACAGGAGTGTAGTGGTCGATTGTGCCAGATGGCTATACAAGGCTAGGTGATGGGTATACCTTGGCATCAGGCCACATGACAATGGTCTGCAGTGTGGCTCCAGGGTGTAGTGTCTGGATTGGCCCACACAGGTGGGTATTGTATTCACCATCCAGACACCTGGGTAACTATTGTATGTGGCCATTGCTGTGCATTGCTTGCCATGTAAGTGTTCCCTAGTCCATGACATGGACAGTGTCTGGGATGTGCACACATCCCACATGCATTTACAGTGACATGTTGAACTGCACCTGGACTGTCTGGCCCATGTTGTGTACACAGATTGCTATCATCAGATGTGCCAGTCCTGGCCTCATGTGGTGGGAACTGGTAATGGACAGCAGGTTGACCCTGCAACTACATAGATAGCTTGATACAGGTATTTCCTGGTGTCAGTGGCATCTGTCCATACAAGGCATGTGTTTAAGGCATGGTATGTCCTTTGTGGGTCACATTTCATGGCACCACAGGTGTTGCAGGTTTCCAGTGGGGAACATAGGGAGGGTGCACTGTCTGCATGTACTTGCCTATAGGACTGATGGACAGGGTGCCATACCCTCTGTAGCCCATTGCAATCACACCATGGTTACTATCAGTGGGCAATATGTAGGGTACTACCAATATTGCGGTTGTTGCCTAGGCAAGTGTGTGTGTGTGTGTGTGTGTGTGTGTGTGTGTGTGTGTGTGTGTGTGTGTGTGTGAGACATGGGTTGAAAGTGTTCCCTGAGTAATACAAGGGTTGCTAACTTTGTTTTCCAGGCCTTGTTGTCACATGAAGGGGTATGGATTTGCACCTCAGCCTCTTGGCTATTTCTCATCTGTTATCCCTGTAAAGTGGACATTGTGACATATACTAGGGCCACCATATAAGAAATTTCATAACCCACTCCACAGTGAGTCCTATTGTTTCACACTCACAGCCACCTTCACACAGGATATGAATGACAAACACAGACACACACACACAGAAACACAGACACCCACATACATGACATGTCTAGGATTAGAACTCCTACCTAAATAGTTTATTACACTACAGCACTACACAGTTACAGGACACGCCACAGAGATTACTGGAGTACTCCTTCCCCCAAAAGTGTATTTCACAGTGCATGACATCAACAGGCTTGCCAAAGTAGGGTATTTGAATTGTGGTGAGTGTGACTAGCCTAAAAAGCATTGTTCCCTACATAGACATAGAAACACACACACATCCACACCTGTCATGTGTGGGAATAGAACCCCTACCACAGTTATATATTACACTACAGCATTACACTGTTATAGGACATGCCATTGAGATTACTGGAGTACTTATTCCCCAAAGGTGTATTTCACAGTGAATGATATCAGCAGGCTTGCGAAAATAGGGCATTTGAATTGTAGTGAGTGTGACTAGCCTAAAAAGCATTGCTCCCTCCACAGACATAGAATAACACACACCTGGCATGTGTGGGAATAGAACCCCTACCAGAGTTCTATTTCACACTACAGCATTATACTGTTACAGGACGCACCATAGGGATTACTAGAGTATTCCTTCCCCAAAGGTGCATTTCACAGTGAATGACATCAGCAGCCTTGCCAAAGTAGGTCATTTGAATTGTAGTGAGTGTGACTAGCCTAAAAAGCACTGCTCTCTACACAGACAGAGACACACACACACACACACACACACACACACACACACACACACACACACACACACACACACACACACACATACACACACACACGCACACAAAAACAGTTGCCATGTCTGGGAATAGAACTCCTACCTAACTAGTTTATCACACTACAGCAGTACGCAGTCATAGGACATGCCACAGAGATTACTGGGCTACATCTTTCCCAAAGGTGTATTCCACAGTGAATGACATCAGCAGCCTTGACAAAGTAAGGCATTTGAATTGTAGTGAGTGTGACTAGCCTAAAAGCATTGCTCTCTAAACAGATAGAGACACACTCACACACACACACACACACACACACACACACACACACACACACACACACACACACACACACACACACACACACACACACAGTTGCCATGTCTGAGATTAAAACTCCTACCTAACTAGTTTATCACACTACAGCAGTTTGCATTTATAGGACATGCCACAGAGATCACTGGGCTACACCTTTCCCAAAGGTGTATTTCAAAGTGGCTGTCCTCAGCAGGCTTGTCATAGTAGGGATATGGGGGGGCAGTGTGTGTGTGCATGGGCCTTAACCCATTCATCTAGAGGTTGACACACCACATGTGGGCACACGCAGGGTTATATTCCACAGGTATGTGTATACAGCTGCTAGATGACTACTTCCTTGTACAGTCAAGTTGCACAGCTAGCACTTGCACCACATAGTCTGTAATGCTGACGGATACCAGTGACTAATGTCTACAGTGAGTGACATTTACACCTCATGCGGTTATAGCCATTTGGCTGTGTGCTGGATGGAACAGGCCTCATAATGGATGGCTCCTTGTCACAGTCAGTCTCTTCCACACATCTATGTACGTCTACTTTTGGCTTATTATAGTGTGTTGTTCTTGGATATATGTCTGTATTCCTATCCACTGTGTGCGCAAAGCATGACTGGTGCATACTGAGGAGTGCATGCACTAACATCTGCAACTGGCAGATATGTATGGTCCACTGTTGTTTGCAGACATGGGCTTCATTTGTTTAAGTGTGTGAGCATGCCCAGTATGCCCTTTCAGTATGTTGTTGTCTGACAAGTGTGTGAGCATGCCCAGTATTTCCTTCTGCACTGAATGTGTGAATCTCTTCCAGGTAGTTTGTACTCCAGTGCAGACCTTTGTGTTGTACACCTACAGGTAGCAAACTGTTTCTGCAGGGTATCCGTCGATCATTTGTCAATATGGGGACAAACTGTGCAGGGGATAGTGTGTACTGTAGGTGATTGTGCCTGTACTACTTCAGCTACATGGCAGTGCTGTTAGCAGAGATATTCAGACATGTGTACTGTTATACACTGTGATGTTTTCTGTCCTCATGTACTGTCAGGTGGACATTCTTGCATTGGGGGACAAGGGTGACTGCAGCTGTGCCCAGTATTGTGGGCAGATGCCTACATATTCATGGTGAGTTATGCCATTCTGGAGGGGGAGCTGCAGACATTTGCTGCTGGGTCTGTGTATCCGGTTCTGCACCTTGGTACAGTGCTGGCAGAGGATCCCATACTTCTACATCCATCAACATGACAGTATGGCCTTACCTTGCTGTGGCAATACTTCACAGCTGTACAGATTCACACAGGTTACCCAGAGGCAGGAGCCATGAGTCAGGACATTACCCCTATTGTGGTGTACGGGCAGGTATGTAGCCACCCATTTATGTGTTTGCAGCCAGGGATAGTGTGTGCACACAGCTTTGTGTCGCACCTTGCACATTCCATGCTGCCCATGCTCCCACCCCCTGTTATTCTATCCTCTTCCATACATTATGCATACATTCTCTGATATGTTCCCTAAGTTTATCACCCCATCACAGCTGTGTTTTGGTGTTAGTCCACGGTTCATGCAGTGGGGCATGGTGGACACGTTATTGTGGTTTGTCCACATGGCCTTGCATATGACTTATGTGGAGTGTGTTATGTTGTTATTTGGGTGCCCATGGCATAACATGCATTTGCAGTATGTGTGAGACACAGGCCTTTGGCAGAGGCCTGTGGGCCATTTGAAGTTGATGCAGGCCAGATGTGGCAGGTGTGCTAGGTGTTTATGCCAATACCTTCTATCAGTCATGATCAGGTGGTGTTGATGCTGTCCGGGTGCTACCTATGGCTAGGGACACACCTGCATGGGGCACCTGCACTGCATGCTGCATTATTTTACTATTGCCATATACAGGTGGTGTCATATTGTATCCATTCCCCACAGCAGGGATACGACCAGAGAGGTACCTGTGGGTGGTGTTTGCATGAGCTGGGTGCATGTGTGCTATGGGCACTACTTGCATCTGACACACAGATATGCATGGGGCATTCCAATTATGCTGCCATGTGCAGGTACATCAGCTGTTTTCCAATACATCAGTCCTACCTCTTTTGTGATCTGCAAGTGTTCGGGCAGACAACACCGGTATCCCCTACTACAGGACCAGATAATGTGATGCATACCTGTATGCACAATTTCAAGGGTGTGGCCATTCACAGTTACACAATATATACTGTATGTCTGGGGTACTTTCCCATGTGTATATCTATACCAACAGCCATGCCATGTCAATCTTTCAGATGGTGACACATATTACCACCATACATTTACAATGGCTTACTGCTAGCATGTGTTATACTGGTGGGAATTGTCTTTGGCACTGCAGTTGTGAGGACTTGGCCCTGTCATCAGCAGTAGTGGGCAATGGCCACCAGGTCTTACGAAAACATGCATATATACTGACCACTCTCACACAACATGAAACACACACCAACATAACACACACATAACTGCATACTGTGCAAATGTTACAATCTATCCTGCTACCTTGGCCAACTCTGAGCATCTGTGCTCCACTGGTATTACACCTACACATACATGTTACTACATTTCTACATAGGGTTGTGGGGGGCACACCTGACTGTTACGACATGTGTACATCGGATTGGGGGGCACACCAGATCATTAGAGGAGCACACCTGACTAGTTCTACATTTCTACACAGGACTGGGGGAGAGGGGCATGCCTGACTGTTACTACATTTCTATGCAGGCTTGGGGGAGGAGGCACACCTGTTTGTTTCTACATTTCTACACAGACAGTGGGAGGGGGCACACTTGACTCTTACTACATTTCTACACAGGATTGGGGGGCACACCTGACTGTTTCTATATTTCTACATAGGATTGGGGGGCACACCTGACTGTTTCTACATTTCTACACAGAATTGTGGGGGCACACTTGACTATTTCTACATTTCTACACAGGATTGGGGGGCACACCTGACTGTTTCTATATTTCTACACAGGATTGGGGGGCACACCTGACTGTTTTTATATTTTTACACAGGATTGGGGGAGCACTCCTGACTGTTACTACATTTCTACATAGGATGGGGGGGCACATCTGACTGTTTCTACATTTCTACACAGGATGGAGGGCACACCTGACTGTTTCTACATTTCTACATAGAATGGGGGGGGTACACCTGACACTTGTACACATTTGCTATGACTGCACTGGTATGTCAGGTACTCCATTTCATTCTGTATTCTAACCTATCATGCTGACTAGAGGCATATCAGTGTACTACAGATCTTAGGTTTGATTGACCTACATATTAGTTTCTGACTTCCTACCCTTCAGAACTAGCATCCCACTGCCTGACCTGCAGTAGTCTGTCTGTGTAGGCCAGGGGGG
The DNA here is from genome assembly GCF_019279795.1 of Protopterus annectens. NCBI lineage: Eukaryota > Metazoa > Chordata > Ceratodontiformes > Protopteridae > Protopterus > Protopterus annectens. The sequence continues at coordinate 1,519,010,308 of NC_056729.1, forward strand.
AGGTTACCCATAGGCATCATTCAGAGGCCATAGCACAGCCTCTCTTTGTGTTTGTCTACACCTGTCCTGCTGGCTGAGACTGTTGTTGGGTATGTGAACCTCCCTGACTGGCATGTGTGAGTCATATGGACACACATGCGGCCCAGCACATTTCCTGCAGTGGGTTATGTCGCCCTGTGTAGTACTGGCTACTATGGTGACACCGGTATTTGTTACAGATATCATGGTCCCACTATAGGTGTCTACTATCTGCTGGCATACCATTCAGCCACACAATTCCCTTGCATGCTCACATCCATACCATAGATACAGGTAACATCACATACTACTCTAGTGGACAATTGGTAGGTTGAGTGACTTACCTTGTGGGTGTGCCAGTATTGAGGGTGGTGCTGCAGGGCTGCCTATGTTAAATGCACATAGTACACTCCTACACATGGTTGAGCACAGATAGTGTCATGTTTGGTATCCCTTTTACTGTATGTGCGAGTCAAAGAGAAGTGTCATACCCTGGGTCCCTTCTGTGTCAGTGTATGTGCTATGTGTTGCCTCTTTGCTAAGGTCAGGGCATACTGAACATGCCTCCTTCTGCCTACTGGGGTAGGATCAGGTTGTTCCTCCTCAAAGTCACTCTGTGCCTGTGCAGACCTTAGCAATGATGGGGGGCTGTGTGGACCTGCCCCATGTTGTTCCTGCTACAGCTGTTTCCACAGGATCATATTGTGTAGCATGGCACAGACAATGACAATTTGGGTACATGCAGCTGCTGAGTACTGCAAGGCTCCACCGGATGTGTCCAAGAACCAGAACAGTGACATGAGCATCCAAAACACATGCTCTATTATGATTCTGGTCTGTGCGTGTGCCTCATTATGGAGTTCTTGTCCAGGTGTGTGTTCATTTCTGATGGGTGCCATTAGCCATGGCTCCAGTGCGTAACCAGCATCCCCCACTAGGTGACCGCAAGGGATGTCCCCATTGGCAAATCTCTGGTACAGCTGCTTCAGATGCCAGATGTGGGAATCGTGATAGCTTCCAGGGCAGCCAACACACACATTCATTATTATGCCTGACATCGCAGACAACCTGGCAGTTGATGGAGGGGAAGCCCTTGCGGTTGATGTAGACCCTACCCCACTCACTGGGTGGTGCTTTGATGCATATGTGCATGCAGTCCATAGCCCCCACTACTCAGGGTATTCTGCTATTTGGTGGAACAGTTGCATATTGCTGGCCAACGCCCCATAGGTGTTGGGGAAATATATGTGCTCACCAGCATGTGCTGACATGGCATCCAAGAACTGGTGGAGTACCCTAGATGCTGATGCCTGTGAGATCCCTATCATATCCCCAGTTAGCCTTTGGAAGGTACCTGTAGTTAGTATTCTTAGGCCTACACTTACCTTGGTATCCACTGGGATTGGTCCCCCTCTTTTAGTTCTATGTGTCAGGCGTGGCCGGGACAGCTCAACAATTTGCTGTAAGAGGTCCCTGTCTACCCTATAGCACTCCTCTATCTCCAGCTCATGTAGCCCCTGGTAGGTTACCCTGGGTCGGTACACTCTTCTCCGTCTCCTCACTGTGGGTTGGTCGACAGCATTCACATCCTCACCACCCTCAGCCTCTTCCACATGTTGTTGTATGATAGCTATTGCAGCCCCTATCATTTTGTTGTTTTGTTTGTTAAAATTTCCCCTCTTGTATACACTGGTGGTGAGTATGGGAAAAAACAGAGGGATAGGTGTTTGCACAGTTTATAGTAGTGTTCTGGGCTGGAATGATCTGCTGCCTGTGTAATTGGCTGATTCTGATACATTTCACTTGCCAGCTATGCTATTTCTCCTAGATTACCTTCCTACTGCTGTTTTCCCTTCCCATTGCCTTCCTGTTTAAGCCCGAGGGCTCGCTATGCAAACACAGTGCTGAAATGTGCACAGAGCTGCTTTCCTGGTTTACTTTTTTTCCTTTTAAACCCGGTGCGCACACGCGCTTAGGCAATGTAATGAGTGCTAGGCAGCCTCAGACACACCCCCTTGCTTAGCTCTGCTAAGCTAGGAGCAAACCCGAGCCACAGGGCTCCAATCCACTTACAATATGCCTGACACTCCCCTATGATGTCAGCTAACTCCTAGGCTTGCACCAAGCTATTCCTGCTCTTACACTGTTGGGTGCTGACTAGCATGCATGGGAAATCTGGGATTCAGTATCATTCCCCTCATTTGTATAGGATTGCCTGCTAATACATAGTTACATGTCCCACACTGAGCCTCCCCCACTTAGCAACCACTATTCACTGGCAATGTTGTCTAATGCCTGACATTGAGTATAATGGCAAGATAGTTATGTTGATTAGAATGCTTATTTTATGTTCTTTTTCTTATTTTCCGCACAATCCCATTTGTGCACCGCTGCCCTATGCTTAAACAGCCGGGATTGGCAAAAAAATAAAAGTTGATTTTTTAATTTTGCAAGTGTTTTCCATGCCAGTGGCCTTATAGTTGGCCATTGGCATGCTTTCTACATGATATCCACCCTTTATGTGGAGCTGTCATGGCTCCGTTTTGTAATTTGCAGAAATGTACTCCGTTACTGGCAGAGTACATTTCTGCAGATTACACTAATCCTGCACGGCCGGTTTCCAGCTTCCTGGATTGCAAATTCACCTCATTTGCATGGATTTCTCCTGCAAATGGGGAAATTTGCATACAGGGGCTGAGTCCGTGCAGGACTAGTGCAGGAGCACTCGTGCACGTCCCTACAGGTCATTCCTGGATCGCATGGCAGACATATTGCCTGCTGGAGCTCCTGCACTAGTCCTGCACGCTGTGCAGGGCTTGCAGAATCTGGGGGTTAATGTAGGCATCCACTGGCTGTCGGCACACTTCAGCAACATGCTAACAAAGCACCTCTGCTTCTCTCTAATGCAGGTCATCATACTGGTGGGGAACCTGAACTTCAGTCCAGTAGATCCCCACAAGCCCTTGTGTCTCCTTTGCAATCCAGCTACTAATGTCAATCATCATGAAGTTCCATAGTCTGGCTCTTATGTAATGCTCCACTCCAGCATAGATGGTCAGCATCTGGGTGGCCTCCTCCTCAGTTCAGTTGAGCACCTGGACACATTGAAGCCTCATGAAAATAGCCATCTCGATAATGTTGATAGTCCAATTAAATAATACTCAAATCTGAAAATTGCTCACTCAGGTGCCACTCAGTTCATGGTTACCAATGGTCTGATCTGTAAATGTATCAGAATGAATATTTAAAAGTGGCACTTATGTCATGTCATCAGATCATTTTGGATAGTGGGCATGTGCTACATATTGTACTGTTTAATGATACCTTTTATTTATTTTTTTTAATTATTTATTTTTATTCTGTTGGGTACTTGCACAGAGCAGCTTTCCACTATGCCAAACTACTGGTTAACATACCAAATTTTGAGAACTTTTGTGGACATGTGGAAATGGGATTCAAAAAAACTTGAATTTTAATAAACCTCATTAATTATGTATGGGGAAAATGGTACTTCAAAGATGTATGCACATGGCTGGTCTTATTTCAGTTATACCTAAGGCATAGGTAGCGGCTAAGGTAATTTAGCACCTGCTAGCATTGCTGCTTTGAGGAATATTACATCATTATACACCTATGTTAACATTAGTCATTATCAAATGTATCTATTTAGACTGATGCATTTATGGAAAATGTGTGCGTTATCAAACATGATTGTTACTTAATGGACTAGTGTGTGATTTACCTGTATGCATACAGGTGTTGACATTTGCATCAACGGCATGCAGTTGCACAGACAGATGTAAATAGCAAAACTGAACATTGCATAAACACAGATTTATGGATTATTCATATATTTTGTGCATGACTCCATACACTCTCTGGTGTATGGTGTATGCATGGAAAACTATGGATTCCATCATTGTCTGTATGTTGCTATGTACAATGTATTCCTTTTGTTGTTATGAATATTTACTCATTGATGACTCTTAAAACAAGTATTACAACTGCTGGGCCAATACAAAAAGGATCCATACTGTATGTGTCCCGCTTATGGATCCTGAGGTTTTCCAATGCTTTCCATAGGTTGTTCAATTGATAACTTTTGCAGATGAGGATGGGGTCCACTGCTCATTAATGATTTTGTTGATGTAAGATAATCAGGTATAACATGTCATATAACAGACTATTTTGAAGACTTGTGTATGTAGGCTGCAACTGCATTACAGCTACAGCCATCATGCAGTTTTGATGTACACATATGTTTGTGTGGTATGTTAATGTGAAATTCATGCAGACTGTGGCTCCTGTGGCATGATGCTGATCTGTGTGGGCCTCCGTTCAACAGATATCTACTATAAGGGGTTTCAATCCTAAAACAGCCTCTACAGATATCACAGGGGATGTTGCTTTTACAATTGTTAGGTATGTAGACATTGTTGTATGATTTTATATGTCACACTACAATAGTCACAGTAAATATTTCATAGAATTTTGCATTGAACAACAATGCATACTGTTTACAGTGGCATAAGCTGTCCATATAATCATCTCCATAAGTGGACCTCCACATGAATCTGTACATGTGCATATCACTGTCATTCAGATGGCAAACAGACCTAGGGGGTAACAGTTTCTCCCTACAGGAGAATGATATTATAACAGATGCTCTGTGACAACATGGATGGAGACTCCTTGGATGGGCAGGGAATATAGTATGGAGGAATGAAGTCTGGACCAAACTCACCAACATGATTAATGTGGTAAGAGGTCACAATAGATCCCATGAGGCCTACTGCTGATGCTACTCTGACATGACCCTCTGTGCAGCCAATAGGGTATAATGATATAAGAGATCAAGGGATGCCACAGGTCGTAGCTCAACACTGACCCCCTGATGAGATCACAATATTTATTGCATCCCTGCATACAAAAAGTGGGGAGCACCTCATGCTCAGGGGTGGGTGGGGTAGAAGCAGGTGTTCCAGGCTCCATATGCAAGTCTTAACTTTGCATACATTAATGACTACAGAGTAAATAGAGCTACTCCTGCTAATTTCTTGTTGTTGAGTTTTAATAAATATCACAGCCCTCACTTTTTTTCCATTGGCTGTCCAAGGCCCTAAACCACAGGCTCCTTTATTAGTTCTTTATTATTAGCTTACATTTGAAAGACAACTACTTTATTTGGTTGTATTTTTTTCCAGCGACATAGCTACTATGCAACTGTAGTTTTTGCTGCCAGCACTAAAGGACTGTTTTTACTGTTCTGTGCAGTAGTAGTTTTGGCGCCAACATTAATAGCTGAAAAAAACATCTTAAACATCTTCTACCATTGATGCCATTACTCCTATACCCTCAGCCGCAATCTTCCCGCAGCGCATAACAGTCTATGCAATCTGAAATGCTAAAAGGTGTTTTCTGTTAATTGTTCATTGCAAAGTGCCCTCTAATATTGCTTGGTGGTGTTTTTTTCTTTATTACAATTGTTATATGTATTTTTGACAATAGAATTGTTTCTTCAATTTCTCCAAATGTACTATTAACTGCTCTATATAATGATGTTGCTCGTGTTTTGCCACATATTATTCCTCAGTCTCAATAACACCTGCTTGTCAGGCCTTCTTTATTTCTGCTCCCTTATTTCTTTCTACTTACTAGCCTAGTTAATAGTTGTATGTGCTCCCCTTTTTTTATTTATGAGAGTACCAGAAGAACTAGTGTCCCCCCAAAAAGAAATGAGTGACTGGATACAGAACTAGAAATAGCTGGGTCCCAAGAGCGCTCGTCTACTGACTGCTCAATGTATGTCACCTTTGCCATTGGATCTGTTTATGTAATATTTCAAATAGCTTTTCCCCTGGCTTGCACACTGTCTGCTCACCTACCCCCCTGTATTTATTCCTAACCTTGTCTCACTGTATTCACCATTCATTTCTTGCACTATCACAAACCAACTGTACGCTCGAGCTATTGGCTAAGGCTTTCATGCTCCTCTTTCACCATTACTGTATCAATCTCCCTTCCTGCAGCTATCTCACACTTAAGTTTCTGCCTTTACTTTGGCAAAAACATACACTCACTCACCTTAAACTGATTGTTTTCTTTCATGACTGTTTCATTCTTCTCAGGCTCAACCTGGTCTGTTCACCCTCACTCCACTCGGGCTCACTCTGCTTCACTACCCTACCCCCATTCCCACCCAACCCCACTTCCATTACATTTATACCTAATGACACCACACCCCTTTCCTTTCCTCCTCCAATCAAACTCATAACTCCACCCTCCCCAACCCTCCAACCTCTCCTACTTGGTTTCTTCCACTACTTCCCTGCCTTATCTCACATCGTACACTTTATTTTCTAATCTCCACCCCCCCCCCCCATTTTATATTGGCTCTGCCGTACTCCACTACTTATATTTCTTTCTTTCTCTCTGAACCATCCTACCAGATATGAAGCTCTGTTACTCTATGCTCTACTACACTATTCTATCTTGCCTTCTCTTCCAGGCCTATAAAGCAACTGACTACCACAGTTTTTGGACTAGATAACATTACCCCCATGCACAAACTCTAACTTGCCCCAAACCTCCACCCAAACCTTACAGCTACATCTACTCACAACTGTACAACACTTCTAACTCTGTCCTTTTTACATTCAAACATAAAAAAATGTCAAACCCTCATCCCTCCACTTTCAGATTCCATCAGGCTATCACCAGATTTAAAAATGTACTACTGCACTCCCTTAAACAAATAAAATGACAAGCGTGCATCCATCCAAACCCTGGTCCCAGCAATGATTTCCCCCAAATCATCTGCACCTCCCAAACTCTCTTAATTACTCGTCTAACCAAACTCCCCCTAGATCAAAGAAACATATCTCTCTGCCAAATACCTCCAAATCTGATCTACTAATTATAAATTTCAACCTTAGAAACCTTATGAATTGAATTTCTGAATTCCATGCTATCCTAGACACGTACTGTCTTGACAAAGTGGTTATTACTGAGACCTGGTTAAAACCTCACATTAAAGACTCAGAAATTACTTGTAGGGTTGGAGCCTAGATGGCCAACTGAGAGCAGTGAATGTTGAGAGCTCCATAAACTAGTATAATAATATAGGAAAATTTTATTATTTTCAAGTTTAAAATGTCAGAAATCTATAGCTAAACGACTAAACTACATAAATGTCAATTTTGGTGGAGATATACAAAAATGTTCCTGTCAAGGAACTTGGAGATATATTGAGTCACTGAATATGAACAACTCAAGGAATTCACATCCAGATGCTGCTTTGAAAAAAGAACTGCAGTTGATGACATCTACCTCACAGGAACTATCTTTGAAGATGGATGGCTTTAAAAACCTCAAATTAAATTCTCAAAAACAGATACTCTTAAGGAACTACTACAGTAACACCATACCAAATAACAAATATAGAGACTTCTCTAAATGACATTGAAGGGAGACTCAAAGAGGAAGAATTCCAAAAAGAATTTCTGCTTAAACAGAATACATGGCTGATTAACAAAATAGATGACTTAGAAAACAGGGAAAGGAGAAACAACATAAGGATCTTTGGTCTGCCTGAAAACACTGAAGGTGAAGACATTATTTCATTCTTAACCTGGATTTCTGAATTTTTAGACTTGAAAGAGGGACTTTCATTTGGAATTGAAAGGGCGCATAGAGCACTGAGGAAACCAGCTTCTAACTCAACAAATACTCCACCTAGATCCATAGTTATAAAATTTCTTTCATTTCTGGACAAGGAACTAATATTAAAATGTGCTTGGAGAAAATCACCCTTAAAATATAATCTAAGCCTGATAAGGTTTGACAGTGATTATTCTTCCAGAATACTAGAGCAAAGGAAAAAAGTCTGGCCAATAATAAAACTGTTGAAACAAAACAGCATTAAAGCACAGCTGGCCTTTCCAGCCAAGATAAAAAGACTTTTTGCCAATGAGATGAGAACCTTTAATGACTTTGAAGAAGCTACTATATTCATCAAAAACAACATAGTCTGTCCCAGAAGAAATGGAATGGGTGGCCCCTACTCTTAAAAGAATAAAATAAACAAATCCTTGGACTGATGTTAGAAAGAAGAAACAAAAAACTGATTCCAAGATAGCTGTCCCAAAAAATAACTCTTACAACGACATCTCTCAAAGTATCAACTGATGTGGTACATCACTTGTCATCTGTTTTTATTTTAAAAAAGGTTTTCTTAAACAACTGAGAAACAGTAATAATTTATTCAGAATGTTCAAAGAGTCCAATAATTCTTTACAAAGGTAGGTCAAGATGGGTTACTATTTACATTATATTTAAGCCAAACAAAGCAACATATAATACAAACATAGAAGCTTCTATTCCCCTGCTTGAACTCAATGAGTACTTATCTTGTCCATTTTTCATTGATTTTACTTATAATAATTTAAGTAATTAACTAATTCAACAAGGTACCATTCATCTGAGTTCAGACTCAAATGTAACACATTAACAACATATATAATAACAGTAACAGTATAGTGTTTTGAAAAAATATGCCATCATGGAGACTAATGCCTTCTTCAGTTAAAGTATGATCTAGAAATGTCATGTATATCCTGGTTAAATAATAGTAGCAAGCTCTTAGTACAAATGTCATTATTATTCTGTCTAAATATAGTTAATATAAATTATGGCAGGTATCAATCACAGCTATGAGTGCTGTTTGATCAAACCTGATATGGTGTGCATGGATGCAGCTGTTTCTGGCAGCTAGTACAAATGTCATTATTCTGTCTAAACATAGTTAATATCAATTATGGCAGGTATCATAGCTTCAAGTGCTGTTTGATTAAGCCTGACATGGTGTGTGTGGATCCAGCTGTGTCTGGCAGCTGTTGTATGTTGCCGTTTTTGTTTCTGGGAAGCTGTGGGTTGCAGCTTGTGATCGAGGTTTACTGATGCTTGTGTATTAGGAAGAGCCATTTGGTGTTTTAGCCTGGATCCAGGGAAAGGAAAGGGGGTGGAGAAAACTGTAATTTGGGATATTTTGGAAGAGAATATTTTGTTTATACATCTGCTGAGTGAAAGGTGGGAAGGCTGGAAGACTCTTGTTGTGGCAGCTTGTTGGGAGTTTTTTTTTTTTTATTTGTTTTGTTTTGTTTTTGTTTTTATCTATTTGCTCTCCATTCTTTTCCTGGCTGCTGCCTCATTGAAAGGGAAGGAATTTAGGTTGCAAAAATTTGGTAAGCGCTTTCATGGGAATGACTCCCACTTCTTCAGACCAACCTGATTTAACTGCTTTTTCACATTTTTTATGATCCTTGAAGTTCTGTGTTCTGTTGTTTATTGTTGTTCTCTTTGGGATCATTTTGCTCGAGCAACATCTTTAATATTTGTGTGTGGAAGGAATTCAGGCTTGAAGTTGCAGTGAAGTGAAGTGAAGCTTCAGGTGCATCGCGAGCCTCTGGTATGCAGTACAGACACACTAACAGAAACAGATGCTCCCAGGTTGCTATGATAATGGAGACAGAGTAACAATAATGCTTAAAGGCTCTGAGGAGCCTCCAAGATGATTCTCGGCAATGAAGTTTTTGGTTTAAAAAAAAAAAAAAAAATATATATATATATATATATATATATATATATATATATATATATATAAAATAATAATAAAAGAGCTGTTTTAAACCACATTTACACATATTGATGGCCTCCCAACACTTCATTTAGCTCATTGAGTTGATTCTTGATAAAAAAAATAAATAAATAATAAAGCGCAATTTTATATTTAAAATGTATTTTGGTCCAAACACATTAAGGACTTACATAAGAGTGGACGTCTGAATTTTTGTGAATGACTAAGAGCACTTGGTCTTGTACAGTACTTTTTGCAGTGGTCTGGGAGGTGAGCTATCTCAGATGTGTTGAGCATATGGGGATAGCTGATTCTAGGGGTGTTTGAGGTTGCCAGAAAGTGCTAGACAGTCATCAGATTTCCTTCGTGGAAATGTCTGTGGGAATGGAAGGTGTGTTGAGTGGTTCACTGGCAGAGTGGCCACTGCATGGAACAGGTTTCGAAAATGGAACAGGACAAATATTGGTTTGGATATATTAAGAACAGTCTAGAAACACACAACATGAACTAGTGAATGGTATTCTGGCAAAACTGGATGGGTATTGTTGCCCATGCTTGAAGTACTGATATGTGTGTGTGTAAGGATGTAAATATACTTAAAACAGATAAGAAATTAAAAGAGTCTCATAATTTAAAGTCTATGGACTGTATAAACATGCTTGGAAGAAACTAATAAAAGAATACGCATTACAGCGTGTGGTCTCTCAAATAAATAACTAAGCAACAGCCAAAAAAGAAAAAAAAAAACACAAACAATAGTTATGTAATGTATGATTTTAGTAAATATAGACATAAAATATATAATCGGCATAGAAGATTAAGCAGTCTGCTGAATTTAAATATTAAAGACAGGTTTTTAATAACATGGGCTTGTGTATAATAACACTACTGTCTTAACTTGTCATAAATGACATACACTACATTGAACATCAAGGGGAAGCATGATGATTTTCTTATATAAGTAAATATGCATAACAAGTCATGTAATTGCTTTAACTTGAATTGTAGTTTTTGTAAACCATTTTAAACATATATAATACTTAAGCAGTTACCAAGGTAACTCATGCTTTATACATGACATCAAACTGACAACGTTGTTCAAGAGAAACAACAGAAGCCTGAATTTGAAATGCCACAGAATGTAACAATCATATTCTGAACAAATAGTATTAAATTGACAAAAGACACTCTGTTTAATAACATGGGCTTGTATATAATAACACTACTGTTTTAACTTGTCATAAATGAAGCATGATGATTTTCTCACATAAGCAAATGTGCATAACAAGTCATATAATTGCTTTATCTTGAATTGTGCTTTTGTAACCCATCTTGACCGTACATAATACTTAAGCTGTTACCAAGGTAGCTAATGTTTTATACATGACATCAAACTGGCAAAGTTGTTCAAGGGAAACAATAGAAGCCTGAACTAGGAATGTCACAGAATGTAACAATCACATTATAAACAAATGGTATTAAATTGACAATGATCTTTCAATTTAACCTTGGCTGATTATACAAAATAGAATGTTTCCATTTACATCTAAAAACTTTCAATATATGCCATAAAATGGCAATTTATAAATATGAAAAAGGAATTTGTAATCATTAATCACAATAAGTGAATTTCTTGTTTTTAACCTATAATTTCACTCATTTTATAATAAGAAATGACAGATATAAAAATCCTTATGTGCAGGAAATGGGGGGAAGCGGGATGCACTGATAATTAAAATGCACTAACTTTCATCAATGTTCACATAAAACAAATTTGATGCTTTAAGTAAGTTAGCAACAAACAAAGTAATTACTTAAATGCTGGCAAACAATGAAATATAACTTCTGATATATCCAGTAAAAGACATTGTATTACAAACATTAGGTTTAAATATTATTACCATCTATTTACATTAAGTAATAAGTTTTGAAAGACTTCATCAGTAAGGGTGAATATGTTAAATAACTGTGTGCTATAATCTTTTACTGAGGTTTTATATATGATACATCCTACTTTACTATGATTGAATTGCTTGTCATCTATCTTTCATGTAAATATTAATTGCTTATACAATAAGTAGACATTTATATTGTATTAGAATTTTGTTTAATCTACAATAGTATTATATCTGTTCAAGATAATATAAATACTGCTTATTCCTATTACAAATATTCTCCATATGATAATTCAATTTATGGAGCTCAGATGTTCTGGATTGTCAAGGTATGAGTGATAATCTGATGGACTTAGGTTTATCCATCAGATTAGGAATGATTTTCATTCCATGGCTAGTGCGGATCTTAGTTTTGTTAACATTTATTAATTTAAATTTGTTATTTCACAAAAACATTTTTAGCATGCCTGACCAAAACATTACTTTATTGGTAAACACTTAAAGTATAAAACTGATAATTTCCTTTAAAACCTCAAACATATACTTTATAGTTATCAGAGGAAAATGTTTAATAGTCACAATAAAACAAAAAATACATACCCCCGGATTCATTCATCTTCTGTGCAGGACTAGCATAGTCCGGCACTGAAGTGCCCAGTAGGAGGATGACGGCAGCGCGCCATGTATATTAATGAAGGCACGCTGCCCGACCTCCTAGGCTTACACAGAGTGTGTACGAGTGCAGGGGCCGTGTCTGAGAGCAGAGCTCTCAGAATAAACATGCCCCTGCAATGTAGAACAGCACAAAGTGGAATTAGGTGAGTGAGACCACTCATAGGTGTCCGCATATCCTGACCAACAGTCCCCCATGTGTACAACAGCAACAGAACATAAAAGTCAAAAGAAGAAACCCCTTCTTTTTTTTTTAAAACTCCGAGTATAGCTAACCGTAGGTGCGCGAGTGTGCCCTTGCTTAGATAGGGTTAAAGCAGCTTAAATGGCGGAAGAGGATAACAAGGAAAATATATGCAAATGAAGCAGAACAGCAATAGTGTAGTGGTCAGAGCATTCGCTTAACGAGCAGGGACTCCCGGTTCGAGTCCCACTGCAGCACAGTCTATTTTACATGGCAAAGCATGGTATAACCAATATTTGTATTGCAAAACCCATTAAATAACATATATTTATGAACTGGAGTACTGCAGGAAATGCACATGTGATGAGTCAGTATCATAATGAATAAGGCAGTAGTAAGCAGGTGTAAGCACAGATAAGCAGTAGTAAGCATAAGTAAGCACTAGTAAGCATTTTTAAGTGCGTTTGTGTGGGGGTAAGCACTGCCTACACAGATTAAGGAAAGGAGAAGCTAACTGGGTGTAAGACACTGTAACTGGAAGTTAGCAGTGCTTACCTCCATGCAAACCCGCGTACAACTGCTTTAAAGTGCCTTAATCACTCTGTATCCAACGGCCAGTGTTCTGCCCAGCAATAAAATAAACAGTCTCTGCAAGGCTAAAATCCAGGACTATGCACACCATACACAAAATGATTTACCACTAAGCCATGCCAGATATGCATAGCTCTGATGTTATCAGAAACATAACATCCAGCCAGCCAT
>NC_056729.1:1519028472-1519185972 GCF_019279795.1 Protopterus annectens
CAAGGCTAGTTGAGGTGGGACAGGTGGGTCAACTGACATTAGCATTCCCATATGGGCTATGGTGTTGCCGTTTTACAACAGATAAGGGCAGTAATAGTCAGCAGCAGTCAGGATTGCTTACAACAGCATGCATATATATTCCCATAACCAAAATACACCAGATCTAGAACAGTTGCAGAGCAAGGGGAACACATGCACATATCCTGCATGACATACGTACAAAGGGTGACAGACATGTGAGTAGTACTGTGAACACTGGCACAATATTGGCATGGTGCTGTGATAACCTCAGACATTTACTGTCATACCACTGTGTTTTGTGAAGTATGTCCAATCTGGGATATGAAGTCAGTAACTCTCATGGCTGTCACCATGTACTGACTGCAATCCTCACACTATACTTCTGCCATTCTCAGATAGGTGTTCTGTGAGTAACACAAGGAACAAAAGGTTCAGCATACTAACCAGTCTCCAGATGACCCTACAGATGGGGATTTCCTAACAAACATCACACTGTCATGACAGATCTTACAACAAGCAGACTAGCCTTAACCACACACACACCCTGTTAAACCGACATTACTCTAAATTAAGAACAGCAACACTTGCATTCTGTAGTCATGTCTGGCACATCCCCTCCTGTCTGTTGGCCTTTTTCCACAGTGTATGTTGTTGGAGGTAAATCTCAAACCCTTCTATGATGATTTATGCCAAACACCAGATCTAGGTTCCACTCACAGTGAATATCACAGCCCAACACCAACATGATGTTCCTAGATATTGTAGTGTATTTCCATGCAATTGGCTATGGGAATGTTACCACAGTTATGTCACATTCAATCAGCTATAGGAGGACTGCAATTGGTGCAGAGGCCATCACTGATCATGACCAACACTTACAAAACACTAGCTGCTGCCTAAGCAGAGCAGGTGTACATATCCACATCCACCATGGAGGGTGTCGGAAGGACAGACAGAGACAAAGTACATCAGGGAAGGTGTGGGCGAGTAAAACTGAAGCATGTTTGTGTGACACACATACCAGTACAGGGATTCAAACCGCTGACTGACAATGCATTATTATCACATGTGCATGCAGTTATTGCAAGCACCACATAGCTTACGTGTTGGTGAGCTGTCTAAAATATATATGTGCTGATGAGTGACATCTGCAACAGTGATATTGTACAGATATGGTATGTGTAGCCCAAGTGCCTGTCTACATTGACTGGTGTCAGCAGCAACACAGCCACACTCTCTAAGGGACTCATACACATTGCCGCACTTGGCAGGGTCAGGAATACACTCCCTACCTAGTTATTTTACCACAATACAGTACTGCACAGGTGTTACATGCACCACAGGAGCTATTGTGCTGTACTATGGGCAAAGAGCATGTGAAGGTGTCTGACATTAGTTGGACTGCTTCAGTATGCCAATGGGAGTTGTACCAGGTGTGAATGTGGTTGTAAGCATCATACACCACACACAGGGACACAGGGTGCAAGTACTGACGTGCATGTGTGCATTGCTTCACATGTGTGTAGTGGTTGGCTGCACCAGAAGGCTGTGCAATGCTAGGTGAGGGGTATACCTTGGCATCAGGCCACATGACAATGGTCTGCCATGTGGATCAGGTGTGTAGTGCCTGGAATGTCCCACACAGGTGGGTATTGTATTCTCCTTCCTGTCACCCGGGTTAGTATTGTCTGTGGCCAGTGCTGTGCAATGCTTGCCATGTATCTGTTCTATAGTACATTACATGGACGGTGTCTGGGATGTGCACACATGCTGCATTTATGTACAGTGACATGTGGAAGTGTACCTGGATTGCTAGGCCCATGTTATGTACACAGATTGTTATCATCACATGTGCCACTCCTGACCTCTTGTGGCAGGTCGTACTCATGGACAGTCCTTTGTGGATCACATTTGATGGCACCACAGATGTTGTAGAGATCCACTGGGGAACATAGTGAAGGTGCACTGTCTTCATTTATGTGCCTATTGTACTGATGGACAGGGTGCCATGTCCTCTAGAGCCCACTGCAATCACACCATGCTTGCTATCTGTGAACAGTATGCAGGACACTACCAACATAGCGGTAGTTGTCTAGGCAAGTGTGTTTGTGTATGAGACACAGGTTCATAGTGTGCTCTGTGTAATACTAGGGTTGCTTATTTTGTTCACCAGGCCTTGTATCACATGTAGGGGTGTGGACTGGCACCCCAGCATCTTTGCTGATTGACATCTTTCATCCTTGTTAGGTGGACATTGTAACATATAATATGGCCACCATATAGGAAAATTGCAAAACCAGCTCCTCAATGGGTCCAGGTGTTACACAGTCACAGGCACCTCCACTCAGGTTACATGTTACAAACACACACTTAACATGTCTGGGAATAGAACCCCTACCTAACTAGTTTTTCACACGATACCATTAAGCAGTTATAGCATGCATCACGGTGATTACTGGGATTCTGTTTCGCCAAAGGTGTATTTCACACGGAATGACATCAGCAGGCTTGTCAAAGAAGAGCAATGACAGATGTACTGACTGTCCTTAAAAGCATTGGGCCCTACACATACGCACAGACTCACACTTGCGATGAATGGGATTAGAACACCTACCTAATTACTAGAGCACATTAGAGCATTACACAGTTACAGAATGCACCACGGAGATTACTGGGATACTCCTTCACCATAGGTGTATTTCACAGAGAATGACATCAGCAGGCTTGTCAAAGAAGAGCAATGACAGGTGTACTGACTGTCCTCAAAAGCATTGGGCCCTACACATACACACAGACACACACAGAGACTCACAGTTGTCATGAATGGGATTAGAACACCTACTTATCTAGGGCAGCACATTAGAGCATTACTTAGTTACAGAATGCACCACAGAGATTTCTGGGATACTCCTTCACCAAAGGTGTATTTCACAGGGAATGACATCAGCAGGCTTGTTAAAGAAAGGCAATGAAAGGTGTACTGACTGGAAGGCTACCAGGAGCAATTGTGTACAGTGATGGACATTTGCACATCATATGTTTTTGCAAAATGGGAGTGTGCTGTGTTTGACATGCCTCATAAGAGGGGAGCTGTCAGTTACTGTCTGTCATTCTCTTCCCACATCTATTAATTGTATGTCTGGGCTGTTATAGTGTGCTGTCCTTGGATATATGTCCATATTCTCATCCGTTGTGTGTGTAGAGCTTGACTGGTGTGTAATGTGGAGTGTTTGGACAGACATCTGTGACTGACTGCTGTGTATAGTTTACAATTGTTTCTAGACATGGCCTTCATTTCTGTGTGTGTGTGAGCATGCCCAGTATGACGCTTCTGTAATTTGTTTTCTGACATGGCCTTCGCTTCTCTAAGTGTGTGAACATGCCCAGTATGAGTGTCTGTATTGCATGCATGACTCCATTCCAGGTAGGTTGTACTCCAGTGCAGGTATCTGTGCTCTACACATACAGCTAGTAACCTGCTTCTACAGGAAATCTGTAGATTGGTTGACAATGTGGGTCGACATTGGGCAACGGCTAGTGAGAGTGTTGCTAATTGTGTCTGCGGTGCTTCTGCTACATGGTTTTGGTGTTGACAGGGATACTCAGTGATATGTGTTTTACCCTCTGATGTTTTATGTCATCAACTACTGACAGGTATACATCTTTGCTGGCAGTAGGTTCCTGGGGATTACAAGGTGAATGCAGCTTTGTCCAGTAATGTGGTGTGCAACCTACATATTCATGCACAGTCATGTCATTCTGGCGTGGAAACTGCAGACACTTGCTAATGGGTCTGTGTATATGGTCCAGTACCTTAGTTCTGTTGTGGCTGTGGGTCCCATGCCTGTACAATTATCACCATGACAGGATGGTCATATCGTGCTGTGCCCAAACCTCCCAGGTATTCAGACACATTGAGGTTATCCAGAGGCAGGGCTCATTATTCTGTTCATTAACCCTTCACAATTTGGTTTGCAAGCAGGTTTGTGGCCACCCATCCCAGTGTTTGCAGCCATGATAAGTATGTGCACACATCAAGGTTTCACCCTTCACACAATCCATAGTGGCGATGCTACCCCCCCCCCCATTAATCTGTCCTCTTCCTACCATTATGCACACAATATCTGATAGGTATGCCTATAGTTGCCACTCCATCCTAGCAGTATGTACAGTTTGGTCCACAGTTCATGCATTGGAACATGATGGACCTACTACTGGGATTTGTCAACATGTCCTTGCATTTGTGTTCTGTGGACTGTGTTTTGTCATTATGTGGAGGTCCATGGGGTAACATACAGTGGCGGTATGGGCGTGACACAGACCTGTGACAGAGGACAGTGGGGCATTGGGTACTGATGCAGGCTATCTGTAGCAGGCCAGTGCATTCTGTCAGTTGTACAGAACCAGGCTACATGGCAATGTATTCCCCTGGGCTGCAAGGTGGTGATGGCAATTGTTTCTGTCCTTATCAATCCATTGGTGTGGATGCTGGCAGGGTGCATCTTACAGCTATGGACACACCTGCGTGGAACACCACTTCAGCATGCTGCATTCTGTGAGTATTCACATAGTAATGTGGGGATCATACTGTACTCATTCACAGCAGCAGGGAGGTGGCCTGTGTGTTACCTGAGGCTGATGTTGGGCTGGACTGGCTGCATATGTGCTAGCACAGCTACTTGCAACGGCCTCACAGGTATACATGGCCCTTTCCCCTGCTGGTGGCTAGTGGGTGGACACCAGCAGCTTTTGCATACATCATACCTCTGCCTTTTGTGGTCTGCCAGTGTTTGCCCACAGTACATCTTAGGTCCCCATACTACACAACTAACTGATGTGCTGTGAACCTGTATATACAAACAGAGGGTGTCGCCATTTCACTGTGAAATGTTACACAGTCTTTCTCTATGGTACTTCCACCTGTGTACTGTGTGTACGTCTGGGCCAACACTCATGCCATGTCCATCTTCCAGATGGTGACAGTTATGACATCTGCACAAATCATATGGTCTACTGCTGCAACATGTCATGCTGGGATACCAGTCTGTTGTGTGGACTTGGCCCAGTCATCAGCAGTACTGACCACTGAACACCAGGACACACCATCCATGGCTATTTTCTGAACACTTTCACAGAGCATACCACTCAGAACTACCTAACACACAGAGCTCTGCCTATTGTAGACATGCGACTATCCATATTGCTAATTTGACCAGTGCAGGTACTCGGTGCTCACTGTTATTACTCCTACACATGGATGCTAAGACATTTCTACATAGGGTCGAGGGGGCACACCTGCCAACTGTGGACATGTCCTACAACCATCTGGTATGTCAGGTACTCTGTTGGCTTCCACACAACACCCTGACACTCAGATCTCTGCATATTGTACACATGCAACATTCCATCGTTATAACTGGGGGCAGCTCAGGTACTCTGTACTCTGCTGCTGTGATACCCACACATAGATGGTACTGCTGTAATACATAGGATTGGGGGGGGGCACACCTGACAATTGTAGACATTTCTGCTATACCCACCTGATATTTCAGGTACCCTGTTGGACTCCACACATCAACCTGACACTCAGAGCTCTGCATATTGTACACATGAAGCAATCCATCCTTCTACTTTGGCAAGCACAGGTACTCTGTGCTCACTGTTATTACTCTTATACATGGATGCTAATACATGTCTACATAGGGTTTGGGGGGGCACACCTCCCAACTGTGGACATTTGCTTTGACCGCACTGGTATTTCTGGTAGTCTGTTGGCTTCCTTTTAAATCTGTATTCTGACCTATCCTGTAGTACTGTTTATAGGTTTTATTGACCTACATTGCCATTTCAGACTTCCTACCCTTCATGAATGACATCCCACTTCCCGACCTGTTATAGTCTGTGTAGGTCTGGAGAGGAGTTGATCTCCATTGCCATACCTTGAGGACCTTAGCACAGCCTTTTCTTGTGTTCATCTACACCTGTTCTGCTGGCTGGGTGGGGCTGTTGTTGGGTATGTGAACCTCCATGACATGCATGTGTGTGCCCTTATGGACACACATTTGGGCCAGCACATGTCCTGCAGTGGCTTTTTCCACCTTGTCTGTTACTGCCTACTTTATTGACACAGTATTTGTTATGGTTTCATGCTGCCCATATAGCTGTCCATTATCTGCTGCCATCCCATTCAGCCACCCAATTCCCTTCCTTGCATGTTCGCATCCATACCACTGATACAACTAGCAGACCATACTACTGCATTCAGTGACTGATAGGAAGGGTGACTTACCTTGCAGCTGTGCCAGTATTGAGGATGGTGTTGGAGGGCTGTCTATGTCAGATGCACATAGCACACTCCCTATACATGGTAAAGCACAGGTAGTGTCCTTTCTGGCATCCCTTTTACTGTATGTGCGAGTCAGAGAGAGAGTTTCCATTCCTTAGGTTCCTACTGTGTCAGTGTGTGTGCTATGCATTGCCTCTTTGCCAAAGCCAAGGCATACTGTGCACGCCTCCTTTTGCCTACAGGTGCAGGCTCAAGTTGTTCCTCCTCCGAGTCACTCTGTGCCTGTGCTGGCCTTGGCAATGGTGGGGGGCTGTGTGGACCTGCCCCGTGCTGTTCCTGCTGCAGCTGTTTCCGCAGGATCATGTTGTGTAGCATGGCACATACCATGAATATTTGGGTACATGTAGCTGGAGAGTACTGCAAGGCTCCACCGAATGTGTCCAGTTACTGTAACTGTGACTTGAGCATCCCAAACACAAGCTCTATTATGATTCTTGTTTGTGCGTGTGCCTCATTATGGAGCTCTTGTTCGGGTGTGTGTGCATTTCTGATGGGTGTCATCAGCCATGGCTCCAGTGCGTAACCAGCATCCCCCACTAGGTGGCCATATTGGATGTCCCCATTGGCAAATCTCTGGTACAGCTGCATCAGATGCCAGATGTGGGAATGGTGATAGCTCCCAGGACTTCCAGCACACACATTCATTATAAT
The DNA here is from genome assembly GCF_019279795.1 of Protopterus annectens. Taxonomy (NCBI): domain Eukaryota; kingdom Metazoa; phylum Chordata; order Ceratodontiformes; family Protopteridae; genus Protopterus; species Protopterus annectens. Next base: position 1,519,035,491 of record NC_056729.1, read on the forward strand.
GCCCTGGGCATCGCACATGACCTGGAAGTTGATAGAGGGGAAGCCCTTGTGGTTTAAGTAGACCCTGCTCATGGGGTGGTGCTTTTATGTGTATGTGTGTGCAGTCTATAGTGCCCACTACTTCAGGGTATTCTGCTATTTGTTGAAAGAGATGCATATTGCTGGCCAATGCCTCACAGGTGTTGAGGAAATATATGTGCTCACTGGCATGTGCTGACATGGCATCCAGGAACTGGTGGAGTACCCTGGATGCTGATGCCTGTGAGATCCCCATGATATCCCCAGTTGGCCTTTGGAAGGTACCTGTGGCTAGTATTCTTAAGCCTACACATACCTTGGTTTCCACTGGGATGGGCTCTCCTCTGTTGATTCTGTGTCTCAGGTGTGGCCAGCACAGCTCAACAATATGCTGTAGGAGGTCCCTGTCCACCCTATAGTGCTCCACTATCTCCAGATCATGTAGCCTCTGGTAGGTTTCCCTGGGTCTGTACACTCTTCTCCTCCTCCTCACTGTGTGTCGGTCATCAGCATTCACATCCTCACCACCCTCAGCCACTTGCACATGCTGGTTTACGATAGTAAAAGCAGCGCCTAACATTTTTTCTCTTGCTTTCGGTTTGGAAAATTTCCCCATTCGTATACACTGGTGGTGCAAAGTTTTTGGGAAAAACAAGGGGGAAAGGTGTTTGCATAGTATAGTTTATAGTGGTGGTCTGCTGACTGTGTAATTGGCTGATTCTGATACATTTCACCTGCCAGCTAAGCTAGTTCTCCTTGATTACCTTCCTACTGCTGTTTTCCCTTCCCATTGCCTCCCTGTTTAAGCCCGTGTACGTGCCGCACAAACAGAGTGCTCACATGTGCACAGAGCTGCTATTTCTGGTTTAACTTCTTTTTTCTTCCTGTAAAACCAGGTGCATGGCACACCTGCTTACACTTTGTAAAGAGTGCTAGGCAGGTTTAGACACACCCCCTAGCTTAGCTATGCTAAGCTAGGAGCAAATCCAAGCCACAGGCCTACAATCCGCTTACAGGATGCCTGACACACACCCCCATGATGTCACCTACCTCCTAGTCTTGCACCCAGCTATTCATACTCTTACACTGTTGGGACCTGCCTCACATGCTGGGAAAAACTGGGATCACTATCCTTCCCCTTGTTTGCATAGGATTGCCAGCTAATGCATAGTTACATATCTCACACTGAGCCTCCCCCCTTAGCAACCACTACTCACTGTCCAGGTTGTCTTCTGCCTGCCATTGACTTGCATGGCAGAATACTCATTTTAGTTAGAATGCTTATTTTAGGTTTATTTTCTTATTTTCCCCCGATCCCATTTGCGTGCCACTGCCCTATGCTTAAACTGCCAAGACCAGCGAAAAAATAATAAATTTTTTTTTTTTGTATTGTTTGCAATGCCAATGGCCTTATACTTGGCCATTGGCATGCTTCCTCAATGATATGCAGCATTTATTTGTAGCTGTCATAGCTCCGTTTTGGATTTTGCAGAAATGTACTTGGTTACTAACCAAGTACATTTCTGCGTATAGCACTAGTCTTGCACGGACTTTTGCAAGCTTCCTGGATTGCAATATCACCTCATTTGCATGGATTTCACCTGCAAATGGGGTGATTTGCATACCATGGCTTAGTCCATGCAGGATTAGTGCAGGAGCACTCGTGCACACCCCTGCAGGCTGTTCCTGGATCACACAGCAGACATATTGCCTGTGTGGCCTCCTGCACCAATCTTGCACTCCGTGCAAGCTTTTGTGAATCCAGGGGATAGTCTAAATAACTTAAGATGGATTTAACTTTATTATCTTTAAATACAATGGCTTAAACAATCCTAGCAAGAGATCAAATCTACTGAAATATTTAAAACTGAACAAAGCACAAATTTTCTTCCTTCAAAAAACTAATTTCAAAACAAATGACAATTACAAATGGAATCCTAAGTAATATATGATATTGGCACAATCCATTTATAAGAAAAAGACAAAAGGGGTATAAATGTTATGGAAAACAAATGTGATTAACCCAGAAATCATTTATAGGTATGAAGATACCTATAAAGATACCTATGAAGATAAAGAAGATAAAGAAAGCCTTATGGCATTAGTAATAGTTAAATACAATAACAGAATATGGAACCTAGTCAATCTATACTGGTTCCCAGGCATTGGAACAGGAACTGTTAAAAAACGCTTGGATTTCATTTCCAATTATTATAAAGGCAACTTAATATTAGGAGGAGATTTTAACTGTATATTTGATATTTCTGAAACTACAAATAAAAGACTGTTGCGTACATCTGCTGTATCAAAAGCTTTAAACATGTGAGTAGAATCATTTCATATTGTAGATACTTTCAAATTTAAAGAAGATAAATCTTTGTTGCTTTCCCATTAAGATCACAGATTTGGTACCCAAACTAGAACAGATAAAATATTTGCTGCCCATAACTTACACTCTAAAATCATTAATTTCTCAATCACTCCCTGCCCCTTTTCAGACCACAATTCATTTCTACTAAAACTTCAAAATGGGTACAAACCATTAATCTTTAACTTCAGAATTCCAGCATATGTAACTAAAATTAAAGAGTTCAAACCCTGGTTATTATCTGAATTACAGTTCTTCTTAGATATTAATTACACCACAGAGATAAATAAAATAATGATATGGGACTCATTAAAAGCTTACCTATATGGTAAAACCCTAACTTGGTATAAAAATCAGAGAATGGGATTCTGAATTATTAGATCTACAATCCAAACTTTTGTCAGTAAAAGCTGAAAAAAATCAAAATCAATTGGAGATGAAAAATAAAGTAAAAGAATTAAACAATAAATACAATTAAATTCTAACACATAAAACTACCTTAGCTTTAGAAAAACTAAAAATTAATACCTTGACCACTTCTCCCAAATATCTACATAATGTATCCACAAGAATCAAAATACAACCAAAAGCTCATAACATTAAAAGTATCTTCCATGAAAAGAAAGGAAAAATGTCTTGGCCATAGGTGACATTCTTGATGCCTATAGAAATCACTTTATGGAACATTTCCGTAAAGAAAATATACATATCGATCAATTAAATCTAGATGAGAAATGTTGTAATATAAACAAATACCAAAAAAAATTAAACTAGATCTGCAAGCACCCATATCCTATAGAAAAATTACAGGTACAATAGAAGAGGGTAAAAATACTAAAGCTCCAGGTATGGATGGCATAATTATGAAACTATATAAACTTTTTCCTTCAAAGATACTATCCCTCTTCCATAAAAATGTTTTAGAAATTCAGTCAAAAGCTTTAATACCACCCTCTTGGAGATATTCCTTAATCACACCACTCCTAAAGGAAAACAAATCCCCAAACCTCTGTACCTCATATAGACCTATATCATTATTAAATAATGACTATAAGATATTTATGATAATATTTACTAACAGAATGAAAATACCATTATCCAATACAATAAATAATGATCAAACTGTATTTATATATCATAGAAACACACATGACAATATTTAAAGGATAATTTCTCTTATAGATTATGTTAATAAAGAAAATAAACACTCATAATTGGTTTAGATATAGAGAAAACATTTGATTCCCTAAATTGGGACTATTTATTCAAAATCCTAATGCTATTTGAATTTCCTGCATCCTTTGTTCATCTCCTAAAAATATATATACAAATAGTTTAGCAAATGTCAAGTTAGGTCCTTTTACCTCTGAATCTATACATATAACAAAAGGCACTAAACAAGGATGTCCCATGTCACCAATTCTATTTGCTCTAGCTATTGAAATATTGGCAGATTCAATTCGTAACAATATAAAAAAGGAATAAATGTTTGTGAAGATTACAATTCTAAAGTAATGCTATTTGCTGATGACATATTACTAACATTATCTAATACAAAAGAGACATTAGATGAATTGGATATATTAATTGACACATTTCACATGACTTCAGGACTCCATTTCAATAAAACAAATTCAAAATTTTTATTTTTAAATGAAAAAAAAAGAATTGCAGACTAAGAGGGATCACATCACAGGGAAACAATAATCTACCTTAAAATACATAGGAATTGAGTTATGCAAGGATAATAATGAATTAGTCTCAAAAAACTACAATAATATCATCAACACAATTAAAATCTCTGTGGAAAAATGGAACAAAATAATATTAACATTTGAAGATAGACTACAGTTAATAAAAATGATTTTACTGCCCAATATCCTATATATAGCATTGGCAATACAACTGTTACCAGAAAGAATATACTTAAAGAAATAAATTCATGTCTAATAAAATTTTTATGGTTTCCCAAAAGAAACTGAATAGCTTTAATAAATCATATCAGACCATGGAAACAGGGAGGATTAAACTTTCCTGATATATAAACATATATAAAATCATCAATAACTAAAACAATATCAGATTGGATAAGTCCAAATTACTCTGCAAATTGGAAAGAATTACTAACTGTAATATCAATAAATGAATTTGATTTACAAAAATATTTTCAAATGACAAATAAAAACAATTTGCCATGGCACATATGTATTAGCATGCAATATAACATAACTAAACCCACTAAAACTCATATGATTAATTATTACATTGACTCATTTAGGAAAATTATTAATGTAAATATAAATCTAAAAATTTGGTTTGATCTTTTAACACCATTTATAGTCACCAAGAATTTTCCACATAAAATATATAGAGAATTTATTAATTCCTGGGAACAGAAAGGATTTGTTTGTTGGCTCCAATGTATCAAAGAACTGAAAGTTTTAGATATGCAAGTAATAAAAACAACATACAAAATTCCACAACAGGACTGGCTAACTTTACAGAGTATTATGTCATATTCACAAGATTTAAGTATAATAATTAACAATTCTTCATTTAAAGAAATACCTAAATTTACAAAATACATATATGAAATCCTATATAATGACTTTGACATAGGAAACAGTATTTCAAAATGTTATAAAATATTGATAAACTATAAAACAACACCAACAACCTCAGATTGGAAATATATAACAAAAGGACACTCAATAGAGTTAACTGAGGATATTAAAAGAAATATCTTATTATCGATAAAAATATATATCCTTTACACAATACTGGAAAGTTTTTAATTAGAAATGCTTGCACAGAGTACTTTTAACCCCAGACAGAATCAGTAAAATAGTTCTTCCATAAAAGGAATATGTTGGAGATGTGAGCAACTACACAAGCAGATTGGAACCACATTTTCTTTGATTGTGTTAAAATTAAGCCATTTTGGAATGGTATTAATAACTTTCTACAAGCTTTACTTAATGAATCATTTTATGTAACTAAAGCTCTTGTATTATTAAATGTGAACGAAGGTTCTCATTTGAATAGGTCAAACGTGTATCTAGTATGAACTATACTTGCAATTTCAAGGACGTGTATAACAAGAAGATGGAATACAAACACAATAACAACTCTGGAAGACTTCTACAGCCTACTGAAGACCATAGCATTATTGGAAATTAAAATTAAAGAACTAAGAATTTATCAAAAGTCATTTATCAACAACCCTTGGGAAAAGTCTTATCGTTGATTGACACTATACAATAATTGATCAGACACTCTGATAATGGATTGGACATACTTATAAAGTAACTGAATATATTAAGATTTGTTGTAGTGCCAGGCTAATGTAAACAGTGTACATAGTTGTTTAAGATGTTATATATAAATACTATGGAATTCATTCAAATGTATTTGAAAAATAAAAAAAAAATTTTGAGAAAAAGAAATTATTTGTAACAGTTATAGCATTATTAGACAAGATAGACTAAACAAAAGAGGAAGTGGAGTAGCAGTTATGTTTAAAAACTCCCTAAAAATAGAAAAATTAAACTGTACACCCCCAAACATCCCAAATGCCAAACTCCTCATCACCCCCTTGCAGATAAATCTTCATAAAGCCATGATTATCATAGCTAAATATCTACCTCCAGGCAACAATTTCCCAAACATAGAACATCTCCTCTTATGGTCTGACTATACTTTCAATCAAGAAACTATCATCCTAGGCAATTTTAATCTAGACTGTCTCTGTTTCTCCTCAAACCACCCCACGAACTTTAGCAATCTATATAATTTCTCCCAAGTTATAAATTGTCCCACTCGCATCGACAAACACTCCAAAAAAGAGTCACTACTCGACTGGATACTAACTAACAAGCCTAGCCTAAGTGACCAGGCCGACTGCCTACCCATCAATCTTAGTGACCATGCCCCTACATTTCTACTTAGAAAAAGAATTCAAACTTAATCTCACAACCCCTTCAAATATATAAGCAGTAAGGTTCACTTCTCCCCTGACCTCTTTAATCTATCACTAAAATGCTGTGATTGGCCACCATTACATAACCTAAACCTTGACCTTGCAGTAGAATTTTTTAGCAACAAATTTCTGGAAACACTAAACAGCCTAGCCCCTACCAGAAAAATATGCACCAAATTCAAACAACTACCATGGCTTTCTTTTGACACCAAACAACTGATTAAGCAAAAAGATAGAGAAAGAACCCTATCTACCAAAAACAAATCTGACCTTACTACTTATCAGCAGCTAAGAAACTAAACTAAGAAAACTATCTTAAATGACAAAAAAAAAAAAAACACTACTTCCAAACCTCCCAACAAAGGTTCCTTCACAACCCACAAAAAATCTGGCAATCAATCAACTTCCTACTCAATCCTAGTAAAACCTCTGCCCCCCACTCCTTCCACAAGAAACACATCCGAACCCTTAGCTTTGCAGTTTAACTCTAACTTTATCAACTATATCTCCTATCTCCGTAATAATCACAAAACAACTGCCTCTCACGCTCCCCTCCCTCTAGTATTACAAACTCCTTCTTTAGACCTATTCAGACTTCTTACATTATAACTCTCCTAAGTAAACTGAAACCCTGTTGCCCAGCAGCCAGTCAACTACCAAATGAATTTCAAAAATAACAGCTGCATCCATTGCCTATCCTATCTCTATACTAATCAATTGTTCCATCTCTAAACAATATGCACCTCTTCCTGTGAAAAGTCACTCACATAATCCCCCTCCACAAGGGTGTCCCCTCTAGAGACATTTCAGACTACCACCCCCCTAGCTATCCTCCCACCCATAGCCAAAATCCTAGAGAAATGTATTCAGCTTCAGCTCCTCAAACACCTTATCACAAGCAACCTCCTATCCAATACCCAGCATTGTTTTAGACCCCAGTATAGCACAAACACAGACCTGCTATCCTTAATCAACACTATGCATCACCTTATGAACAAAGGACAACTAATCTCTGCAATTTTCCTAGACACGTTAAAAGCTTTTGACACCATTTCCCACCAACTTCTGCTCGACAAACTTGCTGCACTCAATCTCAGTCCAGCATCCCTGACATGGTTTCTCAGTTATCTATCAAACTGTCAATGGGCTACTAAATGGGAGAACAATCTCTTCCCACTCTCCCTGTATCCACTGGTGTACCCCAAGGTTCATTACTTGGCCCCCTGCTATTTATCATATTTACTAACAAACTTAATACAGCAACCCAACTTGCCTCAATCATACCATATGCCGATGATGCATCTCTTATCTGTTTAGCCCTCTCCCCAGAACAACTACAAGAAAAGATGCCAAAAGCATTCCTGGAAATTGAAACTTTCCTATCAAACCACCAACTCATCCTCAACCCAAATAAGACCAAATTAATAATTTTTAACAGCAAAACTGCCAAGCAGAGCTCCCCACCCCACTCTATTCATTCTGCAAATGGAACCAAAATCGATCCAGCAAACTAGGCCAAGCTCCTAGGTATTACAAAAGATGACTGTCTCAATTTCAATACTCATATTTCACTTACTATTAAAAAAGTCTGCACAAAACTTGGAGCTCTCTACAGAGCCAAACCTTACCTAACACCCCAAGCCAGGCTAGCTACAGCTAGACCTCAGTTCTCTCTACACTTCTCTATTGCTCTAACATCCTCACCAACTTATGCAAGACTGATCTTCATAATCTAGAAACTTGCTATAACATAATTGTTAAGTTTGAAACCAATCAACCCCATAAAGCCCACCACTGTTCTGCTCTTCTATAACTCAGCTGGCTACAACTCCCCTACCTGTTAACACTAAACCAGCTTACCCTCACCTATCCAATCATATACTACCCAAATAGCTGCCCTGCAATTTCTACCCTACTCCAACTACAGGTAAACAGCAGATCCCTTAGATTTTCCAATAGACCTCTACTGAAAAGAATATAATCACATAACAACAACGGTGACTCCCTCTTTTCATACAATATAGCCAAGTCTTGGAATGCCCTATCCTTAAGCTTACAAAACACTCCCTGCTGTTCTTCCTTTAAAACAAAATTAAAAGAATATCTAAAAAACAAGTGGATCTGCCATTGTAATACCCCTGGATAATGTCTGTCTCCTACTATGTCCTCTTCAACACCCATCTATTCTCTTTATAGCTGGGTATTTTCTATTTCTTCAACGTTATAGTTGAACATCTCCCAGCGTTTTTTTTTTATTTGATTTACTTTCAGTACTTCTTATTTTCTCTTTGTTACTCACTCTTAAACTCTACATGTGCTTAAATATCTTCATTAGGCATGTTCATTGTTTCTGTCTCAATTTTTCACCCAGTTAACAAGATTTTCTGTGGTATGCATGCTCTGTTTTGTTACTATGATACATTATTTCTCATTTAGTTTTTTTTCAAGATTTTTGTAATCTTCTTCTTTCAGCTTTTCCCGGTCAGGGGTCGCCACAGTGGAGCATCTGTCCACTCATGATTGGCAGTGGAGTTTTACAGTGTTGAGTTGCCAGCCCGGTGCCCAACCTTCCACAGAAGGCACACACATGCACACACTCACACCTAGGGCCAATTTAGAGTGTCCAATCCACTCTTTGGGATGTGGGAGGAAACCGGAGCACCTGGAGGAAACCCACGCGATCACAGGGAGGACATGCAGACTCTGCTCAAAAGGCACCCCAGCCAAGAATCGAACTGTAGAACCTCTTGCTGTGAGGCGGCAACGCTAACTGCTGCACCACCGTGGCCGCCCTTTCACGATTTTTGTAATGTACTGTAAAAAAAAGTTATGAACATCTATGTAACTCTATATTTGTAATTTCTATTTGTTATCTATTTGTGGAGCTTTTCTCCCTGGGTCTCCGCTGAAAATGGGCTACTAACCCAGTCGGATACTACCCGGTAAACAAATGTAAATAAATAAATAAATAAATGACATATTGCTGTTGCATGCATATTCATGTACTGTCATTTTTGTTTTTCAGCAGTAGAATTGCATCATGCACATGGAACCTCACAGGGTAATAACAATCAATGTAAGTATAATGACATGTAGCCATGCAACTACTGTACAGGCAAAGCAGTGCAGACAACATGTATAATGTTGTCTGCATTGGTTTACTATTGGAATGTCAATCAACAACAGTCGAGCATTTACAATATCAAGCTTAAATGTTGAATCCGAAATTTCAAATAGTAACCCACAATGCTACCACAACATGTTCGTAGGTTACAGCAATATGTAGCTGACCTATGTTGCATGACATTAATGTTGCTGCTTTTCTACACAGGGTCATCTGGCTAACAGGTTTACTATACATTACTGTGTTGTATGTTTCATCATGTCAGTATTTCTTTGCTTGCATACATGACTGTGTTGTCTTTCTGTTTACTTTATCACTGCAGGATCTGCAGTACAACACACAAACTCACAACATTGGGAGTCTATCAGTGGTATGCTATTAGATATGCTTCATACATGTCATTGCTGTTATTACTTTTGTTGTCCTCCATTAATACCGAGTCCTTCTACCCATTCATAGGACAGACTACATCATCATCAAGTGCACAGACACATGATAAGTGTATGTACTATCTACTGTATGTTTTAACACAGTTGGAATGGTCTGTGTTGGCAATGATGTGTTTAAGAATGCTATAACTTTGTTTCCGTACATTTCAGCCCTCTCCTCTTGCGCTGTCTTCCCATGAGGACTTGTCAGGTGTGTATTATGATTGTATTCCTCACATATATCAGATATGTTGGATATGTAATGAAAATTTCAGCTCCATTTTATATAGATTCCATGACCCATACACAGAAAATACCACATGGTAAGTCATTATTATCTGTAACATTGCATAGAGATATATGTGTCATATGCCATTAATGATATACAGCATGTGATATAAGCATGTGCTCCTGACCTATGTAGTCTTTTTTTTTAAACACTTTTATTGAATTATCACGTGACATAGGCACAGTTACACATATATAAAAGTAATCAAACTGTATTAACAAGTTAAAATGAACAAACATTATGCTTCACATATATTGCTATATATCATATAACCTAAGGAACATTACATAAATTATTCAGTTCCTGCCCCTTTTTTTAAAACAAGAAACAACCATCGCTTATGACATAAGCAATCATACAGTTATATAAATGAAAAACAAAAACACACCAACACAATCCTAGTTGCAAGCATTTTGCATCACAAACCTACCTATACACACCTAGTTGCAAAGACTTATGTCATCTGTCTCTTCTTTTAGCATATCAACTGCCTTTATCCTCCATTAACCCATCCACTGATCCTGATGTGGGATCTAATGTGTCTCAGTATTGTGGCATGGCACCTGGCACACAGGGGACTGACATGGTGATATATTCCATCCCAGATGGTAACAGTCATGTGGATGTGGCTGTAGCCTCAGATGTGGAGGAAAACTTGTCCAGTCATTCTGGCAATGAGAGGACATCAGATGGTGGACAGGATGAGGCCTGTGGAAAACAGATCCATGTTGAGACTGCTGCTGACGTTGACAGCTCCCCACAACACATTGATACTACACATCACAGTAGATGTAAGCATGCAGCTGGTGTGCATGGGTACATGTCAGAGGGTGTCCTCCTACTTCTACAGGCAAATGAACATTTCCAGTAACATTATGAATCTGACATCATTGCACTTACCTGGGCCACAGATTGTGTTCTGCACAGCAATCATAATGGTTAAGGTATTTACCTTACTGACACAAGGTACAGGGTTTGATTCTCACATGGGGTAATTGGCTAGGCTTAAAATGGCCAAAAGGGCAGTTAGCCTAGTACTCATCTCATATGTAAGTGGTTGGCATAATGGTTAAGGTGGTCACCTCAGTGACACAGGGTACAGGGTTTGATTCTCACTTTAGGGGAATGTCTAACTGGTACAGTAGTTAAGGTATTTGCTTCCTATCCGCAAGGTACAAGGTTTGAGCCTCACCTCTTGCAAGATTCATTGACTGGAGAGATAGCTTTCTCATTGGGGAGGTTGGGCATAATGGTTAAGGTGTTTACCTTACAGAAACAAGGTTCAGGGTTTAACCCAGAAGGGCAGTTAGCCTAGCACTAATCTATGAACCTATGTATTGCACACCAGCTGAGTGTGCTGCATGAAGGACAGTAGTGCATACATGGTGAGGTAATGATGTCATTGACTGCATATAATGAAAGTATGCTATCTGTGCACAGTCTGTAGAATCCCTGGACTTGACAGTACTACAGCAGCACTGTAATACAAGCAAGATTTTGTGTGCCCTGACTGTGCTTAGCCAATTTCCACATAGGAGAGGCAGGCCCACTCTCAGCAGAACAAGCCTTCTCATCAGGCATCAATGTCTATGTTTCAATGTGCACTTCTGCTGCTGGCCCATGCTGAGGACCCAGTAGTCATGACCAGTCAGTCAAGTTGCAGTCATGGTCCTTCATGCAGTGTAACTCCAGTTACTGACATCACCCCATTGTTCTCCTCTGTGGAGAAGCCTGGGTCAAGTGTTTCCATACTCAGTCCAGACTCTTGTGTGAGCCATCAGTGTGGGTGCCCTAGGCTGCATTAGAATGGCATTGACAGTTGATTCACTTTATAATGTTGTAAATGTTACAACGAAGTAACTAAGCAGTCCCAATAGCTATAAAAGCATAAAACTTTTTATTTGTACAACACAGACACGGTAAGCACTTTCACTATTAAGCTTCTTCAGACTTTTATGGTCTGAAGAAGCTTAATAACAAAAGCGCTTACCGTGCCTGTGTTGTACAAATAAAAGGTTTTATGCTTTTATATCTATTGGGACTGCTTGGTTACTTCGTTGTAACATTTACAACATTATTCGTGACTTCCATTTACTACAACAAAGTATTTGCCTTGTGGGATGTTTGCTACACTTCCTTACATTTAGTTGATCCACTTTATTTGATAGTGTCAATCTTACTCCATGGCAATGATGATTCCTGTGCAGAACACTGACAATGTCATCTGTCTGTGTTTGTTGACAAGTATGATGCCAAGAGAGTCTGACAGTTTTAATAAACATAGCTGACTCCATTTATTCAATTTCTTGAATAGTGATATATTTTTCTTGTGATATTAACAACAGTTTTGCATTGTGTCCTGAGTTGTTTTCCTGTCTGCATCTTTTTATAATGAACAGAAAGGAATGTGTTGCATGGATGTGTGTCCCTTATTGTCTGCCATGCTCAGATACACCAGTATGAGTCTGTATTCATAAGTGTGTCAGCTGTGTCTTGAGTCAATGATCTAGATGATCCCTGTTGTGATAGATTTGTATATGTTCTTCCTGTAATATGTTATGATTATGTTGTTATGTCGGATCCTCAGTGTGTACATTTAGTCGGTAATTGCTATTAAATGCAATCTGAGCTGCTGTGATGGGGCAACACCAGAACATCAGTTCTTAATGTGTGTACTTCTGTGCACGTGGCTTGTCAAAATTGTGTGTCAGATGCTGCCGTGTTACCTGGGCTTGCACTTGGGGTCACACCCTGTATTACCCACCCCTGTGTCTTCTGCCCCCATGCCTTCCTGCTCCTCCTCTGATACCTGTCAGATGTCATCTTCAGACATCTGGAGTTCTTGGGGTAGTTCACCCACACCTGTATCTAGAAGACCACCATATGCTATTGTTAACATGCTGTGTACCAAGGTGCACACACTTAACATCTGTGCTGGCTTCTCAGGTGTATATTGCAGTGCACTCCCAGATGTGTTCAGCCACCTGAGCCTAGCTTTCAGTACACTGAACACATATCTATGGTGTTTCTGGTTGTTGGGTGCACTCTATTGTAGGTCTCCTCCACAGGGTATATTGTTCACGGTATGGTGTCATTAGCCACGGCTTGAGTGCATAACCACAGTCACCAGCTGATTGGAATAATAACACATTTGGTCAGCATGGATATTGTTGGGAGGGGTATCCTTCGCTTACATCCTAGCTGTGTTCCTGTACCTACCCAATAATAGTCCCTCGGGTATTTCATCTGGTTGGAATGCAGCCCTCAGGCCACTTTCCCTCCATTTGGCAGCATCCTGGATACTTCCAGGGAGTATTGCCATGAATTTTGTTATTCTGCCATCTGCTGCACACACAACCTCAGAGTTCAGGGGTGGCCAGCCCTTTCTCTGAATTAATGAATCTGTCTGCTTCTGAATGAATTTGTGTCTTGATATGTATGTGGATTCCATCTATTGCACCAAGTACAGGTGGGAAATTTGCAAGATTATATAACTGGTGCATAATATTTCTGCTCCATGGGGTTAGATGGAAAGTGTACATAGTCACCCACCTTGCTGAACCTAAAAATAATAATGATACTACAGTTTACAATAGAATGAGACAAGGATCCAAAAGATATCAGCAAATTCCAAAACTCCTCATTACATATGTTAAGGATTTTGTGTCCCCTGCTGTTGATGTCAATATCCCATATCCCTTCTAGTTCTAATTCTAAGACCACTGTACCTCACAAAAGGGAAATACTTCAAGATCCTGAAATTTTATAACTGGTATATATTCTCCATAATAGCACTTAAAATTGTACTTTCCTTTGATTGCAGTTAAGACCCTTAGACTTTCAATGAATATCTGTATGGATTTACTATGTGATGTGGGGCAAATGCACTTTAGGTAAGGACAGTGTGTCTTTTTCTAATGTTGGATTTAAAGAAAAATAATAATCATTATCATTTCCCAATTCCCAGCAATAATCTCCAGATCATTCTTGTCAACCCCCAGGAGTTTCCATGCAAGCACAGAGATACACCCTTCAATCATTTCTTGGGTCTTCCTAGGATCCTCTTCCCCATGGGGTGTTCCTTCGACAACTCACATGGGAAGCACCGAGGGACATCTTCATAAGCTATTAAAACCATCTGAAGTAACTCCTCTCAGCATGGAGGAAAAGAGGATGCAGTCCATGGCAAAAGAAAGAACAGACAACCTATTGAGATCAGATCAGTGGAAAACTTAATTTTTAAGAAAAAGATGGCTGAGTGGTATGGGGATAAAGCATTTTGGACAGGGTATGGATGAAGTGTGGTCGGTTATGATTTTTATGAGGTTGTTAGCCATATAGCTACATTAAATTATTGAAACATTAAATGTGTTAAAAATCCCATTCAATGCCTGTTTAGTTTAGTACAAGTGTTGTGTAACATAAACTGATATACATTTGTTGTGAACTTTAGAGTAGTTGTTCTTCCAAGAAATTTTCTGATTACCACACTATACTTATCAAGTTCTGAACTATAAATGCCATATAAACTTACATATTAAACTATTGACCAAAACTGTCTGTATACTTAATATGCTAACAAATCTGTTTTGCTACTAATTTGAAAAAATTATATTTCTTTCTTTGGTGTTTTATATATATTCTGCTTCACTGAATAAAAAGTTATACTAGTCAGTTGAAACGTTTGATGCCAAATCTTGTCATTTGCTGTCATGTATTCTTTTTTTATGTCATGTAACCTGGATCATGCTTAAAATGGTTCTTAGACCACTCCTCCCACCCATTTAACAACTGTAAAATGAATAAAATAATTTGAAAAACCCTTCAATGTTAAAGTAGTAACAGGATTTTTGATGACCATCGATGCACTTAAGCTTATGCTAGTTTCT
Organism: Protopterus annectens; assembly: GCF_019279795.1. NCBI lineage: Eukaryota > Metazoa > Chordata > Ceratodontiformes > Protopteridae > Protopterus > Protopterus annectens. Next base: position 1,519,050,586 of record NC_056729.1, read on the forward strand.
TTGCATTCACTATCAGTGGATGAAACTGAATGCAGCAAGGATTGGAATCTCTGAAATGCATTCACAAAACAAAAAAGGCAGGAAAAAAAAACACTTTTTTAAGTTTTTTTTTTTTTGGTGGAGAAATGCCCCCTGCATCCCTATTGTGGGACAAGCCTCTCACCTTATAAATACCAACTTCATGGGCTCACCAACTCAAAGAAGAGAGAAATTAACCAAAAGTTCATCCCACCTAGAAGAACTCACAGACGTTTTTTCCTGTGAAAGAACTACAATTATCAGTGAGTTGAACTTCAGGCAACTGATGCTCATGAGTTCAATCTTTGTCCAATTGTAGGTAACCCATTCATTTTACCTGTTGGCTTTGTTAAGTCTTTGAACAATTCAATCTTTCTCTTAGAACATAAAAAAGAGTATTACAAGCTTTATAGTATAAATGGTTTCATATTATAGAAACCTGTACAAGGTCTTCACCATTTTAGTGTCCATTATTTCCAGAGTCCTTTAAAATTTAGCTCTATCTTCAACCCCCACTTCCCCAATACTTCCCTTGAAATCCCTTATAGGTTCATAGGTTCATAGGTTCATACTAGGCTAGCTGCCCTAGGGCATTTATAAGCCTAGCCAGAATGTGTTTGGCTTTCACCACCCATTTTAAATTTATTTTGCTATGCCCTTTTTCGAGGTTAGTATACTATGTCTCTATCTAACAGTGACACAGAAGTGATACCCGGGGTAAACCTACGATCTCCCATCCACTCATCAAGATTCCTCTTGAAGAGAGTCAATGAGGGACTCTGCCTAACCTGGACTGGGATTTTATTCCAGAGTGAAGGGAGCCTCTGGGTTATGAATCTGTCCCTCCAGCATGTCCTATTTATTTCAGTGCTGAGGTCCAAGTCTCTCGAGCGTAGCTCGATGGGATTTGGATTTTCTGAGGTGCAGCATGTCCATTAATTCGGGTTGGACATGGCTTTATCGTCAGGCACAGATCTCCTCTGAACAGGCGGTATGCCACTGAGTAGAGCTGGAGTTTCTTTAACCGGGCAGCATATGGCATCTGTTTGAGCCCTTTGATCCTCTTGGTGAGGTACTTTTGGGTTCTTTCCAGTTGCTGCAGGTGTCTGGTAAGGTACATCCCAAAAGGGGCATTGTACTCAATTATGGGCCTGATGAGGGATGAGTAAAGAGGCACGATGACCTCCCTGATCTAGATGTGAATCCCTTCATGATTAGGTGGGCTATATAAAATGTTTTTCTAACCACTTTGGCCACGTGGTTGTCAAATGAGAGATTGCTATCAACTTGGGTCCCCAGGTCCCTAATTACTTCTTCTGTACTTAATGGATTTCCACCTATGTGGTAATTTGTGGGCACTTTGTTTTTGCCAAAGGGGATGACTATACACTTTTTTGGCATTTAGCTTGAGGCCATGGCTCTGGCACCAGTTGTCTGTTTCTATGAGGCCCTTTTGGAGGATGCTTATGTCGGCTGGAGAGTCGATTATGGCACCCAGTTTGCAGTCATCTGCGAACTTGGTCAGCCACAGTCCTTCCGTGTTGGCCTGTACCTCTGAGAAATATATACCGAACAAGAGAGGTCCCAGGACTGAGCCTTGTGGGACACCACTTGTAACTGGTTTGGAGTCTGACATGGCTCCAGCAATTCTAACCATGTGGGTTCTGTCCTTGAGCCAGTTTGCAATCCATCTAGTGACATAGGGGTTTATATTTAAGCTGGTGAGCTTATCTATAATGCCTGAGTGGGGTATTGTATCGAAGGCATTTGCGAGGTCCAGGTAGGCTGTGTGGACCACCTTCCCTCGTCAATGGCCTTGGTGACTGTTTCAAAGAAATCAACCAGGTTTAAGAGGCAGGATCTGCCCTTAACAAAGCCGAACTGGGTAGGATCCAGTGTTTGTAGGTCCCCAATATCTTTATTTATGAGGTCCATGATGATCCTTTCCATAGCTTTGCAGACCAAGCTAGTCAGGCTTATGGGGTGATAGTTTCCAGGATCCGTTGAGGCACCACCTTTATGGAGAGGGACCACTGTTGCTGTACGCCACTCTTTGGGCACATATCCTGTAGTAAGGCTGAGATTGAACAGTAGTTTTATGTTTGGGTTTAGCTCTTCTTTGAGTTCATGTAGGACGCAGCCGGGACACCATCTGGTCCCATTGATGCTGTGTTTTTGCTTTGGAGAGGCGGCTCTTTCCTGAGCATCTGAGATGTCAGGGGCAGCACTCTGCTGGGATAGATATTTGCCCTTTTGGTGGGGAGGGGAGAAGTTTGCTGGTCCTGTCAGCTAGGATATTGGCAATGTCTGTGGGTTCGGTGTATTTTTGTCATTTTGGACTAATTCTGAGCATATCTGGGAATTACCACCCAGGTTCCTAACATAACTAAAGAAAGCCTTGTGATTATCCTTAGTGTCCTGTGTAATTTTTCTCTCGAAGCTGGCCTTAGACAATTTTATGTGTGCCCGTAGTTTTTTGCTAATACTGATCAGTGATGCCTTCCCTTTTTGGGATTTTGCTTTATCATTTAGTAGCTTCCTCCTTCTATTGTATAGTTTGTTTATGGCTGGGGTCCACCAGACAGGACGTCTGCCTTTGGAGGATTGGGTCTTGGTTTTATTTGGGATCGCATGATCCATGCATTCCTGAAGGTGTTCATAGAATGCGTTTATAAAGGATTCTGCGGTCTGGGCTGTATTTTCCACAGGCCCGGGGGCTTTGAAGGATTCCACCTCAGGTTTGAGGAGTGTAAAATTTGCTTTAGAGAAGTTTTTTACTGTGGTTTTCTGGGCAGGGGGTGGGGTCGGGATGTGAATATCCAGTGAGATTAGTTTATGGTCTGATCTTACCAGTGAGGGATACACTTCTGGACTGGAGCATAGAGTCCCCATGTTGGTGATGATCAGGTCCAGTATGTTTTCCCCTCTTGTGGGAGTGGTAACAAGTTGTTCCATAGCATTTGAGTTTATAAATTCTAGGAACCTTTGGGCTAGGTGTTGGAGCTAGAGTAATGCTCCCAGTCTATGTTTGGGTAGTTGAAGTCGCCCAATATAATGGTGTTTGGAGAGACCTTCATATTTTCCAGTGTTCTCAGGAAGGCCGAGTGGGGTTCCTGGTTTTGGGAGGGTGGTCTGTAGCAGGCTATAAACTGGAAGGCAGTTTTACCCACTGTTAGTTGCACAAGGATAGTCTCTGATGCTTCGTGCTTTGCCACCAACCTGGAGGTGTGGGTATCTTTGATGAATATCGATACTCCCCCTCCTTTTGTGGTTCGGTCCAAGTTTTGGGCCGAAAAGCATGGTATGAGGTATAACCTGGTAGTGCTGGGGTGCTCTCGGGAGCCCTGAACCAGGTTTCTGTTACTGCACAGATATCGATGTTCTCCATGCTAAGGAGAGTTTCGAGTGCGTGCATCTTGAGGTTTAGACTTCTGGCGTTGAGTAGCATTACTCTTAGTTTCTTATCCCTTGTGATACCTATGGAGGTGGGTTTGTCTTTTGAGCCTTGCCTAAAAAAGGCACTATGGGGGTAGCAAGAGCCTTTGCCAATATCCGAAAGCCCAGGGGTGACAGGTGCAAGCCGTCCCTAGCGAAGCATCGTGGCTTGTCGAGCATATCATCCCAAGCTGACAGGCATTGGATCCCCTTCTAGCATATTCTCACAACTGTTGAAATGGAGCAGGTCCTAGTTGTGCACACTTAGGCCAAAAGCACTGCTACAATGAACCCTGACAATATCCCCAGTTGCCTCCTAAATAGACTAAAACATGGCCTAGCAAGACCAATAGAGGCACAGTTCAACTGCAACCTCAAAACAGGTTATGTAGAGAGTGAATGGAGAACCACAACAGTCATCCCTTTCTGCAAGGGTGGACCACCAACTGACCCTGGAAATTACAAGACCCATCAGTCAAGCAAGACTTATATACAAAGCTATAGAACAAATTATCATGGAAATGATCAACAAAGATTTTGGCAACCTACATACACTGGACCCATCCCATTTGGCTTTGCCAAGAGAAGGTCTTGCTTACTCAGCCTGGCAGACTTCTTCAAGAGAGTCAGCAAGGCTGTTGAAGAGGGAAAAATGGTGCACGTTGCTTATCTCGACCCATGGCCAAGGCATTCAGTACAATACTCCACTAAGGTATTGTTAACAAATTCACAAAACTAGGCATAAATCCCTACATAACTCACTGGATTGCTGGCTGGCTCACAGATCAGACCCAAGAAATCAGGACTGGTGAGACAACTTCCACGAGGAGACCAATCACGACCAGTGAACTTCAGGGCTCTGTGTTTGGCCTACTCCTATTTGACATTTACTTCCCAGAAGTCAAGGCTAATGTTGAAAGCCTCTGTCTCACTAACTTTGAGAAGACTGTAAATTGAGAGCTATTATAGATTCATCCCATGACACAAATATCCTACAAGAGGGTCTGACAGAAACAAGTAATTTGTGCCAGAGCCACGTATTTAAAAATCAACATGAAGAAATGCATTATAGTGAGCTTCCGGAGCTTGTCCACCCAAGTTAATTACTCCATTGATAAAACACCCCTAAGAGTTGACCCAGTAGTTAAGGATTTGGAAGCTTGTGTTTATAACAATTTGATATTCGTCTATCATGTAGCCAAATCATTCTATGTCACTCAACTCATAAGCAAGGGTATGACATCCAGGTCCAAGAAAGTTATAATACTACTCTACTAATTCCTTATCAGACCCATCACCAAATACAACACTCCCTTTGGCATGTACCTTATCAGGCAGCTGCAACAAATGGAATGCCCTCAAAGGTTTCTTATCAGAAGAATCCAGGGTATGAATACCCTGTCCTACACAGATCGCCTTGAGACCCTGTCTCTTTCTGAGAGGTGATCTTTGCCTCACATATAAGGCATCCTCAGACACATCTCTAATGGACCTTTTTCACATCTGCAAAGCAAACAGCATCGGGAACAATTGATCCAAGTACATGAACTTTGAGTCTACAAAACAAATAAAACAAGCTAGTGAGACCAATATGTGTCTCAAAGGATCCCACAGTATTTAAGAACCCCCCCCCCACCCATCCACATGAAGCAAAGTTCTACTCTGAACTTTTTCAAGTGAAACCTTGATTGCTAGGATTGAATTTGTAAATTCATCCCAGTCCGACTCCCATATCTCTGATGGACAGAGGCTGACAGTAAGTTAACTAATCCTGAACTAACATACTCCCCACTTAGCTATCTCCTTATTAACATACCCCTACCATATAGGCTTCCAATGTACTGGGTATGGTTGCATAGTTAGGGTTATAAAGAACCTGGTGGTCTATAGCCTAGTACAAAGATATGACCCTATGGACCTATAATGTGTTCCAAAGTTAGCAAATCTTTCTAGAGTTGGCAAAGACCATGTTAATTGTATTTTTAAAGTTTATGTCACTAAAGAAAGTTCAGGTGTTAGCCATACCTCTCAACTGTCCCTGATTTTGCAGAATGTCCTTGGTATTGCTTCATATGTTTGCCATGTCCTGTGCAAAAGGGTTGATTTTTCTGGTAAATCATAAAGGATTACAGTTAGTCAATACTGACAGACATTAGAATTTCATACTTCTTGGTGTTCACAAAATCCATGTTGATGAAAAAACTGTTGTTCTACTAACTTTCTTAAAGTAAATTAGAGTAATATTTAAAAACTGCCCTTGATTTTGGGCCTCTGCCATTATTTACAGAATTTTGTAGCAAAGACTGAGAGGTATGGTATCGGTTGTTAGATTACAACCAGACAGTTTCACTTCCTTAATGCTTTATGAGCAAGGGCTAGAACAGGCAATCTAACTTTACAACTTTACTACCCATCTCACAGTATAGTTTTAAAGACCAGAATTGAAGGGTCGATTTGTAAATTTAATACAGTAACTACCGTCTAGCTGAAAATTGGGAGAAATACTTGTACTTCATTTTCTTGCTTGAAACTTACAGAATTTACACAAATGGATGAGGTATGTACCATTCAAGGAAGAAGTTGGTAGTCTAAAGAACTAACAATATACAACTATGCTATAAAGACAACAAGTACATATTGCTACAAATAAGGTGGGAGCATTTTATAGTGTGTTCTTCGAGTAGGTATGGTCATACACAATTGTCTAAATATAGAATAAAATATAAAAGGACAATCAAAAACAAGTCATACACTGATCTGACAAATCAAGGGTACAAACCATAAAAAAACAGAATGAAGAGTACATTAAAGCATTGTGAACTCAGAAAGCAATTTTTATCAGGTCCCTTATGGAGACTGTTAACAATGGAGATGGTAAGTGGTCAAGGAAGAAAAAAGCATAATTAAAGAATGACATGTCTGCAGTTTTTTAGATTTAAAATTGGTAGAATCTGAAATCATTTGGGTACATTCTAAGATAGGGATAGAATAGGTTCATAGGTTTTGTTATTGACAAAAGAATCATATGTTTATAAGCAAAGGGGCGGACACTTCTACATGAAGTTTCATGATTAAACAGGGAAAGACAGCAGCTGATAATAGTTTGACAGTGCACAGGGTATAGGCAGAATAAGGCAGATAATTTCAGAGACTACAGGGACTAATGCATCGAAGAAGATTGAACATATAGCCAAATAATGCCTCAACAGTGAAAACAATAATTCAAATCACCTTAAGGCCCTATCTCTTTACACAGTCTCCTATAGGTTACTTAGAAGTGATCTTTGTTATATAAGGCATCCTCAGACCTGGCTCTGATGGAACATTTTCACAACCTCAAAGAAAACAACACTAGAAGCATTAGATCCCTATATCTCTGGGGATCATTTGGTTCTTCCAAATGATACTTTTCTCATTGGAATGCAGTAAGTCTATACCATCTTATTGTGGAAGGATTTGTAGTTACGAAACAATAAGATCACTTTTACAATGGATGATCATAAAGAACTGATATCACTACCAAATAAATTGCTAGCAGTAAGCACAGCAAGAAGACATCTTACACGTTTTTGTCTCCAGTCAATACATTGTATCCATTTTATTTATTTCTTATTTGTTTACCAGGAAAGTCCACTAGGATAGAGCCTATTTTCAGCAGAGGCCCAGGGAGAAACATTCCGGACACATGTCTTTGAAATATGGGTGGAAACCAGAGCACCCAGAGGAAACCCATACAAATGCAGGGAGGACATGCAGACTCCAAACAGAAGGCACCCCAGCCGAAATTGAACCAGGAAACCTCTTGCTCTGAGGTGACAATGCTAACTGTTGCACCACTGCATCTGCTCAAAGTGGTATTCTCTTTCATTAATACAAGGCTTGAAAATGAAGTGCTCAACTCAAACAAATGGGTCTGTATTTTATAGGTTTTCTCATGAAAGCTAGCACAATTTTATATATAAAATATCACATGGAATGTGGTTTTGTAACAAAAAAGTTCTTTTTATTGTAAAGCTAGGTTAAAAAAAAAGCTTTGGCAATTGTACATGTTAAATCATAGACCTTGAACTGCGGGTCTGCACTCATTTGTATCCAATAAATATTGTGTGTGCTTTGATTTGAAAAAATGAATTCTTGAAGCCATTTTGACATCAGTCATTAATAAAATCCAGACCATATAGTAAGACCCCTGCAGCCACAGATCTGCTTGTTAAAGACTTTGCTTATAAAAACATGAATTTCTAAATTGGTGCTGTAAGTTTCTTCTTAGAGGGAAATGTTAAAAAAGAAGTACAGATTGTTGCATAAAGAATGACAGACTGTAGTTATTCAAAAAAGGAAATAATACATGCTGAAAGTAAACTAAGACTATGAACTGTATTTATAGCTGGGGGAACAAAAATGCATTACTTTGGAATGTGATGGAGGTCCTTCATTTCACTGTCAGAAAATAAAAGAATGAAATGTGGATGGCAAACGGCCAGGAAAACGGAATACATCAAAACTAAATAATGCCTAGGAAACTAAAAGAAGTTGTTTGAAAAAAAAATCTTAGGAAGTGGCCAAGAGGCTGAAATGCAGTTGCATCTCAAAAATGGTAGTAGATCAAATGCATAGCAAAATGTATTCATTTAACACGCGTTTTCTAGTAAATAAAAATGTATTCTTAAGACAGATTTCCAAATAGGCTAACAAAGCCACCTTAATATATTTGTCACTCATGGTCATCATTTGATAACTGAGACTGTTACTTCTGAGAGCACACATTAGGCAAGCAAACATAAAACTCACATACACAAACACATACACACATGTGGATAAATACATACACACATGCACAAATAAACAGACACATGAGCACATGTGCAGATGTTTTGCATGAATCTTAAAAATAGTTATGCAAAAGTCAAATTTAAAGATGGTAAGACTTTGAACATGCTGAGAAATTCCTTGTGTGATGTTTGGGCAGTTCAGAAAAAGTACATTCTGAAATAAAAATGCAGGACTAATAAGGAAATACTTAAATGCAGTCTAGATTCTTATAGTAGGCTAGCTGCCAGTAGCTGTCTGGAGATATACAAAAGTTTCAGAATGTAAAGCAAAGACCATGAAATGAAAACATCCAGCAAATGTTATATTATAAGAAGGATAATTTAACTTTGAACCCCAAATCTCATCATTAAAAGTTAGTGGTGTACCCTTTTCTGTAGTGTCACCTCCTGCTGAACTCTCTCTTCACTGCCACTGCTTTTCACGAATAAAATACAGGTACATCTGTTTTGCTGTTATAATAATAGCTTATCATGATTAAGGAAAAAAATATTTCAAACATGAAAGGCATATACTACATGTGTGAAGAATTACCACTTTTCCACTTTCACCATTAACCCTTTCTGTTCTGCACATAGGTTCATAGGTAGGTACTAGGTTACTGGCTCTAGGGCCTATATAAGCCTAGCCAAAAAGGTACCCTGGCTTTCGCCACCCAAGAAAATTATTTACCTGTGCCTCTGTCATGCAGAGCCATAGATATGATCCCTGGGGTGAATTTCCTATTTCCCATCCAATCATCAAGATTTTTCTAAAAGAGTACTAATGAGGAGCTTTGTTTGATATAGATAGGTAGTTTGTTCTAGAGTATGGGAAGTCTCTGGGACAGGAATCTATCCCTCCAGCATGTTCTGTTTATTGTGGTGACAAGGGTTAGGTCCCTAGAGCATGTAGCTTGGAGGGATTGGGATTTCTTTAAGTGGAGCATGTCCAACAGCGCTGGGTTTGACATAACTTTGCATGTTAGGCAGAGATCGCCTCTGAGTAGGCGATATGCGACAGAGTAAAGCTGGAGTTTTTTGAGACTGTCTGCGTAGGGCATCTGTTTGAGGCTGGTAATCCTTTTTGTGAGGCATTTCTGTGGCCTTTCCAGTTGTTGTAGATGTCTTGTGAGGTACATACCAAAAGAGGCGTTGTACTTTATTATGGGTCTAATGAGTGATGAGTAGAGGGGAACAATGACCTTTTTTTTCCTGGATGAGAAACCTTTTGTGATGAGGTGTGCCACAAAGAAGGATTTCATGACTACTGTGGCAATGTGATTATCAAAGGAGAGACTATTGTCCACCTGTGTCACAAGGTCTCTTATCACACTTTCGGTGTTAAGTAGACTATCACCTATGTGGTAGATCATGGGAGGAGAATGCACTTTTTGGCATTAAGCGTGAGGCCATGGCTTTGACACCAGGCATCTGTCTCAATGAGGCCCTTTTGTAAGCTGTCCACATTGTTGAGTTTCGATTATGGCTCCTAGTTTGTAGCCATCTACTAAGTTCATTAACCAAAGACCTACTGTGTTAGCCTGTACTTCAGAGAAGTAGATACCAAACAGGAGAGGACCCAGGACTGAACCCTGTGGTACTCCACTTGTCACTGGTCTGAAGTCAGATTTGGAGTCTGCTACTTTCACAGTGTGGGTTCTGTCAGTGAGCCAGTTGGTAATCCATCTTGTGACATAGGGATTTATACCTAGTTTAGTGAGTTTATCTATAATTCCAGAGTGGGGGATGGTATCAAAAGCTTTGGCGAGATCTAGATAGACTGTGTGAACCACGTTACCCTTATCTATGGCTTTGGTGACTGCTTCAAAGAAGTCTATCAGGTTTAGGAGACATGATCTGCCTTTTACAAACTTGAACTGGGTGGGGTCCAGAGTTTGGAGATTACCAATGTCTTTGTTTATAAGTTCCATGATGATACGTTCTATGGCCTTGCAGACAAGGCTCATCAGGCTAATGGGGAGGTAGTTCCCAGGGTCCATGGTGGATCCCCCTTTTTGGAGTGGGATAACCATCATTGTGCGCCATTCAGTGGCCACAAAGCTTGAAGTGAGGCTATGATTGAATATGGTACTTAGGTGGGGTGCCAGTTATTTCTGTAGTTCATGTAGAACGAAGCATGGGATGTTGTCAGGTCCCATGGATGCTGTGTTCTTGGCTTTGGAGAGTGTGTTTTTTACCTGTGTAGCCGTGATTACAGGAACTTTGTATTCTTCTGGTATAAAGATGGACTATTTAGGGGGTGAGAGTGGGGTAAAGTTAGCATTGAAATTATCTGCCAGGATGTTGGCTATATCAGTTGGTTCTGTATATTTAGTGCCATTGTGCTGTAACTCAGAGCAGATCTGAGTGTTGCCATTGAGATTCTTGACATAGCTATAGAATGCTTTGTGGTTGTCTTTAGAAACAGTGGCAATTTTGTTTTCATAACTAGCTTTGCAGGATTTTATGAGGGATCTCAGCTTCTTACTCAGGCTGACCAGGGAGTTCCTCCAATCATGGGATTTAACTCTTTTTTGCAGCAGTTTCTTTCTTCTGTTGTAGAGTTTGTTTATGGCAGGGGACCAACAGATTGGCTTCCTTTTTTGGAGGATAGCATCTTGGTTCTGTTAGGGATAGCACAATCCATGCACTCGTGTAAGTGCCTATAAAGTGCATTTGTGTAGGATTCAGCAGTCGTACCTCTATTGTCCGTCTGCATGGATGTCGTGAAGTTTGCCACTTCTGTCTTAAGAAGCATGAAGTTGGCTTTGGAGAAATTTTTTACGGTGGTTTCCCTAATGGCAGGTGGGAGTGGGTTATGGATGTCTAGGGCGATTAGCTTGTGGTCGGATCTGACCAATGAGAAATTGACCTCTGGTGTGGAACACCGGTTGCCCATGTTGGTAATGACCAAGTCTAGGATATTGCTGCCCCTGGTGGGGGTGGGGATAAGTTGATCCAAGGCGTTGGAATTTATGAATTCCAGAAAACATTGAGCAAAAGAGTTGGTACATGAGTAGTTTTCCCAGTTAATGGTGGGGTAGTTGAAATCGCCCATTATTAGGGTGTTAGGTTGTACCCAAATATTTTCCAGTGTATCAAGAAATGAGGTGTGGGAATTCTGAAGCATGGTGGGGGATCTGTAGCATGCTACAATTTGGATTGTGGTCTTGCCCAGAGTTAGTTGTACTTGGATAATCTCGGATGCATTATGCTGAGCAACTAGCCTGGAGGAGTGGATATCCTTAATGAATATGGACATGCCTCTGCCTTTAGTGTTTCGGTTCAGGTTAGGTGGCTGAAAGGTGTGGTATGAATTATAGGCTGGTAATGCAGGGGTGCTGTCTGGAGCCTTGAACCAGGTCTCTGTCACTGCACAGATGTTGACCTTCTCCAATTTAAGGAGTCCCTTGAGTGAGTGCATTTTGAGATTTAGACTTCTAGCATCGAGTAGCATTACTCTCAGATTTTGCTTGCTTGTACCTGTTATGATGAAGAATTTGTCATTTGAGCCTTGCCTAAAAAAGGCACTATAGGGGTGGCAAAAGCCTTAGCCAATATCCGCAATCCCAAGGGTGTACAGGTGCAGGCCATCTCTGGCAAAGCATCGTGGTCTGTCGATCATGTCATCCCAGGCAGACAGATTCTGGATCCCTTTTGAATGACACCAAAAGCTTAGCCAATTGTTGAAGTCAATCATTTTGTCCTTGTACTGTGGTATCATTCTGGGTGATGGCAGGATGCTACTCAGGGCTACGGTCATACCTGCCTGAGCTACAAGATCACAGAGCTCCTCCATGTCTCTTTTCATGTAGTCCAGGGAGGTACATCTCATAGGTTCATAGGTTCATAGGTAGGTACTAGGCTATCTGCCCGAAGGCATTTATAAGCCTAGCCAGAATGTGTTGGCTTTCACCTCCCCATTAGATTAGTTCCCTGTGCCTCTGCCCAGCAGAGCCACTGAAGTGATCCCTGGGGTAAACTTTCTGTTTCTCATCCACTCATCAAGGTTTCTCTTGAGGAGTGTTAGCGAGGAGCTCTGCTTAATGTAGACTGGAATCTTGTTCCAAAGCATGGGAAGTCTCTGGTACAGTAATTTATCCCTCCAGCATGTCCTATTTATTGTTGTGGTGAAGTTTAGATCCTTAGAGCGTGTGACTTGAGGGGATATGGTTTTCTATAGGTGAAGCATGTCCATCAATTCTGGATTGGACATGACCTTGTATGTCAGGCAGAGATCACCTCTGAGTAGGCAGTATGCAATCAAGTACAGCTGGAGTTTCTTCAGTTAAGCTGCATAGGGCATCTGTTTGAGGCCAGTGATCCTCTTGGTGAGGTACTTCTCTGGTTTTTCCAGCTGTTGAAGGTGTCTTGTAAGGTACATCCCAAATGGGGCGTTGTACTCTATGATGGCTCTGATGAGTGATAGTAGAGGGGCACAATGACCTATTTTGATCTGGATGCGAACCCTTTTGTGATTAGGTGGGCCACATAGAAGGATTTTCTAACCATTTTGGCAATGTGATTATCAAAGGAGAGATTACTATCTACTTGGGTCCCCAGATCCCTTATTATGTCTTCCGTATTTAGGGGACTACCACCTATGTGGTAGTTTGTGGGTACTTTGTTTTTTCCAAAGGGGATGACTATGCACTTTTTGGCATTTAGCTTGAGGCCATGATTTTGACACCAGGTATCCATCTCAGTGAGACCCTTTTGGAGGATGTCTGTGTCAGCCAGAGAGGCAATTATAGCCCCTAGATTGCAGTCATCTGCAAACGTAGTCAGCCATAGTCCTCCTGTGCTTGCCTGTACCTCTGAAAACTATATGCCGAACAGGAGGGGTCCTAGGACTGAGCCCTGGAACACCACTTGTAACTGGTTTAGAGTCAAACCTAGCTCCTGCAACTCTCACTATGTGGGTTCTGTCCATGAGCCAGTTGGCAACCCATCTTGTGACGTAGGGGTTTATGTTAAGGCTGGTGAGCTTGTCTATAATACCAGAATGGGGAATGGTGTCGAAGGCCTTTGCAAGGTCTAGGTAGGCTGTGTGTACTATCTTTCCCTCATCTATAGCCTTGGTAACTGTCTCAAAGAAGTCCACCAGCTTTAGCAGGCATGATCTGCCCTTAACAAAGCCGAACTGGGTAGGGTCCAGTGTTTGGAGGTTCCCAAGGTCTCAGTTAATGAGTTCCATGATGATGCACTCCATAGCCTTGCAGACCAAGCTAGACAGGCATATAGGGTGATAGTTCCCGAGGTCTGTTGTGGCTCCACCTTTGTGGAGCAGAATAACCATTGCTGTGCATCACTCTATGGGTACATAGCCTGTAGAGAGTCTGAGTTTGAACAGTGTGTTTAGGTGAGGGGTTAGTTCATCTTTGAGCTCATGTAGGACACAGCCTGGGACACCGTCCGGACCCATTGATGCTGTGTTTTTGGCTTTGGAGAGGGCTGTTTTAACCTGAGTGTCTGTGATTTCAGGGGCTCTACATTCTTCTGGCATGGTTATGGGCCCTTTTGGGGGTTAGAGGGTGGTGAAGTTTGCACTGAACCTGTTTGCCAGGATGTAGGCGATATCGGTCAGTTCAGTGTATTTTGTGCCATTCTGCACTAACTCTGAGCAGATCTGAGCATTGCCGCTTAGATTCTTGACATAGCTAAAGAATGCCTTGTGGTTATCTTTGGAGTCCTTGGAAATTTCTCTTTTGAAGCTCACCTTGGATGATTTTATGAGGGATCATAGTTTCTTGCTGATACTGATCAGGGATGTCTTCCCTTCTTGGGATTTTTCTCTTTTCTGTACTAGTTTTCTCCTTCTATTGTATAGCTTGTTTATGGCAGCGGTCCACCAGACTGGTTTCCTTTTCTTGGAGGAGTGAGTCTTGGTTTTGCTTGGGATAGCATGATCCATGCATTCTTGTAGGTGTCTGTAGAATGCATTAGTAAAGGATTTTGCAGCTTGGACAGCATTATCCTTTATCATGGGGGCTTTGAAACTTTACACCTTGGTCTTAAGTAACATGAAGTTTGCTTTTGAAAAGTTTTTCACAGTGGTTTCCTTGTCCGGGGGTGGGGGTGGAATGTGGATACCCAAAGTGATTTGTTTATGGTCAGATCTAACCAGTGAGGGGATGACCTCCGGTGTGGAACACCGGTCGCCCATGTTGGTGAAGACCAGGTCCAATATGTTGTCACCTCTGGTGGGAGTGTTGACCAGTTGATCCAGTTCATTTGAGTTTATAAATTCTAGGAAATGTTGGGCAAGGGAGTTAGTACTTGAGAAGTTCTCCCAGTTAATGTTTGGGTAATTGAAATCACCCAATATTAGGGTGTTTGGTAGGACCTTTATGTTTCCCAGTGTTTCCAGAAATGCTGAATGGGGGTCCTGGGACATGGTGGGTGATCCGTCACAAGCTACAATTTGAATTGCAGTTTTGCCCATTGCTAGTTGCACGTAAATAATCTCTGAAGCATCGTGCTGTGCCACTAACCTGGAAGTGTGGGTATCCTTGATGAATATGGATATGCCCCAGCCTTTTGTATTTTGGTCCGGGTTCTGTGGCCAAAATGTATGGTATGAGTTGTAGCCTGGTAGTGCTGTGGTGCTCTCTGGAGCCTTAAACCAGGTTTCTGTTACTGCACATATATCGATTTTCTTCATACTGAGGAGTGCCTCAAGTGCATGCATTATGAGGTTTAGACTTCTGGCATTGAGTAGCATTACCCTCAGTTTTTTGTCACTTGTGCTATTTATGGCTGTAGGTTTATCTTTTGAGCCTTGCCTAAAAAAGGCACTATGGGGGTGGCAAGAGCCTTGGCCAGTATTCAAAAGCCTAAGGGTGACAGGTGCAAGCCATCTCTAGTGAAGCAGCGTGGCTTGTCGAGCATGTCATCCCAGGCAGACAGACACTGGATCCCCTTTGAATGACACCAGAAACTTAGCCAATTGTTGAAATTGATAATTTTTTCTTTATACCATGGTATCATTCTTGGTGAGGGCAGGATGCTACTCAGGGTCAGGGTCATACCGGCCTGGGCTATGTGATCAGAGAGCTCTTCCATGTCTCTTTCCATATAGTCCAGGGAGGTACGGCTCAGGTCATTCACACCAACATAGACAATAACAGAGTCGTATTTGTACTAGTTCTGGAGTGACCTGAGTGCTTGTGTTATGTGGCGGATCCTGGCACCCGACAGGCAGCTAACAGTAACCTTCTCCTTATTCAGTCTAGTGAGTGGGAAATCAGTGTGCCTGACTACAGAGTCACCTATTACTAGTATGTTGGGTATGTTATTTTGCCTTATGGGCTGTGATTGTGTGGCACACTGGTTTTGTGAAGTATGTGTTTCATGGTTTGTGTTGGGGGGTGGAGGTTGCTTGGATGTCTGCTTTGGAGGTCTCTGTTGCTTTTGCAGATATTTATTTAGAGCCTCCGAGTATGTTTTCGTGTATTTATGTGTGGTTTTACCGGTGCTGGTTTAATGGGTCTATGTGAGACTGGTGGTGTGATGCAGGTATTTACCTTCTCCTCTTGACTGTCTGATCCAGTCTTGGGTTGAGAGAGTTTAGCCTCCAGTCTGGCTGTATAATTGCATCTCTCTTGTGTTTGGTGGTAGGAGGAGAGGGTTGTCTGTGTACATGAGGTAGTTGTAACATTGCTTCAAAATGCCCAGATTCAACAGTTGGACTAGGGAGTACACCTGAAACTGGTCATTCACACCAACATGGACAATGACAAAGTCATATTTGTACTTGTTGTGGAGTGACCTGGATGCATGGGTTATGTGGCGGATCCTGGCACCCGACAGGCAGCTGGCAGTAATTTTCTCCTTGTTTAGCTTGGTGAGTTGAACATCAGTGTGCTTGACTATAGAGTCACCTATGACTAGAGTGTTGGGTATGTTGTTATGCCTTATGGGCTGTGGTTGAGTGGCACACTGAGTTTGTGGGCTGTGTGTCATTTGGGTTGTGGTGGGGGTTGGAGGTTGCTTGAACTGGTCATTCACACCAACATGGACAATGACAGAGTCGTATTTGTACTTGTTGTGGAGTGACCTGAGTGAGTGTGTTATGTGGCAGATCCTGGCACCCGACAGGCAGCTGACAGTAATTTTATCCTTGTTTAGCCTGGTGAGTGGAACATCAGTGTGCCTGACTACAGAGTCACCTATGACTAGAGTGTTGGGTATGTTGTTATGCCTTATGGGCTGTGGTTGAGTGGCACACTGAGTTTGTGGGCTATGTGTCATTTGGGTTGTGTTGGGGGGTGGAGGTTGCTTGCGTTTCTGCTTTGGAGGTCTCTGTTGCTTGGGCAGAGTTTTATTCAGAGCCTCAGTGAATGTAGGTGTGTGTTTTGTGTTTCTATGTGTGTGTTTTGGTGTTGTAGGTTTTGAAGGACTATGTGATGAGTGTGGTGTGGTGCACGTGTTTGCCCTCTTCTCTTGACTGTCTAATCCAGTCTTGGGTGAAAAGAGCTTTGCTTCCAGTTTGGCTATATAAGTGCATCTCTCACAGGTTGTAGTGTTGGGTGATAGGAGGAGAGGGTTCTCTGTGTACATGAGGCAATTGCTGCATTGCCACAAGATGCCCAGATTCATCAGGTAGACAGGAGAAAACACTGGGAGCTGACCCATAGACATGCCTGGATAGTTGCTTATTTATTAAGTACTAAAAACTGTTTTCCTCTAGACAAGTGAGAAAAGTTGAGTGCTGTAGTAATTTGTAGCTTATCTAATTCTTACAATGAGTTCTGAACAAGTGCTGAGCTCAAATAAACATATTTGAGTGCTAAAACTAAAAAAAATGGCTAGTTGTAAGGGAAAATTTGAAGAGCAGACTTTATGGCGCTGGGAATAGTTTAACCCAAGCTAAGCAGCGATGCATAAAGTGCATTTTTTTTAATATAGCAGTAGCAAGTGAGAAAAGCGATTTAAACAAATTAATCAGTTAACCAATAAAAAGCTAAAAACTGAGCCCCGTTCCAGCAGTCTTCGAGTAGACAAGTTCAAACTGCACACTCCTGCTACAAGGGTGCAGGGTAACCTTCTCCAAAAAAAGATGGCCTGGATTAGTGCTCAAGTTATACAAACAAAGCTAGATTCAGCCCGTCTGAATCTAGTCCATGATACAGCAAACAAGGCATACCAGTTTCAGAAAGAAACAATTAAGAAGGCACAATAAGCCTTTAACCAGAAACTCCCAGCTCAGAAGGGCAGAATCTACCCTCTCCTCTCACAAGAGTGCAGACCACACCTTCTTAATGTAAAATAACTGGCCCTACGCCCAAGTGCTTAAGCCAGAACTAATACAGTTTTAGAATAACAGACACTAAGCCTTCAATCAGCAACTCCAAACTTAGGAGGATGTAAGTTACCTGTTCTGCCACAACAGTGCAGACCACAAACCTTCTTAATGTAAAACAACTGGTATGAAGCTCAAGTGCTTAAACCAAAGGTTTAGAATAACAGTTACAATTTAATCAGGCTTCTAACAAGCAGTAATAAATGCAGCAGAATCAATGCAATTAAATATAAAGGCAGCAGAATAAATGCAAGTGAGTACTTTTAAGAACAGGCAGCAAAAGCAATATAAATTAATAAAGTAGGAAGAAACACAAATTACAGAAACACATTTAACTGTGTCGATAGCAATTTAGTCTGCAGAATTGTACTTCTTGTGTGGGTGTTTCTAATAAAATATATAGCACCATAGTAAGTAACAGCCCAGTGCAGCACAGGTGGGACGTGTATGCTTCATGGAAAGTTAAAGGCTCAGCAAGATTTCTATGGAAGGGAAAACAGCAGAGAAAGCAAGGGATGTATGACAGATACAGAATGTAACACAAAGCAGGTTCAATGCTGCTCAGTTTGGCAAAGAGTAGTATACCCTAAAATCTGCAGACATTGAAAACAGTAACAAAAGCCCTTGAAGTGCTTCCAGACAAATGTCTGAACACGTAATTAACATAACATTTGAATACCAAATAGCATGTAACTCTTCCAAGTTCCTGGAGGAATGTCAGACATTACTCAGAAACATGTTTAAAAAATGCAGTGACAAAAATGATGTAAAATATATGCACAATATGAGAAAAAGAGAGAGAGTGAGAGAGAAATGGTGTAAAATCAGTAGACTTCAAACTGTATTGCAAAGTTCTACCACAAAAGGTCATTCATTTTTTGCATCTGAAAAAGGAAGGTGTAAGATTTGTGTCAGTTTTCTTTAAATTGGCTGCCATTAGTATGTTCGTAATGTAAAACGGTTTTCTATGTAATAGGCAGCTTCAAAAGCCTAAAAATACAGACATATATCAAAAATAAGTACCTCATGTGCATGGGGTAAACCAGACCTGAAAATATGTTATTCCAAAACAGGGACAGTAGAGTGATCTATAGATCAGGAATTTTTTAACGATTCACCACGCCATAATGGGGACAATAATCTAGAAAAAGGGCTCACTAGACTGCGACATGCAGGGAAGTTCTAAGGTATAGAAAATGGGAAGATCCTTGTCAGCAAAATACCAGTCAATGATGGTCAGTGTGATCTAAAGCAAGCATTACTAGTAACTGAACCACCCAATGACATGTCCAATATGGATAGAAGAAAAGATATGGAAAGCATGCCACACAAAGTTCTTCTAGGGACTAGAGAAGCAGGTTAACATGGAGAAAGAACACCTGTATATTTGATACAAGTGAAATAAATATGTTACCAATTAAAACGCAAACTATCTCAACCCCAGAAACAGCATCACAGAAATGGTAACCTGAATGAGACAAGAAAAACAGTAATTTCAGAGGCAGGACTATGTGTAGTATTATTTCTTACACTCACATCACCAGGTTCCGACAGCTTATTGTGTTATTCTGAAATCCTCTGCATCTTTGATCGAGTATCTTTTGACTGCTCAGTTCTGTAAGGAATCAAAGGATACTGGATATAATGAGAGCAGGAAAAGCCATTCATCTACCTGGCTGTAAAGCTCATCTATATCAAGATTCATCCACAAACCTCCTTGCTTAAAGCAAAGCATATGCCACTGGTAGACAGTTGTGTTGCAGCAACAGAATCATTTCTAATCTGACATAGCCCTCTATACTCATTATAAACTTGAAATCATCTAATTTTAAGTTGTACATTCATGGCAAAGCACTACATTTATCAACTGTATCTATGAATTCTGAAATAGTGATCCTTAATAAGGATCCCTCACCTTAGGACATTCAAGGTACCCAAGTCTCCAAGCGTCTATATCATAACATCGAATGTTTAGGTTGTCAAATGCTAAATCATCTACACCTAAGCATCAAATGCTTACAATAGGGAATGGCCACATCATCAAATTCTTTCCTTGGGAAAGAATTTGGGTGGCCGTCTGTAAACAAAATAAACAAACACACCCAACTAAATATACCAACTCCGAGATCACTCTACATTGGAGAAAGGGCAAATCCCCAATAACGGCCAAGCGAATTCTTTCCAGAGGAATGAACTCGATGATGTGTCTGTTCACTATTGTAAGCATTCAATGCTTAGGTGTCGATGATTAAGCATTCGACAACCTAAGCTATTGACAATTCAGTAGGAACCCGTCTCTAATACAACCTGACTGTACTAAAATATCTACAAACTGGACTAAACTATCTACAGCTCTATGGACTATTAGTACAGGTGCCATTACAAATTAGGTCATCCAAACAACTTTTGGAGTGCTCTAAATATACTTATTTCCTCTAGTCTCTTTCCAAAGATCATGTCTAGTCACAAGCTTTCTACCACCCCATCCACAGAATTAAAAGATAACATCTTTCCACCCATTTCATACTACGAACCTAATAATTTTAATCCACCAATTATAATCTACCTATACTACACCTTCAGTTCCTACAATACCCTCCTTTTCACTTTAAGGTTATCATTAAAAAGCTTCTAGAGAAAATTAACTGCTACTGCCCACCTTTCTTCCTTTTCCCATTTATAGTGACATCTTCAGGCTTGGTAGCCCACCAGTCAGCTAGGTCCCTTGCTTACCTAACTTAACTGATCTTATCAGTATTCTTCCTCACAGCTTTAAGCATGCTCTTATTTGTAAGCTGAGCTTTATGCTGTTGTTATACCTTTGCCAAAAGTCTCCATCCTTTCCTCAGAAAATGGCTATCTCCCAATCGCTAAGCTTTGTCCACTCACCAAGATTCGTGAAAAATGTCATTTGCAATAACATTTTTGATTATATCTACATGATATTTTCAGTTAGAGCCAACATGGTTTCTGACCCAGTTACAGCACTACTATAGCTTCATAGGTTCATAGGTGTTGACTAGGCTAATGACCACAAGTGCCTTTTTAAGCCTAGCCATGCATCCAAAATCTCGGACAAGTTCTGCTACCCTTGATAAGTGTAAGCATGGGCCTGGGAGATGAACCACTTACAGGTTACCTGCGACGATTAGAGACATAGGTGCCAAACCAGAGATGAATTTCTGGTTTCCCATCAAATTGTCCAAGTTGCACTTGAATTGGGTTAGGAAGGAACTCTGCTTCACATGGATGGGGAGCCTGTTTTTACGAAAGTATTTTTTAGGAAAAGTATTTATTTTTAGAAAAGTATAGATATCCATGTGAGGGTTAGTGTTGGTACTTATAAGTGTGGCAAATGTTCTGTCATTGTGTTGTCAATCATTTTCCTAAAATTAATAATATTAATTTTAAACTGGTGCATAAATTTGATTGTAACACGGAGGGAATAATTTATGTTTTACAATGTCCCTGTAAACTGTTTTATATTGGTGAAAGCCAACGTGCTTTTAGGGTTCAATTTCAAGAACATGTCATGGATGTTAAAATATGCATCTGAAAAGCCCTCTGGCTGTGCATTTTAAGAATTTTCATGCAGGTAATGCTTCATTGTTAAGGCAATCTATTTTGGAACAGGTTAATTTACAGGTTGGGGAAAGGACAAATTTGAAAGATAAATGGCTATATAGAGACCATTTAGATTTTGAAGTACAATTTGTTGGATCCTATAGGTTCATAGCTTCATAGGAAGGTACTAGGCTATCGGCCCAAGGGCCTATGTAAGCCTAGCCAACAAGGTTCCCTGGCTTATGCCACCCAAGAAGGTTATTTTCCTGTGCCAATGTCGAGCAGAGACAGAGAAGTGATCCCCAGGTGTATTTCCTATTTCCCATCCATTCATCAAGATTTTTCTTGAAGAGTGCTAATGAAGAACTTTGCTTGAGATAGATGGGTAGCCTGTTCCAGAGTATGGAAAGTCTCTGGGACAGGAATCTATCCCTCCAGCATGTCCTGTTTATTGTGGTGACAAGGTTTAGGTCCCTAGAGCGTGTAGCTCGGAGGGATTGGGATTTCTTTAGGTGTAGCATGTCCAACAGCTCTGGGTTTGACATAGCTTTATATGTTAGGCAGAGATCACCTTGGACAGAGTAGGCGATATGCTACAGAGTAAAGCTGGAGTTTTTTGAGACGGTCAGTGTAGGGCATTTGATTGAGGCCAGTAATCCTCTTTTTGAGTTACTTCTTTGGCCTTTCCAGCTGCTGCAGATGTCTTGTGAGGTGCATTCCAAAAGGGGCATTGTACTATATAATGGGTCTAATGAGTGTCGAGTAGAGGGGAACAATGACCTCTTTTTTCCTGGATAAGAACCCTTTTATGATGAGGTGTGCCAAGTAGAAGGACTTTCTGACTACTGTGGCGATGTGACTAGCAAAGGAGAGACTACTGTCCACCTGGGTCCCAAGGTCCCTTATCACACATTCGGTGTTAAGTAGATTGCTGCCTATGTGGTAGTTCATGGGTACAGAGTTTTTACCAAAGAGGATGACACTGCACTTTTTGGCATTGAGCTTGAGGCCATGGCTCTGACACCAGGCATCTGTCTCAGCGAGGCCCTTCTGTAGGATGTCCACATCATTTGTGGACTTGACTATGGCTCCTAGTTTGCAGTCATCTGTGAACTTCGTTAGCAAGAGGCCTTCTGTGTTAGCCTGTACTTTAGAGAAGTAGATACCAAACAGGAGAGGTCCCAGGACTGAACCCTGTGGTACTCCACTTGTCACTGGTTTGAGGTCAGATTTGGAGTCTGCAACTTTTACAGTGTGGGTTCTGTCAGTGAGCCAGTTGGCAACCCATCTTGTGATGTAGGGATTTATACCTAGTTTAGTGAGTTTAGCTATAATTCCAGAATGGGGGATGGTGTCGAAAGCCTTGGTGAGGTCAAGATAGGCTGTGTGAACCACCTTACCCTCATCTATGGCTTTGGTGACTGCCTCAAAGAAGTCGATCAGGCTCAGGAGGCATGATCTGCCTTTCACAAACCTGAACTGGGTGGGGTCCAGAGTTTGGAAGTTACCAATGTCTTTGTTTATGAGTTCCATGATGATACGTTCCATGGCCTTGCAGACCAGGCTCGTCAGTCTAATAGGGCGATAGTTCCTGGGATCAGTAGTGGCTCCCCCTTTGTGGAGTGGGATAACTGTTGCTATGCACCATTCAGTGGTACAAAGCCTGATGAGATGCTATTATTGAATGTGGTGCTTATGTGGGGAGCCAGTTCATTTTGAAGTTCATGTAAAATGAAACCTGGGATGTTGTCCGGTCCCATGGATGCTGTATTTTTGGCTTTAGAGAGTGCAGCTTGTATCTGCGTAGTTGTGATTACAGGGACTCTGCATTCTTCCTGTATAGATATGGGCTCTTTAGGGGGGGTGTTAATTGTTTTACTGGAATGTGTATATATTTGATGTGTTTTATTAAATGTTCACTCCTTTGAAGGCTTTTACACCGAGGCACCAGAATGCTTTTTTTATTTGTGGTACATTAAATGTTCTTCCATCTGTGGCTGTGGTTTTGTTGCGTTTTGTTTTTGTGTTTTTTTTTTTTATTTTGTGGTTTAGTAAATAAATAAATTGCCCCTAATAAGAATAAATAGGATAATACCATAAATAATTTGAGGGGACCCATGCATGGGATAAAACATTTAGGAGCCACCTATGTCCATGCCCTTTAGTAGTACAATGGCAGTCCTAAGGTGAATCTTCTGTTTCCCATCTATAGCTCCAAGTTGTGCTTAAATATGGATGGGAATGAGCTTTGTTTTATGTGCATGTGTAGTCTGTTCCAGAGCAGTGGTGTCCTCTGTGAGATATACTTGTCCCTCCAAACCATTCTGTTGATGTTGCAGATGAGGTTTAGATCTCTTAACCAAGCATTTTTGGATCCCTTTTGACTTGCTGATGTGTGGTAAATCCATCAGTGTTGGGTCAGAAGATGTTTTGTATGCCAGACACAGGTCACCCCTATGCAATCTGTAGCATATTGAATAGTGACAGGACTTTGAGTCGGTCTACACATGCATGTTGTTTAGAACTTGTATCCTTTTAATAAGGTATCTCTGTGGGTGTTCCAGTTGCTGCATGTTTCTGGACAGATGCATGTTAAATTTGGGGTGGGGGTGTAGGGGATTCTATGAATCACTGAACTATATTACTATATTCATCAATGTTCTATTCCCAGGCTCAAATACAGTTTGTGCATCATAGCCCTGGGCTCAGCACACAACACCAGTTAGCCTCAATATGCTGCAAATAAAATGCTCATCTTTGTTTCTCTCTCCAGTAAATTTAAACACCACTACCTGGCCTTAATTTCAGTTTTATTCTTTTCCTGAATGATCTTCCTTGGGACCTCCCTCACACTAACTGTCTCCTCTATGCTGCTGATATTGTTTTCCTTTAAGGGAATAAGACTTCTTATGGGTTACAAAATGAATTTCAGACTGATTTTATCTCTATCTGGAATTGGCTTTATAAAAGTAATCTAATAGGCAATACAACGTTTCGTTACTGCTAAAGTTTCTTCTCCCACTGTTGCATGTCTTAATGCATTATGCAAGTATTCCTTTGATCCATTGGCAGCCAAAGTGCATAGTCTGTTCACTCTTTTTCATAAACATTCAGCCAAATAAATATTTCAGACACCTAGCGAAAAAAGATTTCTTCCCTTGGAGGACCATGAGAAACAGGTTATGTATGCTGGCCCCTGTGATCCACCTGCTAATTTAAGTACTTGTGTTTCCATTCACTAAGGATACTGGATCTAAAACGGTTTCATCTTTTGGGTCCCTGCATTAATAGGCACCTAAAGCAAAAGAAACATCTGCCATGAGTGCAACTTCTCACATACATGTACTCTGCGTTTCGCTTGGGTTGTATACTGCTCGGAAATTTACAAAATTTGTACTGAAACCTTACCACAAGACTGCCACCAGTACTACAAATAGACACAGGCAGCTCCTAAAATGCCTTTTCCAAGACTTGTGTCACCTCAAATTGTATATAATATGATGCCAGTTAATCGTATTAGGGGTAATACATAACTATTAACCATGGGATGCATAAGGCCAATTTCTAACCAAATGGGATAGATTTATTCGAGCACAAAAAAGGGAAATTGGTTAGGACTAAAATGGCCTGTAAGATTAATTACCCTAATATTTCCTTATGAACCTTGGAGTTTTTTTTTTTTTTTTTTTTTTTTTTTTTTTTTTTTTTAGCAAACATTGTGCTCTGACTGGCACATTGACACTTCTTGCTCTAAACTATCCTCTAGTCTGTTTACTTTAGCCAATATGGACTGAATATCAGTAATTGCTCTTGCTTATCCTCAAAATGTAATCTTTATGTCACTTGTAGCAATCTTCCTACTGATTACTGACAAGGTAACTTACAGATCATTTAATAATGTACGTGTATTATTGTGATGTGTACCCCCCCTTCTGTTTCTCACTAAAGTCTCTAATGCAAACGTGAACTAAACTCTGATGTTAAGAGATGTTTCCTGTAAGTTTATTCATAACACTGAAGATGATATAATTTTCCTCCAGGAAATTAAACTGACAAATAGATGCACCATATGCTTTTGGAACCATTGGGATTGGTTTGCTCTAAAACATTTAGCCCCAAAAGGTCACAAGAGGTGTGCGTCTCTGCTCAGTAGAAAATCTGATGGGCAAATGGCAAATCAAAGAAAATGCAACAATGGAAGATGACTTGTAAACAAGTTTACAACACCACACAATGGAAGATGACTTGTAACCAAGTTTACAACACCACACAATGGAAGACGACTTGTAACCAAGTTTACAGCACCACATAATGGAAGATGACTTGTAACCAACTTTACAACACCACACAATGGAAGATGACTTGTTACCAAGTTTACAACAGCACACAATAGAAGATGACTTGTAACCAAGTTTGCAACACCACACAATGGAAGACGACTTGTAACCAAGTTTACAACACCACACAATGGAAGATGACTTGTAACCAAGTTTACAAAACCACACAATGGAAGATGACTTGTAACCAAGTTTACAAGACCACAAGTTCCTGTTTTGTTATGATGCATGTATGACTCATGACCCCAGATAGGAGCCTACCTCTTTTTTTTTTTTTTTTTTGTTATTTTGTCAGATATTCTATGACCCGAACTGCATGCCTCATTTTCATTTCTGATGACACTAATGCTACCTTAGATTCAGTTACTGATTGACTGTGCCAACATACAGAGCATAAATAGATGACTGAAAAAATAACTACACAATCAAACTGAGAGTTGATTTTACTAAACATGGGGCTTGTTACACATCCTTCAGATCCTGGGTATACATTTAACAGACCATTAAGATCTTGTGCCAACAGACTTCACAATTTTTTTTTACTTTTATTTCTGAAAATGTAATGGCTGGTATCAAAGGAATACAAATTCTCCCATGCACATGTTTTGATCATTCCGGAATACTAATGTCTGCTTCCTTACATAATAAACAAAACCATCCTTAAGCATTAGCCCTCCATGACAGGGACTCAAATGCATGTGGTATTGACCAGGTGAACAGATATATTGGCTGCAACCCATCAAACTCCATCCCCATTGATATCTTCTGCAAGTATTTTCAAACAGAGATTCACACCATATGCAATGCTGCATAAGCAACTTGCCTAGAAAAGGTTACATTAATTAAATATGTTGAAAATTAGTTATATACAGCTTATGACAATTTCTATGGAACTCATTTTAAGGATAAAACTATGTTAAATAGAGGCCAGAAGTTAAAATGCTGCCCTACAAGCCTAGGGGGTCTATATTAAAATACCGAAACCTCACTTACGTGAATACCTAAACGCTGACACATAAATAGTGAATCGGGAGAACACCAAACATCCTAAAGCCCGAAATTCAAAATATCGAATTCCCATAGTTGGCCAACCCCACCACCCGCTACGTACTACCTACCCAAACAAAATAAATAATCCACACTTCCACATATCTACACTTTACCCATATATCCCATATCCTAATCAAACATTCACTACACACAAATATATCTAACTATAAACAAACAACACCCAACTACGGGAAAAGTGTAATTATGTATATATTCACTTACACAACTATATTACTATATATACACTTAACGTAACCCTACTTCTAACCCTAAAGTGTAGGTTGCATGTATTACTATATATGCACTTACCTTAATCTGCACCCTAACCCTAAGGTCAGCAACTATTGCACATTTACATTAGGGAGCTATACCGAATAAGGGCCAACTATGGGAATTCGATATTTCAAATTTTACTCTTCAGGACGTTCAGTGTTTTCTCGGTTTGCTAGTTATGTGTTGGCGTTTAGGTATTTGCATAAGTGAGGTTTCGGTATTTTAATATAGACCCAAGACTAGGCACTCAAGCAGAGATTCAGCAAGATTTAGCCAACTGGGTCAAGCAACATAGTGCCCACAGCACTGTTATCTACCTTTCATGACTGGATTAGAGTTACAGACAAGCAGGCAATAAAAATGTCGTTAAGGATTTATAGTCACACCTCTCTGCTGCCTTCTAATCTCCAATAAATGAGTGTGAGCCAAATCTGAACCTATCAACAATTAACTTGGAAGACCTTCCTTTCCTCACGGATCCTATCACAGACTCTGAGCTAATTAATACTCTTCAGTCTATTCCATCTTTAAACACACCAGGACCAGGTCTTTAAAACATTCTATACAAACAGATTATAAATCAACATGTAAGAATCTATTTATAATATCATAACTAGTCATGCTGGCATACATTACAAAGGCAATCTGAAATTATACACAAAACGTCAGCCAGACATGCTAGCACAAATAACAGTGTTTAATTTCTTCATATTTCTCCCCCATATGACTCAAACATGCTTTTCAAGTGACCCTTGAAAAATGAAGCTTGAGAAAAATGGGTCTGTCTGGGAATATCAAACCAATCCTCTCCTGGACAATCCATCTGGATTGGCATTATTAACCCCACTGTGGTGTTGTATTGTCATGTAATATGCTTGCAATTCTAGACTCTATCTCAGAAACTTGGCATTTTGCTTGTTAACTCTATTTAGCCATGTTCAAAGGTTATGATCATGTGAGTACAGTGAATTTTCTTCCATAAAGATATGGCTGCAGCTTCTGCAATGCCACACCATATGCTTTTGGAACCATTGGGATTGGTTTGCTTTCTCCACAGCTGCATAACATTCTTCCCTAGGCTGAAATCTACTGCTAAGATGTACAACTGGGTGCTCTTCTCCTTCTGAGGAAATCTGGCTGAGTACAGCCCCCACCCCATAATCTGATGCATCTACTTGCACAACAAATTCTTTACTATAATCTGAACTGGCTAGCTTAGAGGGTCTTCCCAAAATCTCTTTATGTTTCTGGAATCCCTGTTTATAATCTGTGGTCCACAGTATCTTATCTGGTTTATTTTTCTTAGTTCGATCAGTCAGGGGTGCAGCTATTTTACTATAATTGGGCACACATTTTCTATAGACCCCACTGTCCCTAGAAATGCTTTCACTTGCTTTTTTTAGTAACAGGTACTGGCCATGCTTGAATAGCTTCCACTTTGACAGGTTCTGACCTAATCTTACCACTCCCCACTCTGTGTCCTAAGTAATTGACCTCTGCCATACCCACCTAACACTAAATGGGTTTAATGTTTATCTTTGTCCTTTTAAACTGGTCTGCAAATGCCCATAGCATAGTCTTTAATGTAGAGTTTAACCTCTCCACAAGACTATTAGTCTTGGGATGGTAGGGGTGATGTCTAGATGTGTTACCCCACAATACTTCCTCAAACAAGTCAGCAGGTCTGACATGAAGTTGGCAGGTTGGTCAGTCAGTATCTTCCTCAGAGAATCTACACTGCTGAAAATTTCTAGCAAGGCATTTGCCACCTTTTCTATATCGATATCACCTGCAAAAGGTATATTAGCAACTCTATCTAGAAGTGGCAGATGGTAGGTTCTAGACAATCGTACTACCTTAGCTTCAAGCCTTCCCTTAGGAGTCCACTCTTTATACTGCAAACCTTCCTTTTCTGCCCCAATATCACCTGCAAAAGGAATATTAGGGACTATAGCTAAAAGTGTCAGATGGTAGGCTCTAGGCTCTAGCAACTGCTGTATACCACTTCATCTTCTAGCCCACCCACAGGAGTCCACCCTTCAGAAAACAAACCTTCGTTCCAGTATACAGCCTCCCCTCTTGCTTGAGCCTCAGGTGCTTCCTTAGCCATCTCCCTTAAGCTTTGTAATGTAGGGTCCATACACTGAGCCTGTCTCAACTACATTTGTGACCCTCCCAAGCTCCCCTTTTGCAGAAAGTATAGTAACTTCCAACAGCTGTACCTCACTGTCAGTCTGGGTGCTATCACTCCCCTCCATTCTTGCAGTCACTGTGTCCCAGGGAACATCGGTACCTACCAGCAGCTATGGCTTACTTTCAGACTTACTGCTACAGGATGCTTCTCTTAAACAGCCACAGTCATTCCTTATCAGGACATCTTCATGAATAGCCTCAAACACACCTACCTGCTTGCTTCCCCTTCCACCCTCTCAGTCAAGATGAACCCTAGCCAAAGGTGTTTGGAATGGGGTCCCTCCCAAAGCTCTGACTGAAGTGGACTGTCCAAGCAAGTACTGCTCTTCTCTAACCACTGCAGGCCTCACAATGGTTATATCAGAAGCTGTGTCTGTCTTAGCAGTTACCTGTTTACCATCTGCTAAGATAGGATATCAATTTTAGTGATAGACTGGCACTCCTGTTGTTTCCAGACAGTTTACCACTGGCAGTTTATCATCACCGCTTGCTGGCTCCCTCTCCTTCTGTTTCTCACCTTGCCTTGATGGAAATTTGACTCCTATGTGGCCCCTCTGGTTACATTTGAAACATCAAATTTGTAACAGTCTATTTAGACAAGTAGTTTCCCCTGTTACTAGTGTACTCTGTTGTGGTTTAGACTCCCCCATGGGTTCCTTTATCTTCATGTGCATCATTGCGTATCCCTTTCTTAAGAATTGGTGCTGTGCTTGCTAAGTAGAGATCCCATTTGCTCCCCAACTCCTCCACACAGTTACACTGTCTGTCTGCAACCAGATTCTCATACCATAAGGCAAAGTACTGAGGGCTTGTTCCCTCACCAAAAGGTCTGCCAGCCCCTCTAAGGTGGTAAACTGCCACCCACTCACCCATCAGTGAAAGTAAGTACTTAAATCAGCAATATAATAATGTACACTTTCATCTGCCATGTAAAACGTTTTTCTATAAGCTTCAGGTATTACTTTAAAACAATCTAGAAGACAGTTCTTAGCTTTAACATAATTCAAACAATCTACATCAGACCGTTTTGACATAGCCTGAACAACTTTACCATGGAGTAAGGCAGTCAGGAGCCAAACCCAGACCTCATGCTCAACATCCTACTGTCTACACACCCTCTCAAATATATGAATAAAACTATCAAAGTCATCCCCATCCTTGTATTTAGGAAAACGTTTACTGACCTTTACAGATTCTGGGGTCCGGCTATTACCTTTCCCATTACCTCCATGACCCTCTTAAATGGTAAGAAGCTCCACTTCATGGCCAACTCTGTCTCTACTTTTCCTCAGCTTCTAAATTGCATTCTCTCCTTGGCCTCTAGTCATTGCGCTTCCAGGTGCAGTCTCTCACCAGTCTCCAGTCGTTTGGCTTCCAGTTCATATTGACACTGCTTCTTTTCAGCCTCCAGTTCTATTGACAATGCTTCTTTTCAGCCTTCAGTTCATACTGGTGCTGCTTATCCCTCTCCCCCATCTACAGGCATGGTCTCTCAAACTCCAGACAGATTCTCGGGTCCTCAAAGAAAAAGTAGACTGTCCTTTCTCAGCAGGCTGCACATCCCCAATACCAAACTGGATAGCTTCTGAACAGCTGGTCTGAGCTGAAGCTGCAACTAATGCAGAGATCATTACATGCACCAGTCCTCTGGCTTCACACCTTTGTCAGCTGACTATAGTCTTCTGCTGACATATTTGCTTGCTGTCCCTGACTAACTAAATAAAAATAAACAAAACTGTCGTGGACTGAGATTTTGTATGTTTACTTTGTGGCTGTCAAGAGTGCACACCTTAATGACTACTACCCACAGGCTACTGAAATCCAATTAAAAATCCCACACTGCTGGCACCAATTAATATGACATCCAGATAATATCATACTGAACTGCCACCAAATAATGTGATACACCCAACTATCCTCAGTCAATAATTATGGAGGTTCAGTACTCATTACTGACTCCAATGTGAGACTGTCACTTAAACAGGAGTGATATTTCACAATTTTCCCCTAAGAGCACAACAGCAACATGCTCTATAACCTTGGACTGGACTGTATACTTCTGTCCACCCCTAATTTGTCCCAGTATAAGACTTCTCATACACTCACACTTAGATTAAATCTCACATGTCCAAACACTACTGGGAAAGCCTGACACAGATTTCCAGTTGTGTCCCTTCCCCCAAATAATATGGTAATGCTGCCAGCAATCAGAGTGTATTCATGCCCTTTTAAAGGAGTGTCAAATTAAATATTAAAACAAATAGTAGCAAATGACCTAAGCAGCCAGGCTTTCAGAGTGGCCTTGGGAATTATCAAAACAAGTATAAGCACTCACACATCACTAAAGAAAACACTGATTGATCAGTCACAATGTAAGTTAATAAAGATATTTAAAATGAGCAAAATGGTTAGAAACATGAAACAGTAATTTCCAATAAACAAACAGAGCTCAATCACCAGGAAAATGAAATCAACTACTGTAGGATAGAAATACAATATTCAGAAAAAACTATCTGATCTAACTGATTAGTTGTAATTTTTCTATCTGACTAAAAAACACTTTCCCTATCTAAATTACTACAACAGAACAAAAGCAGGCTTGCAGTTTTTGATGAGTCCTTTTTGGTATTCACTGCACAGCACAACTGGCAACTGACAACTGTAACTGACAACTGACTTCAACTGTCACAACTGTTCTAGTTCTAATTTTCAGTAGCCTTAAACTGATACAAGCACTCAACTCTCCTTGTTAATAAGGCAAAATTAATCATAGGCACTAAACAGACTATAATTACAAAGTACCTTGCAAAAATAAGGGAAAACAGCTCTTGTACTTTACAAAAAAAGCACCTAAACAGGCATGTCCAAGGGTCAGCTTCTGGTGATTTCTTCTGTCCACCTGGTGAATCTGGGAATACTGGGGCAATGCAGCAACTGCCTCATGTACACAGACAACCCTCTCCTCCTACCACCCAATACTACAACCTGTGAGAGATGCACTTACATAGCCAAACTGGAAGCAATGCTCTCTCTAGTCAAGATTGTGCTAGACTTATTGTGCTAGACAGTCAAGAGGAGAAGGTTAACACCTGCACTACACCTCAAGCAACACATAGCCCTTCAAAACCCACACCATCAACACCCACACATAGCAACACTAAACCCACATATGCGGAGGCCCTTAACATTAACCTGCCCAAGCAACAAGGACATCTGAAGCTGAAACGCAAACAAACACCAGTCACAACCAAAGTGACATATAGGTCACAACACCAACAGACCCTAAGGCAAGACAATGTACCCAACACTTTAGTCATAGGTGACTCTATAGTCAGACACACTGATGTCCCACTCACCAGGCTGAGCAAGGAGAAAATTACAGTTAGCTGCCTGTCGGGTGCCAGGATCCACCACATAATGCATGCACTCAAGTCACTCCACAGCAAGTAGAAATACGACTCTGCCATTGTCCATGTTGGAGTGAATGACTTGAGACGTACCTCCCTGGACTACAGAGACATGGAAGAGCTCTTGGATTTTGTGGCCCAGGCAGGTATGACCCTAGTCCCGAATAGCATCCTGCCTTTGCCCAGAATGATACCACAGTATAAGGACAAAATGATTGACTTCAACAATTGGCTAAGCTTCTGGTGTCAATCAAAAGGGATCCAGTATCTTTCTGCCTGGGAAGACATGATCGACAAACTACGATGCTTTGCCAGAGATGGTCTGCACCTGTCACCCCTGGGATTCAGGTTAAAGCTCTTGCCACCCCTATAGTGACTATTTTAGGCAAGGTTCAAATGACAAAACCACCAATGTAACATATACAAGCATGCAAAATTTGAAGGTAATGCTACTCAATGCTAGAGGTCTAAACCTCAAAATGCACTCTCTCAAGGCACTCCTAAAAATAGAGAACATCAATATCGGTGCAGTAACTGAGACCTGGTTCAAGACTCCAGAAAGCAGCCCTGCAATGCCAGGCTACAACTCTTACCACACTTTTTGGCCACTAAACCAAGACCAAAACACTAAAGATGAAGGAGTGTCCATATTCACCAAGGATATTTACACCTCCAGGCTAGTCGCCCAACACAATGCATCTGAAATTCTCCAGGTGCAACTAACACTAGGTAAGACTGCAATCCAAATTGTAGCTTGCTACAGATCTCCAACCATGCCCCAAGATTCTCACTACACCTTTCTAAACATACCGTAAAATATTAAGATACAACCAAACACCCTGTGTGATTTCAACTACCCTGCCATTAACTGGGAAAACTACTCAGGTACCAACACCTTTTCCCAACGGTTCTTGGAATTCATAAATTCCAATGCCCTGGATCAACTAATCCATTGTCCCACCAGGGGCCCCAATATCCTAGACCTGGTCATTACCAACATGGGAGATAGATGCTCCAAACCAGTGGCAACCCCCTCATTGGTCAGGTCTGACCATAAGCAAATCACCCTTGACATCCACATCCCACCTCCACCCCCCTGTAAGGAGACCTCTGTAAAAAACTTCTCCAAACCCAACTTCATGCTACTTAAGTTAGAAGTGACAAACTTCATGGCACCCATGCAGACGGGAGCTGAAAGTTCAACTGCTGAATACTAAACTAAGGCACTGTATGAGAACATCCACTCATGCCTGAATCGTGTCATTCCAAATAGAACCAAGACACTCTCCTCCAAAAAAAGGAAGCCAATCTGGTGGTCCCCTGCAATAAGCAAACTATACAACAGAAGGAAGAAAATGTTGCAGAAAAGAGGAAAATCCCAGGATGCAAAAAACTCCCTTACCAGCCTCAGTAAGAAGCTGAGATCCCTCATAAAATCCTCCAAAGCTAGTTACGAAAATAAAATTGCCAAAGATTCCAAAGACAACCACAAGACATTCTATAGTTATGTCAAGAATCTAAATGGCAATGCTCAGATCTGCTCTGAGCTACAACAGAATGGCATTAAATATACTGATTCCAAGGATATTGCCAATATCCTGGTAGATCGATTTAGTGCCAACTTCACCCCCCCTCTCACCCCCTAAAGGGCACATCCCAATACAAAAAGATTGCCAAATTCCGGTAATCATGACCACACAGGTAGAAACTACACTCTCCAAAGCTAAGAATACAGCATCCATGGGACCAGATGACATCCTGGGCTGTGTACTACATGAACTACAAAATGAACCGGCACCTCACCTAAATGTCATGTTTAATCATAGCCTCACCTCAGGCTTCGTACCCACTGAGTGGCCCACAGATACAGTTATCCCACTCCACAAGGGGGATCCACCTTGGATCCCAGGAACTACCATCCCATCAGTCTGATGACCCTGATCTGCAAGGGTATGGAATGCATTATCATTGAATTTATAAACAAAGACATTAGCAACCTTCAAACACTGGACCCCACCCAGTTTGGGTTCGTGAAGGGCCAATCTTGTCTCCTGAACCTGATTGACTTCTTTGAATAAGTCTCCAGAGCTGTGGACGAGGGTAAGGCAGTCCACACAGCCTATCTGGACCTCGCCAAGACCTTTGACACCATCCCCCACTCTGGAATCATAGGTAAACTTACTAAGCTGGGCATAAATCCCTACGTCACTCGATGGGTTGCCAATTGGCTTACTGACAGAAACCAGACTGTAAAAGTTGCAGACTCCAAATCCAGCTCCAGACAAGTGACAAGTGGAGTACCTCAGGGTTCAGTCCTGGGACCGCTCTTGTTTGGCATCTACTTCTCTGAAGTACAGGCCAACACTAAGAGACTCTGGCTAACAAAGTTTGCAGATGACTGCAAACTGGGAGCCATTATTGAATCCGCAAATGATGTGGATATTCTACAAAAGGGCTTTACAGAAACAGATGCTTGGTGCCAGAGCCATGGGCTCAAGCTTAATGCCAAGAAATGTATAGATATCCCCTTTGGGAAAAACCACGTACCCATGAATTATCACATAGGTGGCAGTACACTAAACACCAAAGGTGTGATGAGAGATTTAGGGACACAGGTGAACAGTGGTCTCACCTTCAATAACCACATCACCACAACAGTCAGGAAATACTTCTATGTGCACACCTCATCATTAAGGGCTTTTCATCCAGACAAAAGGAGGTCATTGTCCCACTGTACTCATCTCTCATTAGACCCATTATAGAGTACAATGCTCCATTTGGTATGTACCTCACAAGACATCTGCAACAGTTAGAAGGCCGCTGAAATACCTCACTAAAAAAATCACAGGCCTAAAGCAGATGCCCTATGCTGATTGTCTAAAATAACTCCAGCTATACTCTGTGGCATATCATCTACTCAGAGGCGATCTCTGCTTAACATACAAGGCCATGTCAAACCCTGAGCTGTTGGGCATGCTCCACTTAAAGAAATCACAATCCCTCAGAGCCACATGCTCCAGGGATCTAAACCTTGTCATCACAATGAACAAAACATGCTGGAGGGATAGTTTCCTGACCCAGAGACTCCCCATACCCTGGAATAGACAGCCCATGCATGTCAAACAGAGTGTCTCCTTGGCCCTCTTCAAAAGGAACCTTGATGATTGGATGGGAGATAGAAAACTCACCCCAGGGATCATGTAAGTCGCCCTGCTAGACAGGGGTCTAGGGAAGTAAATATTGTGGGAAGAAATATGCAGGGAATTGTTTGGCTAGGCTTGTATAGGCCCTAGGGCCGATAGCCTAGTACCAACCTATGAGCCTATGAACCTATATTTTGAAAATCAACCAACAGCTGCTTTCTTAAAGTTCCTTCCTGTCTTTCAGCTTCTGATATTAACACATAGAAAATGTCAATATTTTGATGACATCATCAGCAGATCAGCTGAATCTCAGACAGTTTGCCTTTAGAATCTTTCATCACAAACATGTGCAGTTAGAAATTTAAAGAGCACTGTTCAAGTCTTTAAAACATTCTGCACAGGGTATAAATCAACATGTAAGAACCTATGTACAATATCATAGCTAGTCATGCTTGCATACAGTACATAGGTCAATCTAAAATTATATACAAAACTTCAGCCAGACATATCAGCGCAAATAACAGTATCTAATTTCTTCACAAAAGACATAAAAACTGGGTGGTGCAGTGGTACAACGATTAAAAATGCTGTCACCTCACAGCAAGAGGGTCTCCGGTTTGATTCTCGGCTGGGGTGCCTTCTGTGTGGAGTTTGCATGTTCTCCCTGCGTTTGCGTGGGTTTCCTCTGGGTACTCCGGTTTCCTCCCACATTCTAAAGACATGCTTCTGGAGCATTTCTCCCCGGGCCTCCGCTGAAAACAGGATCTGTGAAACCTAGTTGGACTTTCCCGGTCAACAAATGTTAAATAAAAATAAAAAAAAATAAAAAGTAAAATGTAATAAGGCATGGGCATTCTGAAGTCATGCAGCTGAAACACGGGTATGTCTTTAAAAGGTCATTTTTATCTCATGGGTTCCCCCTACAGGAGATTTAAGGTATTACACAGTGAAGGCTCTAGCTTGACTAAGTCTTTCTTGTAAATTTTACTAAATAGAAACAATCACCTTTAGTAACATAATATTTGAATGCTCTTGGCAAAAACAAAGTCATTAGTGTCTGGAAAATGGTGGAATTAAATTTCAAGTTCATAGGTTCATAAGTTGTTACTAGGCTAACAACCATTAGGGCCCTAAGAAGCCTAGCCATGAACCTCAAACAATTTTAGTTCTGAGTATCATGGGTGTCTATGGGGGGCATGTTAGTGATGAGGTAACTAAGGATTTGTAGGGGGGTGTTAGAATAATACTTTTCTTATTGATGGCCTTGGTCTATAAAGGACATGGGGGGCCAGACCAGAGGTAAAATTATGAGTTCCCATCCAATTGTCAAAGTTTCCTTTGAACTGGGTCAGGAATTAACTCTGCTTTACATGGATGGGAAGCCTATTCCATAGTGTAGGCATCCTTTGGAACACATATCTGTCCCATCAACAGATTCTGTTTATGTTACAAGTGATGTCCAGATCCTATACTCTAGTGTTTCTGGTGCTGTTTGTTTTGTACATGTGTAAAAAATCCATCAGGGCTGGGTCTGAGGAAGCCCTGCAAGCCAGGGAAAGATCTGAAGACTAAATACAGAGACACAGCCTTTAGGTAATCAGAGTGGAACAGGGTATTCATACCCTGAGTTTTCCTGGTGAGAAACCTCTGCGGTCTTGTGTCGCAAGTGTCTGGTTAGGTCCATGCCAAAGAAGCACTGTATTCAATGATAGATTTGATAAAGGTCAAAGAGAGTGGTACTATAACTTCTTTTGTCATGGATGTCCTATCCTTACCTATAAGCTGGGTGACATAGAATGATTTTCTTACTATCTTTGATATAGATTAGATGCTACCTACATATATGTTCCTGGTTCCCTTACTACAGGGGTTGACTCCTAGGGGTGTTTTATCGATGGAGTAATTAACTTGGATTGACAGTTTCCCTAATGGCATTACAATAACTTTTTTGGCACTAAGTTTTAGGTTATGGTTTTGGCACCAGTCATTTATCTGTTAAACTCTCTTGCAAGAGGCTGGTGTCTTGCAGGAAATCAATAATAGCTCCCAAATTGTAGTCATCAGCAAACCTGGTGAGATAGAGGCTTGAGCATTAGCCTTGAATTCTGAGTAAATGCCAAAGAGGAGCGGATCCATCATGGAGCCATGGGGTACTGCACTGGTGACCAGTCTATTGGTGGAGGTGGTCTCACTATTGCTGACTTCTTGGGTTCTCACTGTGAGCCAGCTGACAATCCAATGGGTATATAGTATGTAGGGATTTATGCTTAGCTAAGAGAGCTTGTCAACAATGCTTGAGTGGGATATTATATCAAATGCCTTTACTAGGTCAGGATACACAGTATGCACTGTTTTACCCTTTTCCATTGCATTAGTAACCTTTTCAAAGAAGTCTACCAGGTTAAGTAGGTATGCTTTTCTCTTAACAAAGCCAAATTGGGATGAGTCCAGTATTTGTGTGTTGCCAATGTCCTTGATTATCGTTTAGGTTCATAGGTTAATAGGATGATACTAAGCTATTGGCCTGGAGGCCCTTATAAGCCTAGAGAAGAATTTCACCCATGCTCCCACAAAGGCAGCACCTGTTTTCCCTGTCCTGTAGGGACACAGGTGGGATCCCAGGGGTATATTTTCTATTTTCCATCCAGTTATCCAGTTTCCTCTTAAACAGGGCTTGTGAGGTACTCTGCTTGACATGTAGAGGGAGTCTATTCCACAGATGGGGGAGTCATTGGGACAGAAATCTATCCCCACCAACAAGTTCTATTAATGTCACAGACCAGGTTGAGGCCTTGCATTCGAGTTGCGTGGGTGGAGTTTGATTTACGGATATGTAGCAGCTCCATCAAGGCTGAGTCCGAGACGGCCTTGTATGCCAGACACAGGTCACCTCTGAGCAGTCTGTATGAGACTGAGTAGAGGGACAGGGCTTTTAGCCTATCTGTATAGGATAGGTGTTTGAGACCCTGGACTTTCCTAGTCAGGAACCTCTGTGGTCTCTCCAACTGCTGTATGTGCTTGGCAAAGTACATGCCGAAGGGGGCATTGTACTCGATAATGGGTCTGATAAGGGAGGAGTACAGGGATTTTATGACCTCCTTATTCCTAGATGCAATACCTTTACTTATGAGGTGGGCCATGTAGAAAGCCTTCCATACAACGGAGGCAAAGTGGTGGTCAAAAGTTAGTTTGTTATCCACCTGGATGCCCAAGTCCCTCAGGACTGAATGCATGCTTAGTACATTGTTATTAATGTGATAATTAATTGGGACACTATTTTCCCAAAAGGGGATAATGATGCATTTCTTGGCATTCAGTTTGAGGCCATGCTTCTGGCACCAGTCATTAGTCTGGGTAAGGCCCTCTTAGAGGATGCTCACATCACTAGGGGAATTTATGACAGCGCCCAGCTTGCAGTCATCTGCAAACTTGGTCAGCCACAGACCACTGATTTTGGCTTGCACCTCAGAAAAGTTTATCCCAAACAGTACAGGCCCCAAGACCAATCCTTGGGGTACGCCACTTGTTACGGGTCTACTACTAGATTTGGCTTCCCCTATTTTGACTGAGTGGGTTCTATCAGTGAGCCAGTTAGCTACCCATCTGGTAACATACAGGTTGATGTCTAGCTGGGAGAGTTTATCTATTATACCCCAGTTGGGAATAGTGTCAAAGGCTTTGGCTAGGTCAAAGTAGGTGGTGTGCACTGTCTTCCCCTCATCCATGGCTTTGGTGACTGTTTCGAGGAAGGCGACCAAGTTTAACAGGCATGATCTCTCTTTGACAAAACCAAACTGTGTAGGATCAAGCATTTGGAGGTTGCCAATGTCTTTGTTTATAAGGTCCATGATAATGAGTTCCATGGGCTTGCAGAGCAGGCTACTTAGGTTGATGGGCCTATAATTGCCTGGGTCAGTGGATGCTCCACCTTTGTGTAGAGGGATGACAATAGCTGTCCTCCATTCTGCTGGGACAAAGCCGATGCACAGGCTTTGGTTGAATAGGGTGCCTAGTGGTGTTGAGGGCTCTTGCCTGAGCTCATGTAGGATACAGCCAGGGATGTTGTCAGGTCCCATGGAGGCTGTATTCTTTGCCTTTGAAAGTGCATTAAAGACCTTCTCCCTGGTGATGAGGATAGGCGGGTAGGTGCTGGGGAAGTCCTGGTTTACTGATGCGGGGGACAGGGGGTGAAGTTTACACTGAACTTGTCTGCCAGCAGGTTGGCTACATCTATGGAATTTGTGTATGTGGTATTCTTGACCACCAATTCAGAGCAGATTTGGGAGTTACCTTTGATACTGCAGACATATGCAAAGAAGCCCTTTTGATTGTCCTTAGTGGATGTGACCAATTTGGACTTGACGTTAGCCTTACAAGAGTTCACCAGTGATCTTATTTGCTTGTTCAGAGAAAGGAGAGATTGCTTCTAACTTGGCACCTGCTTCTTCTTGGTCCTGGACAGCAATTTTTTTCCTTTTATTATAGAGTTTGTTTATTGATGCTGTACACCAGACAGGTTTACTCTTCATTGAGGAAGATGATTTGTTCCTGTCAGGTATTGCTGAGTATATGCTATATAGGTGCTCGTATAGTTTTTTTGGTGTAGGCTTGGACATTAGTGCTTGTTCCAATTGGAGGGATGGTAGCTGTGAAGCTGCTTATACCTGCTCTCAGGAGGTTGTAGTCAGCTTTGGAAAAGTTTTTTTGTTCAACCCTGGCAGGGGGGGGGGGGTTAGGGAAGATGGTGGGGTTCAGGGGAGATGTTGACTTCGAAAGTGATTGCTTTATGGTCGGATCCTACCAAGCAGGATGACACTGTAGGGGTGCTACAGTGGCTACTCATGTTGGTTAGTACCAGGTCCAGGATATTTTCACTGCTCGTGGGGGTTTCTACCAGCTAGCTGATCCAATGCATTGGCATTGATGAAGTTGAGGAATCTTTTGGTGTCTATGTTTGAGCTAGAATAGGTATTCCACTCTATAGTTGGGTAGTTAAAGTCACCCAGGATCAGGGTAGAGGGTTGAATCTTGATGCATTCAAGTAGGTCTGGGTAGGTGGGGTGGGCCTCCTGAGTCATGGTTGGAGGTCTGTAGCTAGCTATGATATGAATAGTTGTTTGGTGAACAGTTAACTGCACCTGGAGTGTCTCCTGTGCGTCATACTTTTTGACCAGTTTGGAGGTGTGCATGTCTTTGATAAATATTGAAACTCCACCTCCTTTGCCTTTATAGCCCTCCATTTGGGGTATGAAAGTATGATAGGAAAAGTGACCTGGTAAGCCTGGGGTGCTGCCCGCAGCTTTGAGCCAGGTGTCAGTGACTGCACAAATGTCAGCATCTTCCAGGACAAGGAATGCTTGCAATGAGTGCCGTTTCCTGTTAAGACTTATAGTGTTTAGCAGCAAGATCTTTAAATTTCATTTAGAAGAATTTTTCATGTTGGTAATTTTGTCCTCATGACTTTGCCTAAAAAAGGTACTATGGGGGGGGGGCTTTGCCACAAGCCTGAAGCCCAGGAGAGACAGATGAAATCCATCTCTAGCAAATCATTGTGGTTTCCTCTGTCTCTAATGGCCCATGCTTACACTTATCAAGGGTATCAGAACTTGTCAGAGATTTGGGATGCATGGCTAGGCTTAAAAAGGCCCTTGTGGTCATTAGCCTTGTATACACTTATGAACCTGTGAAGCTATAGCAATGAAAATATAGTTAAAAGAGTATAAAGCAGTACAAAAATGCAATGAATCAGGAAAAAAAAAGCTGGTGCAAAATGTAGTAGATTAGTTGTACACAGGGTTGCCAGATTTCCAGCACCCCAGGTAGGGACAAAAAAAAAAAGGTCTCTCACGGCAAGTGAAGACCAAAAAAAAAAAAAAAAAAAAAAAAAGGTATTTAATGCGGAACAGAGTAGCTCTGCACTAAACACGGAGCTTCAACACAATTAGCTCCGTGTTTAGCAATTTTTGATTGGCCCGTATACCGGCATATGGGCCAATCAAAAATCGCTAAACACTGAGCTTCTCGTGTTCAATGCGGAACACAAGAAGCTCCGTGTTTAGCAATTCTTGATTGGCCTTTATGCCAGGTATACAGGACAATCAAAAAAAAAAAAAAACAAACAAAGCAGAGGCTGGCCGGGATTTAAACCGGCAGGGCGGGACTCGGGATCAGGCTGCTGATCTCGGGACAGTCCCGCCCAAATAGGGACGTCTGGCAACCCTGGTTGTACAGCACAACTATAAGTATTAAGAAGTGCAATTCAAAGAAATAAATGGAAAAAAAATATTCTGCTCTTGAAGCCTCGGGGAATTTCTGCTATGTCACAGTGATGAATCACCACTCCTCAGCCTGGTAAAACAAGTACAGCCCCCTGCAGACACAGGGTTTAAATACCAGAAAAGATGGAAGAATCTAGAAGCTTGAATTAATACCCAGTCCTGCTAGCCCCTGCACTTTCAACCAATCGCTCATGCTAGAGAAGGTCAGGCAGCCTTGTTACACTCATTAACAGTGAGGACAAGCCCCTACCAGCATAAGATGGCTGCCAGAAACACAGGATAATCAACAAGCAAAACAACCATCCCTGGATACAGCAGGCCTCTATCCAAACTATGCTACCTGACTAGAACACAGAAACCTCAGAAAAATGCACAGAAAAGCACAGATAGAGCTTTCACAAACAGAAAATGCAACTCTCAGTATGAAAAAGCAGTTTATGGTTAAGTAATTCAAGAAAAATGCAATTACAGTAATGAAACACTATCTAGCAATGAAAATACAGTTAAACAGTATAAAATAGTACAAAAATGCAGTAAAACAGTAAAAAAGCTTTAAAACAGTGAAAAATGTAGTAGATTAGCTGTATAGCACTAGCACAACTATAAGCATTAAGGAGTGCAATTCAATGAAATAAATGTAAAAACAAAAACCTTATTCCATAATAATTCATTCCATGGCTTTGCATATTAGGCTTATTAGACTGATGGTTCTATAGTTCCCTGGGTCTGTTCATGGTCTGCCCTTGTGGAGGTGAATGATTGTTGAGGTCCTCCATTCACTTGGATTATAGCCTGTTTAAAGGCAGCAATTGAAAAGTGCCTCAAATTTTCGCCATAGGTCTTGTATTTGACTGTTCAGTTGGTACCCAAAGATGTTGTCGAGACCCATGGATGCGGTGTTCTTGACTTTAGCAAGTACTGCCAGCACCTGATCTCTGCTAATAGCTGGGGAGAGTATGTTGGAGGAGATTTCAACTGGTGGGGAGTGCAGGGAGAAGTTTGGCTTGAATTTTTCAGCCAGTAGATTTGCTATGTCCCCCTGATTGATGAAGGTGGTACCATTCTCCACCAGTTCAGCACACTGCTGTGTGTTACCTTTACGGTTCTGTGCATAGATGAAGAAGGCCTTGTGATTTTCCATAGCCTGTGAGGCTATCCTGATCTCGTAATTGGCCTTGTGGAACTTAATTAGACCTCTTAGTTCTTGTTTAGTTGTATAAGAGAGCACTTGTTTATAAGGGAGTTTCTCTTCCTGATTTTGGCCATAAGTGTTCTTCTTTTATTATATACCCTGTTTTGGTATGGATTCCACCAGTAGAGTTTATTTTTACTGTTTGCTTGGTGTGTACTTCTGCAAGGTACAGCAACCTCAATGCAGCTATTCCCCGATTATATATGGATTCTAAGAATACTTTTGCATCAGTGACTGTCATCTCAGGCTTAGGGGGAGCCTTGAACTTTGATAAACTGTCACTTACTAGGATGTAGTGTGCCTTAGATCTGTTCCTAACTGTTTCTGGTTTAGCTAGGTTTTCTCGGTTGAATTTTACTTCAGAGGAGACAGCTTTGGGATTTGACCTCACTAATGAGGATGTGACATTGGGGGTGGGGTTTGCAACACTGCCATGTTGGTGAGTACCAGATCCAGTATGTTTTATCCTATGGTTGGAGCATGCACAATCTGTTCCAGGGTGTTTGTGTTAATAAAGTCCTGGTAGCATTGTGTCTGTAAGTTTGAGATAGTGAAAATTTCCCAGTCTATACAGGGGTAGTTAAAATCACCCATGAATAAGGTGTTTGGTTGAATGGTGAGCACCTGTACTAGGTTTAGGTAAGAGTAGTGAGACTCTATGGATAGATGATGACCTCTTGCTAGCCATGAATTGGTGAGGGGCCTTACATGTGGTAACCTGTATATGGATAAGCTCCATGGTATCATCCTGTTTAACCAACCTGTAGGCATGTTTGCTGCTAATCCACCTTTGGCAGCAGTGTGTGCTGTTGTTGATTTAAATGTGGAAGTCTGTGTAGCCTTACACTGCCAGAGTACTTTCTATGGCTTTAAACCAAGTCTCAGTCACAGCACAGAAGTGTACATTCTCCAGAGTGAGGAGGGCTTGAAGGGTGTGGAATTATTTTGATTAGGCTCCTAGAACTGAGCAGTAACACCTTAAGGCTGCTTGTAGACTTTTCAACTACGTTAGTAGATTTGTCTTTTTGGTATTACCTAAAAAAGGCTCTAAGGGGGTCGATAAAGTTTTAGTCAATATATAAGCGCCTTGGAGGGGGGGTACAGGTACAGCCTATCCTTGGCAAAGCAATGTGGTCTGTTAACCATGTCTTCCCATGCTGACAGATATTGGATCCCTCTGGAGTCACACCAGAAACTAAGCCAATTATTAAAATCAATCGATTTGTGTTCATACTATGGCATCATCCTTGGTGAAGGTAGAATGCTGCTCTTTGCTAGGCTCATACCTATGTGTGGCACATATTCCTAAAGATCCATTATGTCTCTTTTCATATCATCTACTGAGGTATGTCTCAGGTCATTTACTCCCAAGTGGACTATGATATCATATTGGTACCTGGGGTACAGTTACTTGACTGCTTGCATGAT
Source organism: Protopterus annectens (assembly GCF_019279795.1). Lineage (NCBI taxonomy): Eukaryota > Metazoa > Chordata > Ceratodontiformes > Protopteridae > Protopterus > Protopterus annectens. The sequence goes on from NC_056729.1 coordinate 1,519,095,019, forward strand.
ATTGCAGATCCTGGATCCAAACAGTCAACTAACCATTTTCTTCTCCTTGTCTAGCCTGGTGAGTGGGGTATCTGTGTATCTCACAATGGAGTCCCCAATAACAAGAGTATTAGGTAAAGTACATGCTTGCATTATGGGCTTTGTTCTTGGGGGACCATTGGGTGTAGGCACATATGAGGCATTTGATGTTACTTTTGGTGTATGTTTTAGTGACTGCTGAGGAGCAGTGTTGCCATTAGGTGACTTTGGATGTCTTTCAGATTTGGGAATGTTTCTTTTAAGGGTATCAGCATAAGCCAATCTGTGTGTGTGGTGAGTTGTGTGAGGGATGTAGTGTGGGTATTCCTGACAATCTCATTGGTATGCAACATTTTTCATTACGAGGAAATTGTGTATTTACATCTATGGCATGCTGTGTTCTTTCTTTAATGATTAACTGGTTATCTGAGAACATGAGTCGATTGCTAAATTGCCTTAGGATTCAAGATATTTGAAAGCTCCATATCCATGTTTTCCAATCCAGTTATAGGGTAGGCTATTTAGGATTAAGAATTGGGTTTTAACAGGAGTCTCCTAGCGTAGTTTCTGGGGTTAAGGACAGGATGTTATATGATGCTAGTATATGTTAGTGGTTTTTGATACGTAAACTAGTTTTTGCGGTTAACCAAGTATGGTATGGGATGCTTTAAAATCAATGCTCTTGGACCGGTATTAACAGTGCGTGTTTGATTAACTGCCTCCTGAAATTAAAAGCATGGGCGAGATAATGCACCATTTAAGCTCACTTGTTTTATATGAAGATGGTGTGAATGTTTGTATGTACTTGATATTAAAACATACCATGTGTATTATGAAATAATGTATATTTTTCTTTTTTATTGATTATTATTTATGGGAAATAAAATAATATATATATATATATATATATATATATATATATATATATATATATATTGGTATTATATATATATATATATATATATGTATATATATATATATATATATATATATATATATATATATATATATATATATGGGTTTTAACTATTTTATTTGTCTTATTTATATATGTTTAAGAAATATTTAATGTGATTAATATTTATTTTTTGTTTTTATATGCGAATAGTATAATATTTCTTTAAGAACACACTTTAACCGTATGTATTTTAGAAGTAAGATTTTTATCTGTGATACTCCTTGAGGTTAGGTGCATAGGACTACCAAATAGTCAGGTTGTATCAGATTTTGTAGTAGTACTATATGTTTTGAATGTTGTGCTTCTGAAAACTTCAAAGGTTCTCTTTTGTTTTGTTTTTGTTATGCTGTGTGGATATTACATTTTTAACTTAATTTCGTTTGTATTGGGCAGTATCTAATCTTGTTTGTTTTAAAGGAATGGAGGTGGGTGTTGTCTGTGTGAACTAATCAATATCAATCTGAGGGTATTTAAATGTATGCCTTTATATTAAACAGTAACTGAGGAAGTTCAGTATTCAAGTGGACAAAAGTGCTTATATTTATGGTTTTAAAAGATATTTACTTAATAAAACCATTTAAATTTCAATGTGTGGCGGTATTTTAGTGATATTTCTGGTTTGCTCGTTTCTGCTGTTAAGGAAAGGTGTCATACAATGCTAGGATATGGTAGTGCTACTCCCACTCAAAGCCAGCTGCTCTAAGCTTAATTCTGCACAATGCCTCATGGTTTAACAGGTTTTGGACCCAACATTACAGGGACATTTTCCTGTCTATGCATTTGCTACTGTATAAGGCACTGCTGCTGGTTGGGCAGCGTCACCCAAATTTGCCTGATTTATAGCAGAGAAAAAAAGCTTGAAAACTAACTCATGTGTTTCAGCCAATAAAGAGCCACCCTTTGAGTTTCCTGGGGTGATTCCCAATTTAGAGAGACCAGATAAACACCTTCTGTTACAGGGTAGATGATCCCAGAATTCCTTAACGTAAAAGCACAGCAAAAGTAGATCAAGTGCATATTAAACAAACAACTGTCAACAGCCAAGCCACTGGGTCATTTTATCATCTTCAAACTGATTTGTAGGCAAACAGAATTAGAAAAGCCAACAAACAGAAATTACTATTTCCCACAAAATTAAATAAATGCTTTAAAATGTTCAGAACAGTAGTGATAAGTGCATAAAGCAAGCACAAGTGCAGTAAATCAGGAAAATATTCTTATCTTAGCTTGGAAGGCTCTGTATGCAGTTGAAACACTTAAAAAGTGTTGCAGTTATCTGTAAGTGAACATAACAGTCTTGTAAACTTGCCTGATTTATAGCTGAGGCAAAAAGCTTGAAAACTGACTCCCATTTCCTCTAACCAATAAACAAACACACTTTGAGCTCCCTGGGTTGCTTCCCAACCCAGAGAGACCAAGTAAACATCCTCTGCCATAAGAAGTCTGATCCTGGATTTTGTTAATGTTTTTCAAAGCACAGCAAAAGCAGGTTTTATATTAAGTGCCACTCCTAACACTCTTTTCTTTAGACTACATTAAAAATCTCTACACTGTGAGCAAGCTTCACTGAATCTAAAAAAAAAATGTAACCTTTGTAAAATTCACACACACACACACACACACACACACACACACACACACACACACACACACACACACACACACACTACTCTGTGCCTATATAATGCATTGTCCAACATATATGTACTCATAAATGCATTGGTCAAAATACCTCTCTGTCCCTCCAAAGTAAAATCCTCACAGAAGAGAAAATGCAGTATAAATCAACATAGAAAATCGTTCCATGGAAGGATCTTTCAAGATTAGTTGACTATTCCATCAGTCTTTGGCTTTATATTTACAAGCAAGATGACAGCATGCAGCTGGGGACACCTCATACTATTTTTACCTGAAGGTTGTCTTATGCTTTTTCAATTTAAATCTGAAGGATAATTTGAATAACGTATTTAATCATGTTAATCTGAAGTTCTCTTTTAGTGGACCAAGAATCAACATGAGTATTGAAGAGCTCTTTACAAGCTTTGCAATATGTGAAGTTCTTCACCTCAAGATGTACAGTAAATGTCTGTCCATCTATGAAGTATTTAATGTTGTCCAACAACACAGAAGGGAGATCACTGACTTGGAGAAATTGTCATGTCAAATAGGCTAGTAACACTTTGAAATGTGTTTTTGTGCTTAATATGTGAGAAGCTTACAAGAACAGGATGAAACATTATCCAGATCATGTAATTCATATATCAGCACCTGATGATCTCATCTGTTGTGGTATATGTCCTAAATCTCAGGGCAAGGTTCAGGGAACCCATGGGGAAGCCCAATAGCAGAAAAAGGTCTGGTATGACAGGAATGCTCAAGCTAGAAAGCATGCTGTGGGGCAGCAGGTAATGGTTCTCATTCCTGTCAGACACAACAAGCTGCAGGCAGCTTGGGAGGGATCCTTCAAGGTGGTAAGGAAGGGCAGTGATGTTAACTACATGGTAGAAATGCTAGGTATGAGGCAGAGGCACAAACTGTACCATGTTAACATGATGAAATCTTACCATGATAGAGAGGCCCTTATGCTGAGTATTTGCAGTGGATAGCAGGAGGAGTCTGAGGGGGTCTGGTGACTGATCTCCGCAGTCAGGCTCGGACTGACACCTCAGTGGAAGGGTTAGCAATGTCCCAGCAGCTATCCCCTACCAGGTTCGAGAAATCTGAGCAGTGTTACAGGAGTTTGGGGGCATGTTCACTGGGAAACCATGGTTCACCCACCTGGTGCAGCACCATGTGGATACAGGACCCCAAAGTCCTATTAAGCAGGCCACTTTTATGGTGCTTGAGAGAGAGAGTCAAACAGAATCTGATGGAGGAGATACAGAAAATGTTGGTACTAGGGGGAATCCAGGAGTCCAGCAGTCCCTGGGGCCTCCCCAGTGGTGCTGGTACCAAAGAAGGATGGCAGCACCTGGTTCTGTGTGGACTGCAGGAACTTAAATAGTCGCTCAGAGTCACATGCTTACCCCATACCTAGGACAGATGAAGCCCTAAAGCAGCTGGGTGAGGCTATGTATCTTACCAGCACTGATCTTACCAAAGGCTACTGACAGGTACCCTTGACTCCCAATGCCAGAGAATGAGCAGCCTTTGTGACTTATTTCGGCTTGTATGAGTTCAAGAAGATACCCATTGGGATGAAAGATGCCCCAGTGACTTTCCAGAGTCTGGTAGATCGTATGCTAGCAGGAGCAAGAGATTTTGCCCTTGCTTACCTGGATGATATTGCCATCTACAGCCATTTCTGGGAAAAGCAACTTCAGCAGGTCAGGGTGGTGCTGAGCAGACTACAGAGGGCAAGGTTCACCATTAAGCCCAGTAAGTATCAGGTGGGTATGGCAGAGGTCTCCTACCTTGAACATAGAGTGGGGAGTGGTAACATCAGGCCAGAACCTACCAAAGTGGATTGCAATTCAGGCCTGCCCCTGTTATCAAAATGCAGAAGAGGGCATTCTTAGGGACAGCGGGCTACTCCAGAAAGTTTGTCCCCAATTATAGTACCATAGCTGTTCCCCCTCACAGACCTGACAAGGAAAAACAGGCCAGATAAGGTAGTGTGGACCCCAACATGTGAGCAGGCATTCCAGAAGATTAAAAGAGCTTTGGGAGGACTACCTGTGTTAGCCAGTCCAGATTACAGGAAATAATTTTGTGTGCAGGTGGATGCTTCAAACCATGGGGTGGGGGTTGTACTCAGCCAGGTTTACTCAGAGAGAGAAGAGCACCCAGTGGTATATCTCAGCTGTAAGCTCCAACACAGGGAGGAATGCTACGGAGCTGTTGAAAGCCTTATCTCTATGGAAGGAAATTCACTGTAGTTACAGACCACAATCCCTTAACATGGCTACACTGAGCCAGCCAGCAAAATGCCAAGTTACTAAGGTGCAGCCTAGGGTTGAAGGCATATGATATGACAGTGCAGCACTGCAGTGGGGCTAGCAATTCCAATACAGATGGGTTCTCAAGACATGGAATGGGGTAAGGTATTCCCAGATAGGCTAATCCCTCTCAATCAACATTTCTCAAGATTCACTTGAAATCTAGCTTAAGTCTCGGGGGGGGGGTGACAAAGGGAGATACTGCCAGCCCTGCTATCTGGAATTTTTTAAATAATTATATGTCATTTGTGAATATCAACAGAATTCATAAAATATGTTTGTGTTACAAATGTATTAGAACTCTATGTTATGTGTATATCAAACTGCATTTGTACAGGGATGTGTATTGAAAAGATATTTTCTAAAGTGCTTGTGCTTAAAATGTAACCACAGCATGCCCTACTGGAAAAGAACAGAAATGTAAATGCACTGTTGTAACTGTTTAAATGTATATTTTAACAGTGGGAACTGGAATACAGGAGGTTAACCTCAGAAAAATACTTGAAATCAAATTACTTTATGGCTAGGCCATAAAAACATTTTATCTTTCAGTTTCAGTGCAGCAAAAGACACAATGTCTGTTCCAGAGAAGTTTTCTGTATTGTCTTTAAATGTGGAGAAATATAAATTGTTTTATGACTTTCACCATCTGCCAAAAGATCTGAGGTCTACGTATTTTCACAGGTAGATGCTAAATGCTACCAACTGCCACCAATGGTTGTTTTGGGGCATGGGAACTAGGAGTCAGACGACAAGAAATTATGTCATTCTGCAAGCTATCCTAGCAGTAATATTTGAGATATTAATTTAAGAAGTCTCTTAGAAAGAGACACTATTCTGCATTTTGTCTTGGACCTGACAAGATCCATTTACCACACATCTGCCTTGCTCTTAAGTAAGTTAACTGAGATATAGTAATTCTCTTAGATACAGTCAGGAATATAACAAAACATAGTTTAGATGTTTTTCTTTCTTTATTTGAGACTGTCCTGCAATGTTGTTTTAAATATTTCCCTGTGATTTTGAAGTCTGAAGTCACTGCAATATATATTTAGCATTGTCTTGTTCTTTTATTATTAATGATTAAATATATGTAAATATTTCATTGTGGCTGATCTGTCTAGAGATATTTAAGTTCTGAAAGTTCTTGCATATTTATTTGGTGACACTGTGGGCCACCCCTAATAGCCTTGCTCTTGGTCAAACTACCATTTGTATTAATAGTAACATTACACATTAAGATTGGATACCCTTTGTTAAGGGCCTTAAAGTAGCTGATAAGGAGCTGGATTGTGGCATTAATAACTACCTTATAGTCTGGTCAAAAGGGGGCATAGCTAGTCAACCTGCATTACCCTTTCCCAGGTTGTGTGTGTGTGTGTGTGTGTGTGTGTGTGTGTGTGTGTGTGTGTGTGTGTGTGTGTGTGTGTGTGTGTGTGTGTGTGTGTGTGTGTGTGTGTGTGTGTGTGTGTGTGTGTGTGTGTGTGTGTGTGTGTGTGTGTGTGTGTGTGTGTGTGTATAAATCAAAACAATTTTTTCATACTGAAATACATGTGATTTTTACTATTGATGTATCATTGTATACTTGAATTCCTCATGACAAAGGAATTGAACATATGAGCATATTTACATCAATATACTAATTTAGATAACACAACTATTAATGTTTATTGTAAAGCTTTGGAAGTGCTTTTAAACAATAATTTTTTACGCTATCTCTTATTATATTTTTTTCTCGGTCAGTGGTTTGGTGTTTTGGTTTTATTTGTTTTTGCTACACCGCTTGCACTTTTTGGTTTTTGTGAATAAAGCAAACCTCAAAGAGTGTGTGTGTGTGTGTGTGTGTGTGTGTGTGTGTGTGTGTGTGTGTGTGTGTGTGTGTGTGTGTGTGTGTGTGTGTGTGTGTCAGCTATTTGGACAAGGACACGAAGCACTGGTTGGACAGAAAGGGTGCTGGAGGTTTTGGCTTAGTCACTCAGCGGAGTTCTCAACTCTATAGCTGTGCCAGTGGGGAGTCTTACTGAGGATCTATAGAAAGAGTGTAGAAAGAGGGAGAAACCAGCCCCAGGCTGATGGTGGTCTCTGTGTGCTGTTAAGGGAAATTGCACTTGATGCAGTGATCTACATCTAAAACTACTGTGTGTGTGCCTTGTCATCCTCCCAATGTATGTCTCCCCACTGCTGCTAGTGGTGAGGATTGAGGCTCCTTGATTACTGGTCCAGTGGTGAGATGTCACATGGTCTACACTCTTGTTGGAAGAGAGGGTAGCCTCTTCCCTCCTGAGCTATGAATTGCCGGTGAAGGCTTATTTTGGCTGTTCTTCTAAGTGTCTTTGTTCTGGTTGAAGCACTTGAGTTCCAAAACCAGAAGATTTGTGGTCTAAACTCTTGTGGCAGAGAGGATAGCCTATTCCTGTCTAACTCAGGAATTGAAAGTTGAAGGCTTATTGTGTCTGTTATTCTAAAAGTATCTTAATTGTTGTTTGAGCACTTGGGTTCCAGACCAGTTATTTTACATTAAGAAGGTTTGTGGTCTAGATTCTTGTGGCACGAGAGTGTAGCCCTTCTAAGTTGGAAATTGCTTTTGAAGGCTTATCCTGCCTGTTATACTAAGTGTCTTTGTTCTGGTTTAAGCGTTCGGGTTCCAAACCAGTTATTTTACATTAGGAAGATTTGTGGTCTAAACTCTTGTGGCAGGAGAGTGTACCCTACACGCTTCTAAGCTGGGAATTCTGATGAAGGTTTATTGTGCCTGTTATTCTAAGTGTCTTTGTTCTGGTTTAAACAGTTGGGTTCCAGACCAGTTATTTCACACTAGGAAGGTTTGTGGTCTACAATCGTTTGGGAGTATTCTACTGAATTGCTGCTTTATTTAAACTGTTTTTTGCTGTTACGAGTCTGATTTTTTGCACTTTGAATTTCTAGTACTTCTGCATTTTATAACATAGGTTAGATTCAGGCTTGCTGAATCTAGACTGTGTGTTATTATATGAGCACTAAAACCAGCCATCTTACATTAAGAAGGCTTTCACCCCTACACCCTTGTGGCAAAAATGTGCAGCCAAGGATAAATCTGAGTTGGGGATTGCTGGAATAAGTCTCAGTCTTGGGGTTTTCATTTGTTTAATTAAGAGGTTAGCAACACGCAATCTATCTCCTGTATTATCTGAAGCATCCACTGCCTTCTACTGAAAAATAAGTATTATTTTTACATGAGCTGCATTTCTTGCATTTTATATTACTGCGTGCTGTTATTTTTGAACTGGATTTTACTGTATTTTTGCTGTTTCCTGCGCTTTTATCCTGGCATAAACTTGGTTAAGATTTGCTGGACCAAGTCTGTTTTTAAAGTTTCTGAGCACTAATCCAGCTTTCCTCCACAAAAGAGGGCCTCCCCTACACCTTGATCAGAGTAGAGTGTAGCTAAGGACCTAACTGAGTGGTGATTGCTTGCCGAAGGCCCAGTCTAGTGTGCTACTATTGGTTAGAATGTTTGAAATCAGTTATATTTCACTGCTACTTGTTGCCCACATTAGCTTGGGTTTGCATCTTGAGTACCACCCACATAACTGTACATTACCATGCACAAGAGTATATCATTTCTAGATACAAGCTCTTAGATAGAAAATTTTACCTTAGTCAACTGCTTATCCTCCATCAGAGGTTTCTCCCCGTTGTTCTTCACTGCCCAGTTAGGCACTCAGCTGAGCCTCTGAGGTTCTTCCACAATTCTTAACCATTAAGCCCCTTGCTGTTTAGAACTTTTTCTTACCCTTTAGCCATACCTAGTCCTTCTAGTCCCCTCCCTGTTACCTGCAGTATGTCACCTAACATCATGAATGGACAATTTCCCACCATTTCTCCAGACAACCTGATCGACATGGGCATCCTTAGGCAATGTACCAATTGCCTCATGTATACTGACAACACACTTCTCCTAATTCACACACATTCAATATGCAAGAGATGGATCTATATTAAGAATCTAGACTCTAGGCTCTCTCACTCACAAATCAGTATATTAGATACTAAGCAGGTTGTCAGCTCACACACTTCACCTCCTACACCATCCACACATACAACACCTAGGCCTACATATGCAGATGCTCTCACTAGAAGCCTACCTAAAGATCAGAAACCTCCCAAATATAAACACACTTTACTTAATACATTCCCAGCAAATCACAGTACACATGCAAATGCACACACTACTGTATCATCAAACATGCCTCTAAGGCAAAACACAAAATCAAATGTTTAGTCATAGCAGACTCCATTGTGAGACACACAGATGTCCCACTCACCAGGATGGATAAAGAAAAGGTCACGGTCAGCTATTTGTCAGGTGCCAGGATCTGTGACATCACACATACACTCAAGTCTCTCAACAACAGGCACTATGACTCTGTCATAGTCTATGTTGGTGTGAATGACTTAAGACATACCCCACTGGACTATATAAAGTGAGACATAACTGAGCTGTCTGATTATGTGTTCCATGCAGGTATGTTCCTAGTCTTAAGCAGCATTCTACCTTCACCACCACCTCAGAACACAACACCCGCAACACATAGACCTCACAGTCAGAGTGTCAAACAGTCACAGCCCTTAAGGCCAAACACAATGCCAGACACACTAGTCATTGGTGACTCCATAGTCAGACACACTGATGTCCCGCTCACCAGACTGAGTAAGGAGAAGGTCACAGTAAGCTGCCTGTCGGGCGCTAGAATCAGCCACATAACGCAAGCACTCAGGTCTCTCAACAGCAGGTACAAATATGACTCAGTCATTGTCCACGCTGGTGTAAACGACCTGAGACGTACCTCCTTGGACTACATGAAAAGAGACATTGAGGAGCTCTCTGATTATGTAGCCCAGGCAGGTATGACCCTGACCTTGAGCAGTATCCTACCTTCACCAAGAATGATGCCACAATACAGAGATAAGATGATCAGCTTTAACAATTGGCTTAAACACTGGTGTCATTCAAAGGGGATCCAGTATCTGTCTGCCTGGGATGACATGCTGGACAAGCCACGCTGCCATGAGGGCGGCTTGCACCTGTCACCCTGGGATTCGGATATTGGCAAAGGCTCTTGCCACCCCATAGTGCCTTTTTAGGCAAGGCTCAAATTCTAAACCTACCACCCTAGAACACAAAAAGGAAAAAACTAAGGGTAATGCTGCTCAATGCCAGAAGTCTAAATCTCAAAATGCACGCACTCGAGGCCCTTCTCAGTATGGAGAACATCGATGTCTGTGCTGTGACAGAAACCTGGTTCAAGGCTCCTGAGAGCACCCCAGCGCTATCAGGTTTTACCTCATATCATGCGTTCCGGCCCCAAAATCCGGACAATACCAAGAAAGGAGGGAGGTATCCATATTCATCAAGGACACCCACACCTCAAGACTGGTGGCAACGCACGATGCATCGGAGACCATCCAGGTGCAATTAACCATAGGCAAGACTGCTCTGCAAATTGTAGCATGTTACAGGCCACCCTCACAAACTCAGGAAACTCACATGGCCTTCCTGAAAACACTAGAGGGGATAAATGTATCACCAAACACCATCATACTAGGTGACTTCAATTACCCTAATATAGACTGGGAACACTACTCAAGCCCAAACACCCTAGCCCAAAAATTCCTGGAATTCATAAACTCAAATGCCATGGAACAACTAGTCACCATCCCCACAAGAGGAGATAACATACTTGATCTCATCATCACGAACATGGGAGCACAATGTTCAACACCGGAAGTATACCCCTCACTGGTGAGATCAGATCACAAACTAATCTCGCTGGAGGTCCTCATCCCACCCCCACCTGAAATAAAAAAGACCACAGTAAAGAACTTCTCAAAAGCCGACTTCACACTTCTAAAGACTAGTGTGGTCTCCTTTCAGGCCCCCGAGGCGGCGGAAAACAATACTCAAGCCGCTGAATCACTTACAAACGCCTTCTACCAGCACCTGCAGGACTGCATGGATAAGGCAATCCCAAGCAAAACAAAGACTCTTTGTACCAAAGGCAAGCGTCCAGTCTGGTGGACCCCAGCCATAAACAAACTCTACAACAAAAGGAGGAAGCTACTACAAGATAGAGCAAAATCCTTAAAAGGTAAGACACCCTTGATCACTATAAGTAAAAAACTAAGAGCTCTCATAAAATCATCCAAAGCAAATTTCGAGAGAAAAATAGCTAAAGACTCAAAAGACAATCATAAGGCCTTCTTTAGCTATGTTAGAAACCTAGGAGGAAACTCCCAGATATGCTCAGAACTAGTTCAAAATGATGTGAAGATTACTGATCCTACAGACATTGCCAACATACTGGCTGACAGGTTCAGTGCAAACTTCTCCCCCCCAAAAGGAGAGATATCTATACCAAATGAGTGCAGCCCCCCAAACATCTCCAGCCCAAGTGAGAACTGCTCTCTCCAAAGCAAAAACACAGCATCCATGGGACCCGATGGTGTCCCCGGCTGTGTGCTCCACGAACTCAATGAGGAATTAAACCCACAGCTAGGACAGCTGTTTAATCAAAGTCTTACCTCTGGATACGTACCCAGGGAGTGGCGCACTGCAACTGTGGTCCCACTTCACAAAGGCGGTGCCTCCACAGACCCTGGAAATTACCGGCCCATTAGCTTGACAAGCCTTATCTGCAAAGCCATGGAGAGGATCATAATGGACCTCATAAATAAAGACATAGGAATTTGCAGACTTTGGATCCAACCCAGTTTGGCTTTGTCAAAGGCAGATCATGCCTTTTAAACTTGGTTGACTTTTTCGAAACAGTCACCAAAGCCATTGATGAGGGAAAGGCAGTCCATACAGCCTACCTCGATCTGGCTAAGGCCTTCGATACAATACCCCACTCGGGTATCATTGAAAAACTCATCAGCTTAAATGTTAACCCATACATCTCAAGATGGGTTGCAAACTGGCTGAGTGACAGAACCCACAGGGTCAGAGTTGCTGGCGCCGTGTCAGACTCAAAGCCTGTCACAAGTGGTGTCCCACAGGGCTCAGTCCTGGGCCCACTCTTGTTTGGCATCTACTTTTCCGAAGTACAAGCAAACACAGGAGGGTTATGGCTGACAAAGTTTGCAGATGACTGCAAACTGGGCGCCATAGTAGAAAACACATCTGACACAGATATCCTTCAGAAGGGTCTCACAGAAACGGATAACTGGTGCCAGAGCCACGGCCTAAAGTTAAATGCCAAAAATGCATAGTCATACCCTTCGGGAAAAACAAGGTTACCCCTAGCTACCAAATAGGTGGCAATCCACTGAGCACAGAAGAAGTTATCAGGGACCTGGGGACCCAGGTTGATAGTAGTCTGTCATTCGACACCCATGTAGCTAAAGTAGTTAGGAAGTCCTTCTACATTGCCCACCTTATCATGAAGGGATTCTCATCTAGATCAAGGGAGGTCATAGTCTCCCTTTACTCATCACTCATCAGACCAATGATTGAGTACAATGCCCCATTCGAATGTATCTGACCCGACACTTGCAGCAGCTGGAGAGGCCACAAAAGTTCCTCACCAAAAGGATAAAGGGTCTCAAAAATCTGTCCTATGCTGCCCGACTGAAAGAACTCCAGCTCTATTCAGTCGCACGCTTGCTCAGAGGTGACTTCTGCCTAACATACAAGGCCACGTCAAACCCAGATTTGATGAATATGCTTCACCTCAAAAAATCTAGATCCATCAGAGCCACAAGGGCGGGAGACTTAAACCTCGACACGGCTATTAATAGGACGTGCTGGAGGGATAGATTCATCACCCAAAGACTCCCTATGCTGTGGAACAAAATCCCGGTACATGTGAGGCAGAGCACCTCGCTGGCCTTGTTCAAGAGAAATCTTGACCAATGGATGGGTGATCGCAGATATACCCCAGGAATTACCTCAGTGTCACTGCTCGACAGAGGCACAGCAAAATAATGGGTATAGTTCCCCATACTAAAGGGGTGGCATAAGCCACAAAACAATGGGCTAGGCTTATAAATGCCCTCGGGCAGATAGCCTAGTATGAACCTATGAACCTATGAACCTATGAACCTAGGATGATGCCTCAATACAGACAAAAAATGACCGACTTCAACAATTGGCTTAGTTTCTGGTGTCATTCTAAGGGGAACCAGTACCTGTCAGCCTGGGATGATATGGTTGATAGACCACAATGCTTTGCCAGAGATGGTCTCCACCTGTCACTTCTGGGCTTTCAGCTACTGGCTAAGGCTCTTGCCTCCCCCATAATGCCTTTTTTATGCAATGTCACAAAAACAAAATTCCCAACATAAAAATATCCTCAAAATACAATCTTTAGGTTATGCTGCTAAACTCTAGGAGTCCAAATCTAGAAACTACACTCATTGGAAGGACTCCTCATCTTGGAAGATGCAGAAATCTGTGCAGTCAAAGAGACCTGGTTCAAGGCTGCAGAGAGCACCCCGCCCACACCAGCATATAATGCCTTCCACCCATTCAGATCACAAAATGAACGTATAAGAACTAGAGGAGGAGGAGTATCAATATTCATCAAAGATAAATAGACCTCCAGATTGGTTAAACAGAAGGATTCCCTAGAGTTACTCCATGTGTATATAACTATAGGAAAGACCCCTCTCCAGGTTATCACCAGCTATAGATCCCACTCTATGAAAGATGATATCCACACTGCCCACTTGGATCTACTTGAGTCACTCAAAACACAACCGAACACCCTGGTTATGGGTAACTTTAACTACCCATCTATAGACTGGGTAAATTATATGTGTACAAACAGACTCACCCAAAGGTTCTTGGACTTCGTTAACTCAAATGCCTTGGATCAGATAGTTGACACCCCTACAAGAGGCCCAAACATTCTAGACTTGGTACTCGCCAACATGGTAGAACTGTGCACCGCTGCAAGTGTGCGGACATCCTTGGTGAAGTCTTATCATTAATCAGTCTCTTTCGAAGTAATAATATCATAAGGTCCCCCTCCCTCCAGGAGAAATTAGGCTAAAAAACTTCTCCAAAGCCAACTACAGCCTCTTACAAGAAGGCATTAATAGCTCTAAACCTCCTGTCTCCACTGACAGCAAGGACACCTATACTGGGATATACATCAATGCATTGTATAAACATCTATACAATTGTATTGACTCAGCTGTTCCTGATAGGACCAAAGCAAAATCCTCAAGAAAAAAACAAGCCTGCTTGGTAGACATCCGCCATAAACAGGTTATATAATAAGAGGGATAAATTGATGTCTAAGATCAAGAAGGAACAATCTTAGAACTGGAAGCACACCTTTCTCAGCTTGAACAAGCAAATAAGACATCTTGTAAAGTCCTCTAAAGCTAACTACACATCTAGATTAGCATCCCTAAGTATAACCATAAGGCATTCTTTAGCTACATCCAAAATCTGAAAGGAAAACCCCAGAACTGGCAGTGAATGGTACCACATATACTGAACCAGTGGAATAGCCAACCTGCTAGTGGACAGGTTCAGTGAAAACTTATCTCCCCTATCCCTGTCACATATACCCCAAAACATTTCTACCACCTATTATCCACCTAGTATCTGTGAAGAGTATTTTTTAACTGCTCTCTCCAAGGTCAGAAACACAGCCTCTGTGGGACCTGATAACATCCCAGGCTGTGCTCTTAATGGTTTAAAACAGGAATTAGCAACACCATTAGGTACTCTTTTCAACTACAGTCTAAGCACTAGTTTTGTCCCTGCTGAATGGAAAACAATTACCGTCATCCCCTGTTCAAGGGTGTGCTTCCACTGGCCCTGGAACTATAGACCCATTAGCCTAACCAGCCTTATCTGCAAGGCCATGGAGAGAATCAACATGGACCTTATCAACAAGGATATATGAGACCTTCAAACACTTGACCCAACCCAGTTTGGTTTTGTTAAAGCTAGATCCTGCCTGTTGAAACTGGTGGACTTCTTCAAGACTGTCAACAAAGCCCTGGAGGAAGGCAAATCTGTGTATACAGCCTACCTAGACTTGGCCAATGCCTTTGACACAACCCCTCACTCTGACATCATTGAAAAACTCACCCAGCTGGGGTTCAACCCATATACTGTAATGTGGGTTTGAAACTGATTCACCTACAGAACACATACAGTCAAAATAGGGGATTCCACCTACACCAGCAGACCTGTTACCAGTGGTGTTCCACAGGTATCAGTGCTAGGGCCCCTGTTGTTTGGAATCTACTTCTCAGAAGTTCAGACAAAAACAAAAGGTCTGTAGCTGACAATCTTTGCTGATGACTGCAAACTGGGAGCAGTCATTGAGTCCCCAAATTATGTCAACATTCTACAAGAAGGACTTACACAAACCATTGATTGGTGTCAAAGTCATGCTCTTAAACTCAATGCAAAAAAAATGTACTGTCATCCCCTTTGGCAAAGGTGATTTCCCTGCAGATTACCATATTAGTAACAACACACTAAGCTCTAAATCCGTGGTGATTGATTTGGGAGCACAGGTTGACAGCAACCTTACTTTTGATCACCATGTCTCCATGGTGGTAAGGAAGGCCTTCTACATTGCTCACCTCATAAGCAAGGGCATAGCTTCCAGAACAAAATAGGTTATAACCCCCCTGTACTCTTCCGTCATCAGGCCAATAATAGAGCACAATACTCCCTTTGGTACATACCTAAACAGGCACCTGCCGCAACTGCAGAGACCTCAAAGGTTCCTCACAAAGAAAATTCAGGGTATTCAGCACATGCCTTATGTGGACAGACTGAAATCACTGTCGCTATACTCTGTATCATATAGACTATTCAGAGGTGACCTGTGCCTCGCATACAGAGCAATCTTTGATTCTGCCTTAATGGAAATGCTGCACATTCATAAGTCAAATGGTACATGAGTCACTCGCTCAGGGGACTCTAGCATGTGACATCAACAGGACTTGCTGGAGAGACAGATATGTCTCCCAGAGGTTGCCTCTACTGTGGAATAAACTTTCAATACAGGTTAAACAGAGGCCCTCATTAACCCTTTTTAAGCGGAGCTTGGACGATTGGATGGGAAACCACAAATTCACCTCAGGGGTTTCACCTGCGTCTCTCTTGGATAGGGTCACTTGGTGCTGCTTTAGATCTGCATGTGACATAGAACATATCTCTAGACCCTTAAGGAAACAAGGACTGAACTTAACTAGGCTTGTAAGAGCCCTGGGGCTATTAGCCTAGTAACCTCCTATGAAACTATGAACCTATAACTGCATTATTCACATGCTTCGCATGCTCCTTTCAGTCAAATTCCAACATCCACAAATTGACCAAAAAAGTAAGAAAAGATGTGAGAAAAAGATCTGATATAGTGTGTGTGTGTGTGTCATCTGACAAAACTGCTTATCCAATAATGTTCCAGAAAAAAAATAGACGAGAAGTCTGAGTATTTTCATTTCAGGATTTTAAGATTGTAAGCTTTTAAAGTCTATTTTTTCTAAAAGGGAAAAGACTAGAGCCCCTTTGATGCCAAAGTTCTTACTGGAAACTTAACATTTATCCTCCATTTATCTGATTTTTAATGTTAATAATCTCTCCTTGCTGTGAATCCACAACAGGCTAGGGAGGACTGTCCCCTACTGTGGTTTTCATGGACTTTTCATTACTATTGCAATACTGTGCACAGAATTGGTAGCCAAGTCATATCTTACACAAAGATACACCCCTGCACTTGAAAAATGTATTTAAATCCTTCATGGCCATTCTGTAATTCAATATACTTCTTGATTACTTGTGATTTTGTTATTCATTTGCAGGTTCAAATGTCTATTTCCAGTTCTACTTCACCAAAAATAAATGCATTAATTTTACCAGTTGTGAAGTTCTTTCTCTCTTCATGTTTAAGGGTCAAACCCAGTTTGAAATAATGTTGTTTAATCTTGATAATACTTAAGATTGACTGCACTATCAGCAAATAATGTGGTATCATTAACACAGTGAAGGTGGTGAGTAATTCTACTCTAATGTTAACACTTCATTTTTCTTCATAAGGTTCAGCAACTCTAAATATTTGTCCTACTTTAATTTAAACAAGTGTGGGAAAGTATGCAACTTTTGTTTCATTTGGACTTTTGTTTATTGGATAATGACTATTTATCCCTTTGGAGTTATTTTTTTCCTGTGCTTAATCGATATTGTATAATTTGTACTGTATCTGTACTGGTATTTTATCATTTTGTTTGGAGTTGCCAATGATAGTTCCTTTGTGTGGCCATGTTATATAATCATCAGTCTTAAAAGAAGTACTTGTACAGCTTAATTTATTTTGGCATCATTTAAGTTTATGGACTGCACATATTTGCCAGGCCAAAGGCATGTATTCCAATATGGATTGCTTCCCCAGTGAAATGTTATATTACTACCATATGAACTTCCATTAAAGATATTTAAATTAATTGTTTCTTAAAAGCAATTAAAATTACTCCTTAAATGCTTTCAAACTGAGTGACGAGTCGCAGAACACTTTCATAATTAGTAGTAGGCATGGCCAATCTTTTTGACATTTGTTTTATTTTATTGTGAGGTTTTATTGTTATTTATAGCACTTTGCTTAACCCTTCTTTATTTTTCTGCATATATTATTGTATTGTACTGTTCATTGTTAAGCTACAGTGCATATAAAGTTTACACACCCCTGCTAAAATGCCAGGTTTTTGTGATATAAAAAAAATGAGACCACAATAAATAATTTTTAAAAACTTTTCCCACCTTTAATGTGACCTATAACATGTACAATTCAATTGAAAAACAAACAAATCGGTTAGGGGAAAAAATAAAAAAGCGTACAATAAGCAGGTTGCATAAGTGTGCACACCTTTAAACTAATATTTTATTGACGTATCTTTTGCATAATTACAGCATTCAGTCTTCTTTGGTACACACCTGCCATCAATTAAAGAGACTCTAATTAACCCCAAATAAAGTTCAGCTGTCCTAGTAGGATTTTCTTATCATTTACTCAGTTGTCTGCTACAGTAAAAGCCATGGTTCATAGAGAGCTCACAATGCATCAAAGGGATTTAATTGTTGAAAGGTATCAGTCAGGAGAATTGTACAAAAAAATTTCCAGAGCATTGAATATACCATGGAACACAGTGAAGACACTCATCAAAAAGTGGAGAAAATATGGGACAACAGTGACATTGCAAAGAACTGGACGCTCCTCCAAAATTGATGAAAAGACAAGACAAAAACTGGTCAGAGAGGCTGCCAAGAGACTTACAGCAACACTGAAGGAGCTGCAGGAATTTATGGCAAGTAGTGCTTGTGTACTACATGTGACAACAATCTCCTGTATTCTCCATATGTCTCGCCTATGGGGTAGGGTTGCAAGACGGAAGCCTTTTTTTACACAGAAAAAACATCCAGGCCCGGCTAAAATTTGCAAAACAATACATCAAGTCTCTCAAAAGCATGTGGGAAAACGTGTCATGGTCTGATGAGACCAAGGTTGAACTTTTTGGCCACAATTCCAAAAGGTACGTTTGGCGCAAAAACAACACTTTGCATCACCAAAAGAATACCATCCCCATGGTGAAGCATGGTGGTAGCAATATCATGCTTTGGGGCTGCTTTTCTTCAGCTGGAACTGGGGTTTTAGTCAAAGTGGAGGGAATTATGAACAGTTTCAAATACCAGTCACTTTTGGCCCAAAATCTTCAGGCGTCTGCTAGAAAGATGAAGATGAAGATGAAGATGAAGAGGAATTTCACCTTTTAACATGACAATGACCCCAAGCATACATCCAAATCAACAAAAGAATGGCTTCACCAGAAGAAAATTACAGTTCTGGAATGGCCCAGCCAGAGCCCAGACCTTAATCCAATAGAAATTCTGTGGGTTGACCTGAAGAGGGTTGTGCACAAGAGATGCCCTCACAATCTGACAGATTTGGAGTACTTTTGCAAGGAAAAGTGGGCAAATATTGTCAAGTCAAGATGTGCCATGCTGATAGACTCCTACCCAAGAATACTGAATGCTGTAATTAAATCAAAAGGTGATTCAACAAAGTATTAGTTTCAGGATGTGCACACTTATGCAACCAGCTTAGTGTACGTTTTTTTATTTTTTATATTTTTTCTCTAACAGATTTCTTTGTTTTTCAATTGAATTGTACAGGTTATAGGTCACATTAAAGGTGGGAAAAGTTTTGAAATTATTTATTATGGTCTCATTTTTTATATCACAAAAACCTAACATTTTAACAGGGGTGTGTACACTTTTTATATCTACTGTATATTGCCTTTAAAATGTACAATAAAATATACATTTAAGATAAGATCCATCTACTTTGAAATCATATTTTCTGCAAGCTCTCCTCACCCTGGAGAACACACATGTCTGTGTAGTTACTGAGACATGGTTTAGAGTCATGGAGAGCACCCCACAACCCAACAGTGCAGAGCTATATTGCCTTTCACTCTATAAGATCAGCTACTGCACAGAAAAGGACTAAAGGTGAAGATGTCTCAGTTTATAAAATAAATACATCTCAAGGTTGGTCAGTTACTGTAATGCACTTGAACTTCTCCATATACAACTCACCAAAAGCAAATTCCCACAGCACATCTTTGCATGCTGTAGATCCCCCTCTATGACTAAGGAAACCCACACCACTTACTTAAATGAGCAAGTCACTCCCCATACAACCCAACACCATACTCCTGCATGACTTCACTACCCTACTATAAAATGTGAATCATATACAACCCTAAACTTTCAAGCCCAAAGATTCCTGGAGGTTGTCACCATGAACACCCTGGATCAGCTAGATCGGACACCCTCTAGGGGTGCAAACATCTTTGACCTAGTCCTCATCAATATGGAGCAATGTGTAATATTCTCACTGGTCACTTGGACCATAAATCTGCCTCCATTTAAATAAAAATAAAGCTTGTGACACCAGCTATCCATGGAATTTTTAGGCAGTCTTCCAATGTAAACTTCATACTATTAAATGACACCCTGGCAAAATTTAAAGTCCCCTGAACCCAGGGAATACTGCTGCCTATGTGGAGTCATTCATAAGATCCCTTTACAATCAATTATAAAGGTGCATAGAGGAAGTGGTATCTACTCAAAATAAACATAGGACAAGCTCAACAAACAAGCCACACTAGTGGAATCCCAGTATTACTAGCTTGTACAACAGAAGGAAAAAAATAATGTCCAAAAATAGGAAGTATAATGCCCAGCAAGATATGAAATTCCTCGTCAGACTAAATAAGCATATAACAGAACTAATTAAGACTACAAAAGGTAAGTTGAAAGCAAAAGTAGCCTCACAGGCTAAGGATAATCATAATGCATTGTTCAGCAATGTCCCCAACTTCAAAGGCAATACACAACAACGTGCTGAACTAATTGTAAATGGAGCCACTTATACTGAGCTGGAGTATAAAGCAAGTCTACTGGCTGATACATTCAGCTCTAATTTTAGCCCACTATCACCCCCAGATACTACTCAAGAAATACTCCCAACCATTACCCCCCCCCCATTATTACTATGGAAACAGTCCTTAAAGTCCTCTCCAAGTCCAAAATCAGTGCATTAATTAGACCTGATAATATTCCAGGTTGCATCCTTGATAGCATGAAGCATTACCTATTAGGCCCACTAGAATCAGTATTTAACCATAGCCTCCAAACAAGCTTCATGCTGAACAAATGGGGGACTGTTGCTGGTATCCCTTTGCATAAAGGCAAGACGTCCATGGACCTAGGAACTATTGTCCCATAAGCCTTAATAGTCTCATATCCAAAGCCATGAAAAGAATAATCATAGACTTGATAATGACAACATAGAAAATCTTCAGACACTGGATCCAACAGGTTTGGTTTGTCAAGGGTAGGTCATGCCTACTCAACCTAGCGAACGTCTTTAATGGGGTCACCAAAGCAATGAATGAGGCCAAAATGTTACATACTGTCTACCTTGACCTAGCCAAGGCATTCTGACACAATACCCCACTCAGACATTGTAGACAAGCTCAATGAATTAGGTATAAACTCCCCACATCAACCGGTGGATAGCCAACTGGCTCACTGGTGGAACCCAGAAAGCTAGGATATGGGAATCTACATCCACAAACAGGCTGGTCACTTGCTGAATCTTTACAGTTGTGTGCTGGGTCTGCTCTTTTTTGGAATCTTCTTCTCAGAAGTCAAGGCCAATGTCAAGGGCCACTGCTTGGCCATGTTTGCAGGTGATTGCAAGCTTGTATTTGCCACAGAATCCCCCAAGACATTAACATCTTCCAAGAAGGGATCACATAGACACATGACTGGTGTCACAACCATGGTTTAAAACTCAATTCCAACCAAGAAATGCATAATAGTTCCCCTTGGGAAGTCATCAACCCAGGAAACTACCTCATTGATAACACACCTCTAAGTGTAGACCCAGTAGTCAAGGATTTGGGGACACACATTTAAACAGTAACCTTGCTTTATGACCAACATATCCCCTTTAGTATGTACCTGACCACATTCAAAAACTGTAATGTCCACAGAGGTTCCTTCCAAAGAGAAGTCAGGGCATTAACAACATATTCAAAGCAGATCACCTCAAAGCCCTAGCCATCACCTCAAAGCCCTATCCCTATACTCGAGGACTCCAGGCTTGTAGGGCAGCATGATCTAAGCATATACTCTGTCTCCTACAGACTGTTAAGAAGCAAGCTATGTTAGGTATAAAAGGCATCCCTGGATCCGACTCTGATGGACCTCTTGCATATCCACAAAAAAATAACATAAGAACTACCCAATCCAAGGACTTAAACCTTCCTTGCAATATAAATAGGACATGTTTGAGGAACAGCTACATCTTTCAGTAAGTACCTCTTCTCTGGAACAGGCTTCCCATCCATGTGAAGCAGAGTTTTTACCTGACACCATTCAAAAATAACTTTGTCCAGTGGATGGGAAATTGGAAATGCACCCTTGGTTTGGCATCTGTATTTAGTGGACAAAGGCAGTCTGTGATTTTTCTATGAGCAGCCATGCCCTAACTTACATATACCCCTTAAGATGACATCTAGGGTACTGCACTTGTTGGATACATTTGGGATGCATAACTAGGGTCATTAGTCTAGTGCAGAACTATGAAACTATTAACAATTTCCCTTGGATTATCTATTCTTCAGTTTCAATAAATGACATGGTCAGGCATCAACCTTGTATTGAGTGTCGTAACTGTCTGTCAGTTAGTATAGAAGATTAAGGCTGTGGGCTGTTAATTAGCTGCTTCCTTTGTTACAGGGTTTAATTCCCTCAGCCTTCATTTGTCTTCTGTGTGACCTTCAGCAAGTCAGTTAACCAGACAGTATTTTCAGATGACTGGGAAACAGGACTCAAAAAACTTGTAATCTTGTATGAACCTATGATGCTATTAATATTAGTCCCCCATCAGGAGTTCCTTTTGGTGCATATGCAGCAGATGAAGAAAAATCTTCATTTACCAACTGCATTACACTGGGACCCATCCATAATCAGGCCTACTACTAGCCTTAACTGCTTGCCAGTTTGAAACCCCAAGTAAAAATGATAGCTGAGCTATGACGACACATATAAACCACATGACACACTGGCAAGCAACACATCAGCAAGAAGCAGCCCAACTACATGACACTTTGATAGGCAGCATGGCAATGAGAGGCAGCCAGATGGCAATGTGCAATAATGTGACCTAAACAACTATGTTCAACCTGATGGGAGCCACTTGCATGGCTTTTATACACTCAATCCAGACATATTGAAGGAAATCTACTTCCACTTCATGACTGAGAAGATCTAAGTGTTAAACATAAAAACAACTGATTAGTGCTGTTTGTAAGTGAGTACAGGTTATCAACAGTTATACAGAATGGATGTCTGTACTCTGTTGGTGGGGTGTTAAATAATAAACTGCATATATTAGGGCTAGCAATACAGGGGCAGGTTTGTGTGTGGAAGGTGAAAGACAGCAGAAAGGCACAAGGACATTCATTCCCAGCCCACCTGGACTGCATACTTACTGGAATCACTGGTGTAGCCATGTTGTGAGGCAACGTGGGGGCATGGGGGGGTTGAAGGAACACACTTTTCTACAGCAGTCTGGATGACATACAGCAGTCTGGATGACATACACAGATGAGTGGTATATGCTGGGGAGGCACATCCACTACATGGTCAGGCTGATGATGTGCACATCTTGGACATGTTTTGGTGTTGCCTAGGGGTCACAGATTTGTATACAGATATCATAGCCTACATGGTGCATCATGATCTGTTCCCATGCTGTCCTCACCAGCTTGCTGTGGGTATATGGCCTATGAAAAGGCTATATAAGAGGAATGCCACATATTGCAATCACTGCAACATGAATGTTGGAAAGTGAGATGTGATGGAGGCGCATTTGTGCTAGGCACTAAGCATAGGTGTATGTTTCTGTATACAAATACTACAATGGCCCCAACACAGTGAGAGGTAGCTGGAGAAGTGTCAGTGCTGCAATAGGTGGTACACTCAACTTTGATAGTGAAAGACCAGAAGGCTGTGTATACTATTCCCACTCCAGATAATTAGGAGTTGCTGCACTCATGAGTGTGTCATTCCTCGGATGAGATGTTAAACAGTTCCATCTGCTTGAGTAGGTGGTAGCTCAGATGGATGTAAAATTCCCCTTGCCCTGGCCAAATTTCCCCCAGTAGTATAAATACCACATTGGCTCTCCCCTGAAAAGAGGCTACTAGCCTAGTCAGATTTACCCAGCCAACAAAATAATAAATAAAAATTAAAACATTTTTTTTTCTCAGACAGAGGTGCTATTATAAGCCCTACAATCCCCTGTCAGATGCATGTTGAATGCATTCAAAGTTGACAAACACTTTAGTGTGTGTGTGTGTGTGTGTGTGTGTGTGTGTGTGTGTGTGTGTGTGTGTGTGTGTGTGTGCGTGTGTGCGTGTGTGCGTGTGTGTGTGTGTGTGTGTGTGTGTGTGTGTGTGTGTGTGTGTGTGTGTGTGTGTGTGTGTGTGTAGGCCATTGGATGTGACAGAATGGACACAGGTAGAGTACTTATATCATGAACCACAATAACACAATAACAGACACTTGAGTTCTTGGTGTACCTTTCTGGAGAAGTGATAGGGGACTGATATCAGATGGAAGCTTGGACTTAAGGTTACACTTTGTGTCTCTGTCCAGAATGCACCAAATTGATATGAACAGGTACCACTACCAATGTATAGTGGCACACTACCATATTTCTCAGCCTCTTTGCTCAAGAATTCTGGACAATGCCAAAAATAATGGGAGAACAAAGGCCCAAATCAGGGACAGATTTTAAATACTCATCTTATAAGCTTTGAAAATTGCAGGAATAACAGGTTTTGTATTAGCATGCATCTACTTAAGGGAATGAAGTCTGAAATTCAAATGTCTGTCATAATTTAGTGACTACAATCTGCAATGATTCTTTCCAAAAAAAAAAAAAAAAAACATAAATTTTAGAAGGAGCAGACCAGGAATCCATGGAAAAAATCTGGAAATTCTGTGAAATTCCGGACAGTTGAGAGATATGCACACCATGCTTATGGGCCAACAAATTGGAAACATCACTATATATTTCCCATATCTTTTCCATGGGCATATCAGCGATGCCTCCACTACACCCTGCAGCACAATGTACATATGTGTAATATGTTAAATGTATTGCTATTGTTATCAATGGGGTATGGAACTATTGCATGTGTTCATACATACATATGGGTATTTCTCTGCCTTCAAAGGTGTTACAGGCATGGAGACAAGCACAGCATAGCAGGACATGCCTGATATCATTGATGCATTGGATCTTGACAATGACAGAGGCCTCCACATAGCCAGCGTCAAAACAGTACCCTACCACCAACATCCACTGGTATGCTTTTGGTGGCTGGAGATACTGCCCATAGTTCCACTATGTCTGTGGAGGGAGAGGTCACCCATTGCAGCCTAGCACAGGGTGCACAGTCATCATTTGTACATGCAACAGCAATCTACTCTGTCAGTACTGTTGAACATGAAAAATGCACAAAGAGGTGGTGTGCTGCTGATCATCAGTATCATAACTCCTATGTCACACTGTGGATAAATCAAAGAATGCATAGGTCAGTGATCCTGGAACAGACAGATGCCAGCAGTGCCATGTTGGACATGATTAGTATCCTACATAGCATATGTGATGACATCTATGAGGGCTTGCAATGTCTGCTTATTTCTATGGCATACAGGAATAGAAAGCTTACCCACCTGCTGAGGATAGTGCAGGCCCATTCTGTGGTCATCTCAGCCACAAAGGAGTATGGTGGCACTGGCCGCTATGGCTACTGCTATCCATATGACCACCACTCCAATGGCTCTGCTGTGGGTACACCCTGCATGGCAGTTTCCTTAACATCATGGGATGTCACTTAATCACCACCACATACTGGTGGTGAATCTGCAGTGACACAATGGGCTTGTCTTGCACATGCAGCTTCCATGATGATCCTACTCATTATATGGGGAGGTAGTGATAGTCAAACTTCCACCATCATCCCTACCTTGTGGTGGTAATAGTACAATTTGACAACAAGGATGCTCACATGGCCTTGGCCATCAATAGGCTATATCCTACATATCTGTGGACAAACTGGAGCTATTACATCCATGCCCCCCCCCAATTTCTCTGTTATCTGCTGCATTATTCTCCCCCTGAATCATTGTTGTAAGCCACTCAGACCATTTGGTCATCTGTCCATCTCAGGAAGATTCACCCCATTACTAAACAGTGTACTCATCTGACCCAGTAATAACACTTCTACCTTCTCTAGACTGTCCTCCTTCTTCCTGTGTAGGCATTGCTGATCCCTGTCACTGTATCTCACCTCACATAAATGATGACAACTGGCCCAGCCCACCTTTCTCCATAATGTGGAATAGTTAATGCCTTATGCACAAGGTGATTGGACAACTCACTGTAATATATAGCCTGGTTGTAGTATTGCATGCATTAGTATTGCTCCACTATGGCCAGTAGTTGTGGACAAGACACAACCACTTTGTCTATGTAACAGGTTATTGCACTTGTCTAAGCCTCATATGTGATTCGCCAGCAGTCTCTTCCTCAAAATTACTTCTTACCTGGCACCTCCTCGGCTGCTGACTCCAGTTTGCCTGGAACTCTGATGGTACACCCCTTTGGTACACCCCTAGTTGTTTGGGTAATACCATGTTGTGCAGCATGGAAAACATAACAAATATTTTGCTGCATGTTCACAGAACATTTTGCAGTACACCATATAGGGAAAGGAAGTGGGTATCTACACTTCTAGCATACGCCTGATGATGTTGCAGGGCTCTCCACTGTAGTATCGTATAACATCTCCACCATTCTTTTAGGATTGCATATTAGGATCCAGTGCCACCTGCCACACACAACAGTAGATACCTTCATGAGTGGACTGCAGTCTACACACCTGCTGGCCTGTTTGTGCAGCCAGATGGTGTGTATGTGTCCACTTACTTATTAGATACTCTGTGGAAAATCATCCCATATAAACTGGTGGTAGAGGACATATGTATGCTAAATGTGGGAATTGTGTGAACTGCCTATATGGTGCAGATACACATTGTAAAAATATCTGATGACTGAATAAATATATCCAAATAATTCATGACTAGGACCCTTTATTAAAACAGTACAAGAACACATCAAACATTCTAGCACCTGAGCTATATAAGTAGACAAATCATCCAGCCACTCTCAGGGAATGAACTTTTTGGTTTAAGCCTTTAGACTTCAGTGTGCCAAATGTTAAAATTGCAATTGTTTCTTTATACTACAGCTGTTTCGTAAGGTCATTACTTTGCTTCTGCTGGTAGTAGTTCCTTGTGTTTGCCTCAAGTAGGGCAGCTTTACTGAATTATACCATTTAAAATGTAATGCAACCAAATTGTTTTCCTTACCATTATTTATACTTCTCTCTGATGCTCCTCCAGTCTGACCTTAAATTCATTTTGTGTTGGTTCTATTTAGTATAAAATGCAAGAACAGCATAATACCTAAATCACTGATTCTCTGACACATTTAAACCTCCCTTTACTTTCTAATCTCATACTGTTAACATAATTAGCAGGATGTATATATCTACAAATGCCGTAAGGTCCACAAGCAAAATTTGACAAAGACTGTAAATTCATTAAACATTTGAACTCTCAAAGCTACAATGAACTAATCCATAATCTTCTATAAGAAATAGCAGGTTTTATAAATAAATGCATAAGCAAAAACTCTTTATATGGCAAAATCTCCCACTGCTTTTGGACACATGGCACTAATTCATCAGCCACCATATTAAATTTAGTTATAGAGTATACATTCTCTCAATTTTCTTCTCTACAATAGACATTATCACAATCCATTCATTCATAATTTTTACGTACCATACCTAACATCTGTTGCCTATGCTTGCTAACACCTTTCTAGTATGCCTTTTCCACTTCTGTTCTGTTTCAGCTTCTTGCCAGAAATGTTTATATTATTGAAATTGCTTCTTTTAAAAAGTCTGTCAAGTTACTATATGTTTTTCTGGCCCGCAAATATTCACCATAACGAAGGTATTGTATGCATAGGCCAGCAACTAAAAGCATGCAGGCAAATCCTACTAGCATTAGATTTCCTTTATAGACTATTGCTTATATGATTGCCTTCTCCTTTCAGCAATAAAAATAATTCTAATTATTAGAACTAAAATAATATGTAATAACTAGCTTTGGTTTCACCAATAATATCAAACCAAACCTATTATTTACCAACTCTGAAATAAATACATTTGCATCCTGCATGTCTCCTTGACAAATAAATAAAAAAATTATCTCTAAAATTAAAATAATAGAATTACTTCATTACCCATATTCCCATAAGCAAATTCACATATACATTAGCAAATATAGCTCCCATTGTTATGTCCTTATTTTGATTACAACAAAAATATTATTCACACAAAGAGTCGCCAATTTCATGACATAGCCAGAGAAATGATTTTGGGTTAGTTTTAGTTATGCGTTATGCTGTAATTAATGCACTGTGCATTGCATACCACCTGGCAGCTGATGGTGTTTCATACGGAGTTGCCATATACCCATTATACCACCCCACTGTTTCCCATGAATATTCACATACACACACATCATACACACACACACACACACACACACACACACACACACACACACACACACACACACACACACACACACACACACTCATATACACACATGCATATACACATACGCACATGCATGTTCACGCACACACACACACACACACACACACACACACACACACACACACACACACACACACACACACACTCACCAGCATTCACCAGCATTCACTCTTCCATACAGACTTTTACAAATATAATGCACAATTACAATACGCTATCTTTTTACACATTGAGGTCTCTTCATTATAAAGTACATTAAAGAGTTAAACGCATTTTTTCTAAACTGAATGATTTAGAGGCATTGAAATTGCCTTACCATATTTTAAAACAAAACAGGAAAATGGCATATGGATTTAACAGGCCCATCAGAAACTCCTTAACCATAAGTCTACCTAATAAGAGTCTATAATCTGTGTTGAATAACTTACTTATTGTTGTACAGATTTCAACATCTGTAAATGATGTATCATTTAACTGCTGTTCATGCCAAGAATAATATGTTATAGCTGTTAATATATTTAGCTCCTCCCTAAAATGATTAATGTATGCAAGTTTTATTTTGCACATTTGCCTCTGCATAAAATAATCCATGTCTAATATGTTCTTAGAGCAATTTTTAAAAATGTCATTTGCAGTATACTTTGTGCATGAATGTGACAATGGAAAAACACACACGCACACACACACACACACACACACACACACACACACACACACACACACACACACACACACACACACACATACAGCTACTGCAAACACGCATATACACATATATATATCCATGGACAGATAAATAGGAACATAAAGTGTTGAGGCAACAACTTCCATAGTTTGGTAAAATATGCATTCAGTTTACCCAGAAATAACGGGATTTACAAATGTATTTTGATATTGTCTGTATTTTTGCATTAATCTGGCACCGTATCTCAACTAGGATCAAGACTCAGAATACTGCATTTTTTTGTGTTGTAAAGCTTTAATATATTTTGTTAAGAGGTACTGCTAATGTCACTTCTTGGACAGCTAGCATGTTTGCATACTGATCTGTCTCAGCTTCATTATATACAGATTAAACGTGCCATAAGTGTGTAGTTATTTAAATGTCTTTTAGGTATTGCTGACCACTACTGCCACAACATCAGACCAGACTAAATCTGACTGTAAGTTGACAAGTAGTGCTGTGTGGACAGAATTGTGCTATATGTAAACTTTTATAACTGCAGCACTTCCATTTCCTGAGGGCATATTCAAACCGTGCTGAGGATTTTATGCTATGTCTTTGTTAATGCTGTTTTTTTTTTTCAAGATGTTGTAGCTTTTAAGATTTAATGTTGAGTAATATGAAGCTCAAAAATGTAATAAAAATCAGAGACTTTTGCTGTTACATATCTTCTTGAAACATTCCTCATTTTTCATGCTTTTTTGAAGTTCAAATCCCCTCAGCCCACGATCACCCACAACACTACCACTTCATCCGCCATGACTGACTAGTATTCATTTCTTATTTATTACAAGACGAGAGGTGTAATAAAGAGAACACTTTGTCTTCACAACACTCCGTTGTCAGTCAGTGTAAAATGAGCTAGTGTAAATATATGAACTGGCAATAGTAGTTTTCCCAGAACTTAAGTGAAATAATCCCCAGTCCCTTAATGTTTTTGTTTATTTAACATTTATTAAGTGTAACAGCAAGATTGGGCAGTGCAGTTTAGTTGTAACCTCAACCAGGTGCATGCTGAGGTTGAGGGTTATATGGAGAGTACCCAGAAATAAAATAAAATAAAATAAAGGTCAGCTTGATGTTTTTTTGAAAGGGAAGGATGTTGACACATACAGAGTAGAAGAAAAAGTTGCCTTGCATTTTAAAACATGTGATACACAAAGTCCATAAATGAATTCACTGATTAAATTTAGCATTTTCGATCCCATGTTCAAGCAAAAAAAAAAAAAAGAAAGAAAAATAAAAAAGGAATGGCAGCAACATTGCAAAAGCAACTTGCACCATTGTTAGAAATTTAGCCTGGCTGTGTTGCATATACGCCCAGTTAGAAAGCTCAAGGCAATGAATATTGCCAAGAAGAACACATAATTCTGGCTATGATATGCATTTTAACAAAACAGCATAAAGGATTTTATTAAAACAAATGTTGTTAACTCAAAATGCAGATCTAGATAATCATAAAACATT
The DNA here is from genome assembly GCF_019279795.1 of Protopterus annectens. NCBI lineage: Eukaryota > Metazoa > Chordata > Ceratodontiformes > Protopteridae > Protopterus > Protopterus annectens. Next base: position 1,519,125,410 of record NC_056729.1, read on the forward strand.
GCGAATGAAACTCATATTTTTTTGAAGGCTTACTTTAAATATTTTGCAGCAAGAAAAAAATTCAGAAAATTAAAACCGTTCAGAGAATCTTACCCTGTTTTGTTTACACCATGATTTTATAATGCAATGATGATCTGTCTGCTTAATATGTTTTTTAATGAATGAATAAAAACAAAAGAGTAAATCAACAGTAGTTGAGCTGAGAAAAAGCAGGATTCATAAATGACTCATACTGAGTGGTCAGTTATGCTCAGAGTATGATATGACCAGGCAATGGGATGATGAGACAGGAGAAAAATAAAAACTAACTCTAAGTGGTTAAAAAAGGTATGCTACACTGGTACAGACTACGGTATTAAAAAGATTAAGTGATATGCTGCTGAGGACTCAAAAGGAATATGAACAACACACACACATTATGCATAGACACATACATAGGATCAGATAACAGACACACACATCAGCGTGACATCACGCAGCACTATTTAAACTGTTGGAGTGCTCATATTATTAGATTTCTGATGAAGTTCGTAGTAAGTAAATAAACAAGTGAACCTAAAAGCATTCAAATCTGTTACAGTCTCTGTGTGGTTCTTTCCTAGATCACCCAGGTACTTACCGCGGTCTAAATTTCTTTTCCTACCCGGGATTAGTGCTTCCTAGTATATATATATATATATATATATATATATATATATATATATATATATGTGTGTGTGTGTGTGTGTGTGTGTGTGTGTGTGTGTGTGTATATATATATATATATAGAGAGAGAGAGAGAGAGAGTGTCTATTCAGACAGATTGGCAGATAAGATAAATATACCATTAGCTGACCAATGTATTGCACACGTTTTTTCACAAATGTCAAAGTTATGAGTGGCATTACTATGCCCCAGTCCTGTTAGTGTACATGATAAATCAACATGTTATTCTTTGAGTGGAAAATACTTGTGACAGTAATACAGGAATCCCTTTAGCTTCATTAGTTACCAGTTGCTGAATTACACAATACTGAAAATCAGAAACGTCATAAAACATTTGATTGTGTCTATTTTCTATTACATAGCTGGGCATTGTCTTAGTTTATAGCCATAAATGTGAGTTTAGCAATAATGTTTGAACAAAGCATTGCTGTTATGTGCTTGCTATTAACCCTGTTGGAGTAGCAGAACTTGATTGAAACGTTTCCTGGCGTTTGAGTTCTTGCTTCCAGTCAGTAGATGAAGACTGGCTTTATTTATTGACTTATCTACTACTGGAGGGATTCTAGGGGGATCCAAAATTTAGCATCCTGAAAGGATTTGTTTGAAACTCTCAGCTGCTTTTCCAGGTATGGTATTTCTCACCTGCACATATTGGTTAAGACTTTTTCATCCCCGCATACTTCCTTTTCTAGGTAAGGTCATTTTCCTCAAATTATCTGCATAGCCAACCATAGGTTCATGGATTCATAGAAGGTTACTAGGCTAGCGACCCTAGAGCCATTACAAGTTTAGCCATGTTAATCCCAAGTATTCCCATTTGTTCTTTTTGGGATAGTTTGCGGAATGAATTTATGAAGAGAGCAGGTCTGTGATCAACACTGGCTACCCCTATCCATGAGGAACATGGGTGCCACCCAGGGTTGAATTTGCAGTTTCAATTCAGTTATCTGGGTTACGTTTGAACAGGGTCAGTGAGGAGCTCTGTTTTACATGAATAGGAAGTCTGTTCCAGAGAAGCAGCAGTCTCAGGGAGACATATCTGTCTCTCAACCATGATTGGTTAATGTCACACGCTAGTTTGAGATCCCTAGAGGAAGAGACTCTTGAGCCATTTGACTTGCAGATATGCAGCATTTCCATTAGGGCAGGGTTGGAGATTACCCTCTATGCCAGGCACAAGTCATCTCTCAGCTACCTATAAGAGGAAAGTGACAGGGCTTTCAGCCTATCCATGTAGGTCATGGTTTGGAGTCCCTGTATTTTCTTAGTGAGAAACTCCTGAGGTCTTTCCAGCTGCTGCAACTGTCTGATGAGGTACATGCAAAAGGGTGCATTACACTCTATTAGTGGTCTGATGAGGGTCAGGTACAGGGGAGTTATAACATCCCTAGACCTGGATGCGATGTCTTTGTTTATGATATGTGCTACATAAAAGGCTTTCCTTACCACTGTAGAAACTTGGTGGTCAAAGTTCAGATTGCTATAAACCTGTGTTCCCAAGTCTCGCACCACTGGGTTGGAACTCAAGAGGGTGCTGCCAATATTGTAATTTGTGGGGAATTCTGTTTTGCCAAAGGCAATAATATTAATGCATCTTTTGCATTTAGTTTTAAACCATGACTTTAGCACCAATCATTTGTTTGTGTTAGCCCTTCTTGTAATATGTTGACATTGTTGGGGGACTCAATGATTGCTCCCAGTTTGCAATTATCAGCGAACTCTTTGAGTCAAAGGCCATCTACTTTGGCCTGGACTTCTGTGAAATAGATGTCAAACAGTAAGGGGGCCCAGCACAGATCCCTGTGGTACTACACTGGTGACCGGTCTACTGGTGGAGGTGGAGTCACCAATTTTGACAGTGTGTGTTCCGTCTATGAGCCAAACTGGCTACCCACCTTGTAACATAAGGGGTAATTCCTATCTGGGAGAGTTTTGTAATGATGCCAGAGTGGGGAATTGTGTCAAAAGTCTTGGTAAGGTCAAAATAGGCTGTGTGCACTGTCTTACATTCATCCATGGCTTTGGTGACTTTCTCAAAGAAGTCTACCAGATTTAATAAGCAATATCTACCCTTAACAAAGCCAAACTGGGTTGGGTCCAACATTTGGAGGTCACCTGTGTCCTTGTTGATAAGGCCCATGATAATTCTTCAACCACACAAGACAAAACTGATAACCAACACTAACAAAGAAAAGCAGAAGGAAAACAGCAGTGTAGTCCAATTCCACACAAATCGATTTAATCAAAAAACACAGCAAGGATTTAGCGCTTTCATTAAGTTTATAACATAAACTTTATCAGAATCACGTTCAACTAAAAGTGACTAACTTAAATATCCCTCCCAAGATGTCACATGATTAAAAATCACCAATAGCATGAAAAAATAGCTTCTTACCCTTTCTAAAGTATTAAATAATAAACGTAAACATTATAAAACAACAATTACACAATGAAACCTTATAAGACAATAACCTTAAAGCGCTGGCAATTGAGATTTAATCATTTAACCCTGGAAATATGCTTGCATTTAATTTTAACTGCCAACATATTTCATTATACTCAATTAAATCCCTCCATGGCCCCCCTAAAACATTTTTAGGGACAACATCAATCCCAAAAAATAAGAAACCATGGTCCAGGTTCTTCTCTATGTGGCAGTATTATTTTTAATGTCACTAAGCTGTTCATATATATTATCCCTAAATTGACGGACAGTTTTTCCCACATAGAAGCTAGAACATTTTTTACAAGTAGCCAAATATATAACCCCTACAGTTTTACATGTGCAATGGAAATTAGTACGTATCTTAATGTTGTTAACTATCACAACATCTTTCTCCAAAATATGGGAACATTGTACACAAGTACCACACCTAAATATTCCATTACTACTCATGCTAGTATTAGTTCCTGGGGTATCTTTCCATTCTAGGAAGTTCTTAAGACATTTAGCTCTCCTAGTAACAAAGTTTTGTGCAGGTCCTAAAATATCTAATGTTCCTTCAAAAGCCCTAAAAGGATCCAATTTTTTCTCAGCATCATTTGGATTTGTTCACACTCTTCTGTATATGTAGTAATAAAGGAACAACAATGCTCTTTATTGGTCCTAGCAGCCTGAAATGGATTTTCTTCCAAAAATATTATAGGTTTAATAACCCCTTCATTTCTTTTAATAATGACCTGACTGGCCATTTGACTAATAAGATCTAAAGGATACACCCTAACTAAAAACATGTTGGTTAATTTCGAACATTCACTCAAAAAGGTATTATCCTCAGTAATCATACGGGCCAATCTAATAAATTGCCCTTTAATAATTCCTTTTCTCTGATGTATAGAGTGGCAACTAGAGAAATGCAACAAACTATTAGGATATGTTTTCTTTCTGTAAACTGTACTCTGTATCAACTTGTTTTCATGATCCTTACTAACTAATACATCCAAATAATTAGTTTCTTCTTTATTATATTTATATGTAAATTTTAAGAATGAAGTTGTGGAATGTAGGTATTCAATAAACCTAGTTGTACTTAATTCATCCTCTTCCCATGCAATAAATATATCATCCAGAAATCTGGCGTATAATTGCCATGGGGGGGTATTGATGTTATTGTATATATATTGCTTTTCCCATTGCAGCAAAACTATGCTGGCAAATACAGGGAAGCATGACGCGTCCATTGCTACCACTTTCTTTTGGTGAAAATAGTGCCCGTCAATATATACAAAGTTATTATTCAAAACCATTTCCAATACCGTATCAAGAATGTTAATATCATTGCCAGTGAAAACCCCAGCCGCCATTAAAAATTTGTGATATTTCTCCATCCCATAATCATGAGGAATGACATTAAACAAATTGACAACATCTATAGTAACAAAAAAAAGTCTAGTGTTATATTAACCTCCTTTAGTTTATATAAAAAATACCATGAATCTTTGACAATATGTTCATGTAAGTTTAATATTTTTTTTTACTTTTTCATCAATAAAAACTGCCATAGAATGTGTAATAGATGTACTTACACTCACAATCATTCTCATGGGTGGGTCCATGAGGGACTTATGTATTTTTGGAATGCCGAATATCAGTGGTATTTTTGGAAACCTAACCTGCAAAAATTCAAAAATCTCCCTAGTAATTTCACCTTGATCCATCATATCCTGCAAATTATATCTAATTTTGGCATAAGAGACATTAATGAAATTTATAGAAGTCTGTTCATAATAGTCATCATCAAACAAATAACTGCACATCCTGTTTAAATAGTCAGTTTTAGTCATGACAACTATTCCGCTGCCCTTATCGGGCTTCATGAGCCTGATTTCCTTATTACGGCTTAATTCAAATAACAGTTTCCTTTCCACTTTTGTTAAATTGTTAACCGTTAATTCATCCTTCACTCTGTTGGTTAATAATACCCTAATGTCAAATTCACATATTTTTTCAAAGATAATCAAAGGAGTAGAAAGAACAGAGTTAAAAACACTACTTCTGTGCAAAACACTAGAATTATAGGTTCATAGGTTGGTAATAGCTATCGGCTTTAGAACCTATACAAGCCTAGCCATAACAATTCCCTGGATATTTCTTCCCACAATATTTACTTCCCTGGACCCCTGTATAGACTGACATGATCCCTGGGGTGAATTTCCTATCTCCCATCCAATCATCAAGGCTCCTTTTGAAGAGGGCCAAGGAGGCGCTCTGCTTGACATGTATGGGCAGTCTATTCCAAAGTATGGGGAGTCTCTGGGTAAGGAACCTATCCCTCCAGCATGTTTTGTTCATTGTGATGACAAGGTTTAGATCCCTGGAGTGTGTGGCTCTGAGGGATTGGGATTTCTTTAATGTATGTAATTAATGTGCTTGAACATAATTTTAAAGTTCAATGTCCTCAAAAATATTTTCAAGTCAATTAAAACTGAATCAATCCAAGAATGTGTTGTAGGAGCAAAAGTTAAACATTTGCTTACTAGTGAACAAATACTACTACCAAACTGCAAAGTGGTAAAATTGTAAACTTTAAAATCTCCACTGTCATTCAGCAAAACACTAGGCAACATCTCAGTCTCAATACCTGATGGGTCAATGTTCATTGAATGTTCCATTCTAGAAGGCTGGCTATAATCATGCATTTCTAATTCCTCAAATGCCTGCCTTGATTCTGAAAAGGTCTCTAATACCTCTGGGGATAGTGTTCCAAGTTTCTATTGTTGTTCCTGAAATTGTCCTGATTGCATATTCTTTCACCTTTCAAGGTGTTTGAGGAATTAGAAAAGTAATAAACTAGCCCTCGAATCCAAGGCCCCACATTTTCTTCATAGTGTGCGATTGAGAGGGGGCCTTGGGTTTGAGGGCTAGTCTGGAACTTGTCCAGCCACACATTGATTCCAGCTGAGTTTTCATTACCCAACAAAGGTTTGGGCTTTACACTGTCTAGCAATACTGACCTTAGTGACTTGTTGGTTGAGCTATGGCTTTTTATTCACAATATTCCTTTGTAAATGCAGTTTGGGAACATGAATAATGCTTTTAGTTCGTTGTATAGAAGGGCATGTGTGAATGCAATTTATGACTGTGATTTTCAGAGTACTCGTAAAGGGAAGGGATGTAATTTGTTCACACAAATATAGTTACTTGCCCCTTGGATAAAGGGGGCCCTGGTGTGGTATTGGACTCTCAGTTCTATTATAAGGGGATGACAGATATGTTATCTGATTCAACAGTTTATAAAGTTGTGCGATTAGATACTGTGGACAAGATGGGTAGGCATATATCTGATACTCTACATGAATGCCTAAGTATGGGGCTGATCGCTAATGAACTGTTTCAGTTTTTTATTGTACAGACACCACTGATCCCATGGTTGCATGGTCTCGCTAAGGCTCATAAGAATCCTATATGCTCGAAATTTAGAGGGATAGTAGCTGGGACAGGATGGCTCACTCAGCCCATTTCCATCTGCTTGGATGGAGAATTGAGAGAAGTATTGAATGAGTATTCTACTGTTCTCAAGGACAGCGAGCATTTTTTGGGTGACCTTTATAAAGCCATGAAGATATCAACACAAGTGGAAATAGAAATGTTAGTTACGTTAGATGCAGTTTCACTTTTTACTTGTATACCAAATGAACAGGGTATCAGGATGGTGAGATCTGTTTTATCTAAATACTGAAAATTATCATTACAGCATATAGATTTCTTATGCATGCAATTAGAAATTGTGTTGGAGCACAATTTGTTCATGTTTAAGGATCTGTGCTACTGGCAAGTAGCGAGAATGGCAATGGGCACTAATTGTGCCAACACATACGCTAACTTAGTTATGGTGGCCTGGGAACAACAACATCTGTTAGGTGTTGATCCTCATGTCATGTTTTATCAAAGTTTTGTAGACGACCTTTTTGTTGGTTGGAAGGGAGATGAGGATAGTTTAATATCGTTCTGTCAGTATTTGAATAGAACTAATGACTTTTTAAGATTTACTGTGAATCATTCGAGGCATAGCATTGACTTCTTGGATGTTACAGTCTTTAAAACTGAAGAAGGATGGTCCACTAAGTTGCATGGGAAGGACTGCTACTGTCCAGCTTTTCTCCATTGAGATATCATGCATTCACGCCATATTTTTCCCAACATTGTTAAGGGTCAGGCCATGAGGGTTTTCCGCCTCTGTTGTGAGGAGCTGGATTATTTTGAAGGGCTCCGGAATTTGAAGGATGACTTCTTGGTCAGGGGCTATAGCTCACAAGAGGTTGATTTGGCATATTCAAGGGTAATGAATGAGAGGCATGGGAGAGCCAAGCCATACTTACCCAACTTTACCCCTGCACAGGAAAGAGTAATGAGAAGCGATGAGACCTCCCAGGTCCCCATGGTACTGTCCTTTACACATGATATAGATAAGTTCAAAGGTATCATTCGGGAGAATTGGCATATTCTCCTGGTGGATGATAGAACCACTGCAGTGGTAGGCCTGCAACCTCAGTTCATACATAAAAATAGGAAGGACCTGAAACAACCACTTTGTTACCCGAGAACAGCAAGAGGTGGGGTGGGTACTTTGTATGGTACACGCAAGTGTGGAAATTGTGCATACTGTGTATATATAGATGAATTAAGGTTTTCTAAACACCTAAGGACAAGGCCCCTATGGCAGTTAAGGGCTAGTGCATGTAATCTATGCGGCCCATTGCAGGATGTGTTTTTGTTTCTATGTAGGCAAGACGAATCGTCTCCTCAGGGAACATATTAGAGTCATCTGTACTGTACGAGGAGAGGCTTGGATTACAGTGCTTTAGCCAAACACACTGTGTCAACTGATGAGCAGCATACATTCTTGTTTCAAGTGCTTCATGTCCAAGACACAAATTGTAGGATGGGAGACCATGTAAACCAGACAGAAAGTGTGGAACTTCAGTGGATCTTGAGGTTAAGGGCTCTTAGGGGGCTGGGCTTGAATGATTCTGTCCCCCTTAAACCCGTCTTGAAGTCCAAGATATTGAAATAAGAACCTACAATAATTTTTAGTGTGTGATGGTTCAGTTTCACTTTATAAACGCGAATTGCTGAAATATCGAATCTCAGCAATTCGTGTCCATGAAGCCGAAACCTCTAAATAACGAAAGTGCATAATTGCAAATAGGACTATGTCAAATTCATGCTTATGCATTTTCATTATTGTACGGAAGTGTTCGGCTGGGATGGTGTCTGCATTTTAAGGTGAGTGAATGCGTGTGAGTGTTTTTTGTAACTTGTACGAGTGGGTAAGGGTAGGGAGGTGGGGGGATGAATGTGTATTGGCTGTGTGTGATTTTTTTTTTTTTTTTTACTGTTTGTGCATTCCCGGAGTTAGTATATATAAGTGGGGGGGGGTGCAGCGGGGCTTGCCCCCCTGCATATGTGTAGTGTAGGTGTGTGTCTGTGTGGTGTTGTGTTGTATTTCAGTGTTTTGTGGTGTGGGTATTATGGTTTGTGTGTTGTGTGCTGTATGATGTGTGTTCGATGTTGTGATTTCATGGTTGTGAGGTGTTGGTGTTTTAATGGTTTCAGCTTTATACTGTTGAAATGCTGACATTCGATATTTCAGCATTTCTGCAATATGAAGGGAAACCAGTGGTTCACATGTGTGAATTGCACCTTTAATTTTTAATTAGTTTATTACTAAGAGGGTGGGTGCATACATCTTTTCTTGTATTTTATTGGTTATTTTGAATATGAAGTGTATATTTAAACTGCTTTTAATTCAAGTGTATTTGTCTGATGAAGCAATGTTGACCATTGCGAAAGCTCTCACAACAATTTGTCATTAACCCGGTGGATTTTATCATTTTGTGGATACTTTCTGTCTTATTTGGGTTTCATGTTGTCACTTTTTATTTATATTGTGCCATCATCCTGGGTGAGGGCAGGACCACAATCAAAAAGGTAGCACTGTTCAATGCCTTATTAAAAAAGTTACACTACATGAAAGAACTGCCGACCATCTAAAATATTAATTCTTATGTGGTTACTGAAACATGGCTTGAGAACAGCAAAAGCACCTCTGCAGTGCAAGGCTTTAATGCCTACCACAGCAAGAGGTTCTCCCATTCAATTCTCGGCTGGAGTGTGGGGAGTGCCTTCTGTGTGGAGTCTGCATGTCCTCCCCATGGTTGAGTGGGAGTTCGAAAGACATGCGTAAATGGGCGTGCCTTCGTTGAAGGTTGAACGGCGAGCTGGCACCTCGGTGTTCGTGAAAATCTACTGCCAATCATTAGCGGACCGGAGTTCCGCTGTGGTGACTCCTAACTGGGAAAAGCTGAAAGACAACAACAACAACTCCTTCGGAGCCAATACTGAAATGGATGATTTAGCTGCAGGGGGCATATTAGATTTCCTAAGAAACTACTTCACCTCCAGACTCACAATGCAGAACAGTGACACTGACTTCTTACACATCCTTCTCATAATAAACAAAACATAGTACTACATCATAGCCAATGACTGTACACCTTCCATGGCACGGGCAGACCACGAGGAATATCATAATCTTCTTGGGTGACTTCAACTGTCCCTCTAGTAACTGGAGAACCTGTACTACTCCAAATGAGTAAGCAAATAAATTCCTGCACTTTATTAATGCTAACTCTGTGGACCACACAGTCCAAATCCTAATAAGGGCCTCAAAAATATTGGACCTAATCCTCACCATTATAGTCTCACTGTTCTCAGTGACCAGTTAGTGGTCAAGTCTGACCCGATGCTGTAACAATTCCTTTAAATGTAAGTTTTGAATTACCTCAAAATCTCTACATCATCAGACTAGTTTAAGGCAAATCTACTCCAGCTAACTGATGACTTGATAAATTTCTCACTCCCTCTTCATCTTGATGAACCCATATCATACACTGCCATATTCACTGGCATACTTTATGTCTTTCTCTAAGCTTGTACTGAGGCCTCAGTTACCATAAGGTGTAAATACAGTGCCAAACTCAACTAATTTGGTGGATCCCCAGTATCAGCAAACTGTCCAGCAAGTGGAAGGAATTTACAGCCCATAGAGTAAACGTAACCACCCATCCCATCAGTTAAAGAAAAATAAACATATCCACAAAGAAAAAAATGAAATCCTCCAGCCCAACCCATCAGTTAATGGAAAACTCAAACAGATTCACAATGAAAAACATGAAATCCTCCAACCCATCCCATCAGTTAAAGAAAAACTCGAACAGATCCCCAATGAAAAAAATAAAATCCTCCAACCCATCCCATCAGTTAAAGAAAACTCAAACAGATCCACAATCATCAAAGTGAAATCCTCCAACCCATCTCATCAGTTAAAGAAAAACTCAAACGGATCCACAATCAAAAAAATGAAATCCTCCAACCCATCCCATCAGTTAAAGAAAAACTCAAACAGATCCATAATGAAAAAAAATAAAATCCTCCAACCCAACCTATCAGTTAAAGAAAAACTCAAACAGATCCACAATGAAACAAAGAAAATTCTCTAACCCATCCCACCAGTTAAAGAAAAACTCAAACTGATCCACAATGAAAAAAATGAAATCCTCCAACCCATCTCATCAGTTATAGAAAAACTCAAACAGATCCACAATGATCAAAATGAAATCCTCCAACCCATCCTATCAGTTAAAGAAAAACTCATACAGATCCACAATGATCAAAATGAAATCCTCCAACCCATCACATCAGTTAAAGAAAAACTCAAACAGATCCACAATGAAAAAAAATGAAATCCTCCAACCCATCTCATCAGTTATAGAAAAACTCAAACAGATCCACAATGATCAAAATGAAATCCTCCAACCCATCCTATCAGTTAAAGAAAAACTCAGATCCACAATGATCAAAATGAAATCCTCCAACCCATCCCACCAGTTAAAGAAAAACTCAAACAGATCCACAGGTGTCAGGTATCTATGCCTCTGGCATTAAGGCTGACAGTAAGGCCCTGTGGCTGATGAACTTTGTTGAAGCCCCAAACTTGGGGCTGTTATAAATAACCCTGCTCATCACAGAAAAGCCTGCCATTTTGAAAACCATATTGATTGCATTGCTTGCAGTTAATCAACATTTTGATTATGATTTCTTATTGACTGCCATTGACCATTTCCCTTTTTTTGAGAGGTAAAATATCCCTTTTTCAGTCTGACTCTGGCTTTCTTAGGGATGGAATTTATTTCAAGAAATAGTTCTGTGGTCATATTTTTATTGAGTCATTTCCTCCACCCGGCTGCTCTGTCTATTAACAAGACAGCTGTGGCTTCCCTTCATCCACTTAAGCTGAGGGCAAGCTTACACTGCTAAACTGGCAAATGACTGAGGGAGGGATGGCCCTTAATTGCCCTAAACTAAGGGACCACACGGGTTGGCTTCAGTTGCATGCCATTCTCAGTGAGTATATGCTGAGTAAGATTCAGTTAGACTGGCTAATACAACAATCACGAAAAGCCATGTTAGCACATTCTTCACAATATAACCTGGTTATTCTAACTAACATAGATCTAGATTATTTATTTATTTATTTATTAACTTACTTAATACTTGTTCACTAGGCAGGTGGGTTTGTTAATTGACTCCTTTCAGCCATTATGTAGGCTCAGTGAGCAAACATAAAAACAGATGTATAATCATAAAAACAGCAAATCAGAGCAAGTATAAGTATCAGCTCCAGTACACTATCAATATTAAGAGTTAACAAGAATAGATGCATTGGCAAAAGCATGGATTATAAACATGACTTATAAGCAAGAGGAATGTACATCTATACACTATGATTAGATCAGATAACATTTAGAGCAACAAGCAAGGATTCAGGTGCAGAGACATAAGTGCAGTATTGATAACATTAATTGCTAGCTTGAATTGTTACCCCGTACACCAGATTTCCTTAGGAAAATGGTATTTTAGAACATGTTAGGCCTTAAGTGTACCTTGGGTTTTTACTTCTCTGGGGAGGTGGTTTCAAATGGCAGGACTTAGTCTAAAGAAGACTATACTTCTCAACCTCTTAACACAAAAAAATATGGATAAAGCTAAAAATAGTGAGGGGACTAATGTACAGAAATTGCCCTTATAAATGTAGAAAGTTGCTAGAATAATATAATTTGTATCAGCATGCATTTTCCGAAGGGTATAATGCCTGAAACTCATATGTATGTCATTATTTAGTGACTTCAATCCTCAGTGATTTAACAGAAAACCACAATTTTTTGGAGAAACAGACCAAAAATATCAGGCAAAAATCTGGACATTCAGCAAAAATCTGGACAGTTGGGAGATATGGAAAATAATCTTTTCCCCATTAGCCATTTTAAAGCATGGACTGGTGGAGGAAAGGGTAGAAACTTCTCAGGGTGTAATTTATGAGCCTAAACATTAGTGTTGTTTTCAGAGGGGGAAGTAACTCAAGCTTTAGATTTTGAAAAGTAGAATACCAAGAAATGTGGTCAATCCATTTATTACTGAGAGTCATTAAATAAGGCTCAGTGGTGTACTAGAAGATTACTAGAAGAATGAACCATAAGATTCTGTTTTGTGTGACTTGTAATCTCCAAGTATTGTAAGAGAAATGGAGAGGCATCAAAGGCAAACCATATTCAAATTTTGGAAATAGAACATTTTTGGCAATGGTATGTCTTTGCATGTTTGTAGGTGTGTATGTGTGAATGGGTGAGTGTATCCATGAGTGCAATTACATGTGTGGGGGGTCCTGCGTGTGTGTGTGTGTGTGTGTGTGTGTGTGTGTGTGTGTGTGTGTGTGTGTGTGTGTGTGTGTGTGTGTGTGTGTGTGTGTGTGTATCCAAGAATGGGTGAGTGTGACATGAGCACAATCAAGTGGGGGGCCTATGTTTGTGCCTATGCGTAATATGTGTGTGTGTGTGTGTGTGTGTGTGTGTATATGTGCGTGTGTGTATATGTGCGTGTGTGCGTGTGTGTGTGTGTCTGTGTGTGTGTGTGTGTGTGTGTGTGTGTGTGTGTGTGTGTGTGTGTGTATGTATGTATATGTGCATGTGTGTGTGTGTGTGTGTGTGTGTGTGTGTGTGTGTGTGTGTGTGTATATATGCAGGAATAGGTGAGTGTGTTCATGAGCGCAATCAAGTGGGGGGCCTATGTATGTGTGTGTGTGTGTGTGTGTGTGTGTGTGTGTGTGTGTGTGTGTGTGTGTGTGTGTGTGTGTGTGTGTAGGGGAGGCTGTCACACTTCCTCACTCCTCATGACTAATGAGCAAATCATGCAATACTGGGGAGTGGGGAACAATGGACACCAGGAATACTGTTTATATCATGCTGTAAAGGAATTTAAAAAGAAGATTGTACATTTTGCAGCATTAAAGATGTGTGGCAGGAGAACACTCCCTTTATATCAGGCCACAGAGGCACTAAATGATTCAAACTCTGCACCCACAGCACTCTCGGGCAGTTCTTTAGTAGAGTGTTAGCTCTCAACACCACCAATAGACAACAGTGATACTCCTAACATAATACATTAAGTCTTTGAAAATTAGTAAAAAAAAGAGTGGGCGGGTTTCAAACTCTACACCATTGACACAGAAAGCAGCTTGTCAAGCTGGAGCCTTAACCATCTACGCTAACTTAGTAGTTAGTCTGAGAGGGTATTCTTTACATAATAAGAAGTATAAAACTAGATCTGGCATTCTTCCCTGAGAGTCCATAAGTTACAAGAACAAGGCACATATAAGAGGCAGCACCAGCAGTGTTGTGTAAAATTAGGGACAGTTAAAAGGAATAGGGGTACACCTGTATGGGATGAGGATTGGGGACTAAGCTAGGAGGAACATTAGATGACTTCAAGGAGGATTTTTAAACTATGACTCATTTAAAAATATTAATAGAGCAAGTGCATACCACTTTTCTTAGCAGGACATTAGACAAAATGCCAAAGGCTATCCTACATATATGCTCTCTGCCACACTACAGGAAAAGTGTCTCCTGCCATAAAACATCCCATTATAATTCTCCTGCCAAAAGATACCTCTTTCCTAAACAATGAAGGATGTTAGACCCATCTACACTCTTTGTCCTCTTGATAAAGTGTTTGAAAAACTCTTTTATAAACTTTGGACTACTGTCTCATAACCAGCATGGTTTCAGAAATGTCTTTAGTACTACAACAGCCTTAAACTCTGCAAATGGCTACATCTACTGTAGCATCAATGATGCACTTGTCTCTGGTGTGATATATAGGGTCATAGATTCATTGGAAGTTAGTAGGCTAATGGCCCTAGGGCCTTTACAAGCCTAGCCATGTTATACCCATGTTCCCTAATTGACCTTGGTTAGATGGTCATTATTTGCAGACTGAGTCCATGATCAGAACCAACTGCCCCTGTCCACGAGGAGCAAAGATGCCACCCCGGGGGTGTAGTTGTGTAGATATGACTAGGCCATTCAAAACTTTAAACTATGACATACTGTTTAAGAAGGTGGAAAAAATTTACTTTGCCTAACATAAAGTGGTTATAAAGTTAACTTCAGAATAAAATATCCCAAGTCCACACTTACAATTTTGTATCATAAACAAAATATATAAAACAAACAGTAGCAGAATTCCCCATTCTAAAGGCTTAAACCTTGCCTGTGATATAAATAAGACCTGTTGGAGATATAGACATGTATCACAGAGACTATGGAACAGGCTCCCCATCCATGTGAAGCAGAGTTCTTCCCTAACCCAATTCAAGTGCAACTTGGACAATTGGATAAGATCATGTCTCCTAAACCTGATAGACTTCTTTGAAGCGGTCACCAAAGCCATAGATGAGGGCAAGGTTGTTCACACAGCGTATCTAGATCTCGCCAAGGCTTTTGCTACCATCCCCCACTCTGGAATTATAGATAAACTCACTAAACTAGGTATAAATCCCTATGTCACAAGATGGGTTGCCAACTGCCTCACTGACAGAACCCACACTGTGAAAGTAGCAGACTCCAAACCCAACTTCAGACCAGTGGCAAGTGGAGTACCACAGGGTTCAGTCCTGGGTCCTCTCCTGTTTGGTATCTACTTCTCGGAAGTACAGGCTAACACAGAAGGTCTTTGGCTAATGAAGTTCACAGATGACTGCAAACTAGGAGTCATAATCAAAACTTCTAATGATGTGGACATCCTACAAAAGGGCCTCACTGAGACAGATGCCTGATGTCAAAGCCATGACCTCAGGCTCAATGCCAAAAAGTGCATTGTCATCCCTTTTGGTAAAAACTCTGTACCCATGAACCACCACATAGGCAGTAGTCTACTTAACACTGAAAGTGTGATAAGAGACCATGGAACACAGGTGGACAGTAGTCTCTCCTTTGATAATCACATTGCCACAGTAGTCACAAAATCCTTCTACGTGGCACACCTCATCACAAAAGGTTTCTCATCCAGGAAAAAAGATGTAATTGTTTCACTTTACTCATCACTCATTATACCAATTATAGAGTACCTCACAAGACATCTATAACAACTAGAAAGGCTGCAGAAATACCTCACAAAAAGGAGGGCCATACTAGTCAATCCTGAAGCAAATTTGTGGGTACTCATCCAGTCATCTAGGATATGTTTAAAGGAAGATTGTGAGTCACACCACTTAACATGAAGAGGAAATTTATTTCAGTGGCTTGGGAGGTGCTGGGTTATAAACCTTTCCCCTCCACAATATTTTACTTATCTGTTGGTGAAGGTTTAGGTCCCTGATTCTCATACTGGTGGAGATCTTGTACTTGTGGAGAAACAGAATATTCAGAATAATTGGATTTCTAATGTCAGTAAATAAGATAAGAGATCTCTCCTCAAAAGCTTGTAAGACACGGAATAAAGTAATAGACTCCAGCCTCTGATGGTAGCTCAGGGACTTTAAGTTTGTGATCTTTTTTGGTTAGGAACCTTTGGGATCTTTCTAATTTTTTGACATATTTAGTGAGATACATCCCATGGTGGAAATTGAAAAAGGGTAATTGTGAGGTGATGTTCAGGGAAGAGTTAAGACAGGCACTGGGTGGCAGTGAAGAGTTACCGAATAGCTGGGTAACTACAGCAGAGCTAGTAAGAAAGATGGCTAGAAAGCTGCTTGGTGTGACATTTGGAAAGAGGAAGGAGGACAAGGAGACCTGGTGGTGGAATGAAGAAGTACAGGAGAGTATACAGAGAAAGAGGTTGGTGAAGAAGAAGTGGGATTGTCAAAGAGATGAAGAAAGTAGACAAGAGTATAAGGAGATGAGGTGCATGGCAAAGAGAGATGTGATGAAGGATAAGGCGTATGAAGAGTTGTATAAAAGGTTGGACACTAAGGAGGGAGAAAAGGACCTAGACAGAGGCTAGACAGAGGGACCGAGCTAGTAAAGTTGTGCAGCAGGTAAGGGTGATAAAGGATAATGAGGGAAACGTACTCACAAGCGAGGAGAGTGTGTTGAGCAGATGGAAAGAGTACTCTGAGGTTGATGAATGAAGAGAATGAGAGGGAGAGAAGGTTGGATGATGTGCAGATAGTGAATCATGAAGTGTAGTGGATTAGCAAGGAGGAAGTAAGGATAGCTATGAAGAGGATGAAGAATGGAAAGGCTGTTGGTCCAGATGACATACCTGTGGAAGCATGGAGGTGTTTAGGTGAAATGGCAGTGGAGTTTTTAACTAGATTGTTTCATGAAATCTTGGAAAGTGAGAGGATGCCTGAGGAATGGAGAAAAAAGTGTTTTGGTACTGATTATTAAGAATAAAGGTGATGTGCAGAACTGTAGTAACTACAGAGGGATTAAACTGATCAGTCACAGCATGAAGTTATGGGAAAGAGTAGTGGAAGCTAGGTTAAGAAGGGAGGTGATGATTAGTGATCAGCAGTATGGTTTCATGCCAGGAAAGAGCACTACAGATGTGATGTTTGCTCTGAGAGTGTTGATGGAGAAGTACAGAGAAGGTCAGAAGGAGTTGCATTGTGTCTTTGTGGATTTAGAGAAAGCATATGACAGGGTGCCTAGAGAGGAGTTGTGGTATTGTATGAGGAAGTCGGGAGTGTCAGAGAAGTATGTAAGAGTGGTACAGGATATGTACGAGGGTAATGTGACAGTGGTGAGGTCTGTGGTGGGAGTGACAGATGCATTTAAGGTGGAGGTGGGATTACATCAAGGATCAGCTCTGAGCCCTTTCTTATTTGCAATGGTGATGGACAGGTTGACAGACGAGATCAGACAGGAGTCCCCGTGAACTATGATGTTTGCAGATGACATTGTGATCTGTAGTGAGAATAGGGAAGCAGGTGGAGGAGACCCTGGAGAGGTGGAGATATGCTCTAGAGAGAAGAGGAATGAAGGTCAGCAGGGCTACGACAGAATATATGTGTGTGAATGAGAGGGAGGATAGAGGAATTGTTAGGATACAGGGAGTAGAGGTGGCAAAGGTGGATGAGTTTAAGTACTTGGTAACAACAGTTCAGAGTAATGGTGAGTGTGGAAGAGAGGTGAAGAAGAGAGTACAGGCAGGATGGAGTGGGTGGAGAAGGGTGTCAGGAGTGATTTGTGACAGACAAGTACCAGAAAGAATGAAAGGGAAGGTCTACAAGAGGGTAGTGAGACAAAGCTATGTTATATGGGTTGGACACAGTGGCACTGACAAAAAAGCAGGAGTCAGAGCTTGACGTGGCAGAGTTGAAGATGTTAAGATTTGCACTGGGTTTGACGAGGATGGACAGGATTAGGAATAAGTATATTAGAGGGTCAGCCCAGGTTGGAAGGTTTGGAGACAAAGCCAGAGAGGCAAGATTATGTTGGTTTGGAAATGTACTGAGGAGGGATGCAGAGTATATTGGGAAAAAGATGCTAAGGATGAAGCTGCCAGGTAACAGGAAAAGTGGGAGGTCTAAGATAAGGTTTATGGATGTGGTGAGAGAGGATATGCAGGTGGTTGGTGTGATAGAGCAAGATGCAGAGGACTGGAAGAAATGAAAACAGTTGATCTGCTGTGGCGACCCCTAACAGGAGCAGCCGAAAGAAGAAGAAGAAGTGAGATACATCCCAAAAGGGGTATTGTACTCAATAATTATCCTGATCAATGCTGAATATAAGGGAATCATTACCTCTTTACTCCTTGGGGATATTTATTTGCAAATTATCTGAAATAAAAGGGTTTCCTGAATAGTCACATAATGATCAAAAGATAGGTAGACATCAACCCAAGTACCTATGTCCCTGAGTAAATGTTCATTTTGTAGTGTTATCTTATCTGTATGGCATAATAAGAGGAGGAGTTGTCTATCAAAAGTGATGAGGCTAAACTTTTTAGCATTTAGTTTGAGTCCATTTTAAATACACAAAGAGTTTACTAGCAAGAGCTAATTTTAAAATATTCAGGTGTCATAGGGTGACTTAATAACAACCCCTAGGTTTGTTAGCTAGAGGTGATGCTTCTGTGCCTGGAGATCTGTAAGTAAATTCCAAACAGAGTCCTGAGGGACACAAATGGTCTCTTTCATACTTTATGATGAGGTGCCTGTAACAAGCACTTTGTGGGATCTGTCTTTCAGACAGTTTGATATCCATCTTTCCACATATGGGTCAATTTTAAAACATTTTGCTTTTATATTATACCAGCATGAGGAATATTGTTGAAGGCTTTGCACATGTTAAGCTAGGACACATGCATTGCATAGCCCTCCTCTACAGCCTCTCTAACCCTTTGGAAGAAGTTTACCTGATTAACCAGGCAAAATCTACCTTTCACAAAGCCAAACTGATGGCAGTCAATTCTAATAAGATACCTGTTTTTGCAGTGCTGCTCATTTTTATTTGTTTACTTATATATAACAGTGGGCTTGTTTAATGGACTGAGTGCATTGTCTTATTTATTTAGAAATTAGTTTCTGTGAGAGGGGAATATGTGAGATCTGGATGAGTTTGTTGTGTGGTGTGAGCATGTGTTATGTCTTTAAGATGAAGGCCAAAAGTTGTGAGAAGTGGACAGGCAGACTCTTTAATAAGAGTGTGATGGGGGGGGGGGAGGGGGTTGGGAAAATGAGGAAATGCTAGTGAGTGGATAGCAAAGAAAACTACTTACGTTACAATCTGTCTGAGCATTGTGCATGCTCAGAATACCCTGACAGTCTAAGTCTAAGTCTAATAACAAAAGAAAGGAAAAGAAAAACTAAAAGCCAATGGATAATACAAAAAAATGTAGGGTCTCACTCTTTATTTTACTTATGCTGCAAATGAATGCTTCGACATTTTATTAGGTGATCTGAACATTAAGCGGAAGTTGTATGAGATGAGCAGCATCCTGTAATACTCGTTATTTGCTCTGAAACATCTGGTCCCAAGGTTATGTTAGACTTAGGGCCAGATTTAAAAATCTACACTAAATATATACTAAGTGTACACCATTCTGAGTGAGCAGACAACACAGACATAATTCATACCTTCCTCTTCCTCGTTTTAGTTTTCCTACTGATATTCTTGCAACTTTAAATATTCACGGGTCTTCATAAATGTTACTACAAGGTGTAGACTACATGTACACTTAGTGCAATCTTTCTGAGTGACTAGAAAACACAAAAAATGGGATAAGATATTTATTGAACACATCGCGTACACTTAGTGCAGGCTTTATTGAGTCTAGCTCTTAATCTTTACATTGGCTCCTGATGATATTAATAGATGTTCGTGTTATGACTGATACTTGCAGTTATGTTTTTTATTTTAATATATTTTGGTAATCTGGTGCAATAACAAAATCTGTAGAATTCAGTATTTCTACTGTACAAAAAATATAATTCAGTATTTCTACTGTACAAAAAATATGAAAAAAAGTTCAGTACAGGAACTTTACTGATTTTCCACAGGCTACAAATAAGACACGAAAATACTTTATTAGCATCTTTCTGAAAAAAATGCAACTATATGATTGCCATTAAGAAACAGATAATTAGAAATTCCAACTGGCCATAGATCAACCCAAAAATTAAAGCCGTTATGTCACAAAGAGACTACCTGTAGGCAAGGTACCACCAAACAAACTGATCAGTGAATGAAAATAAAATAATCTATCAACAATCAAAGAAGTACTTGCTTTCTTTATCTCATTGATTTCCCTTGCTAGCTGAAGTCTTTGATGCTAAGAACTCACTTGCTTCCAGACAAGGTTTTTCAAAGAATCATTATCATCATCTTCTTCTTCATCATCATCATCATCCATTTTTTCTGCATTTCTACATGGGGTCAGAGTGTCATGCCAACTGTCAACACATCCTTTGATCCCCTTGATTCAGCACCACTGTAGCACTATCTTTCCCAGTCATGCCTAAGCATTGCAGGTCTTCTTTCATACACTATCCATCTCGTGGCTGGACATCCTTGGCTTTCTTCCTATAACAAATCATCTTATGCTTTCCTGCACATGTGACAAACCACTATAGTCTGTTCTCATTGATCTCTGCAGTTTGTGCTACTTTAGCTTCTGTTCTGATGTCCTCAGTTTCATCAGTTCCCCAATGTATATCCTAGGTTTCTTTGCCATACAGAAGTGCTAGTCACACCACTTAATTGTACATCATACTCTTCAGCTCTTTGGCATGCTTCTATCATGCACTACTCCTGATGCTTTGTTCTAGGTGGCTGCAACACCTCTGATTTTAGTTTGGACTTCTCCATTCTCTCAGCTTTTCCTCAGCCATACCTCCCAGATAACTGAAGCTGTTAACATGTGCTACTATTTCCTTTCTATCTCAAATGTTTAGCTTCTTTATGTTTCTTCCATTTGGAACCATGAACATTGTCTTGTCTACACTCCATTTAATCGCGTGTAACTTCCATTTTGCAGTCCAGTCCTCTATCACTCATTGAAGCTGCTGCTCATAGTCTGCTTGTGTTGCCATATCATCTGCATACAGCAGCTTGGGTGATCTGCCCCTCCAGCCCGTTTGCTAATGTAGATCATAGGCAGTATGAAAAACAGTATCCGCAGAGATGACCCTTAATTCACATCCACTCCTGTTGTGTCACTTTGTCCTTATGCATGTCCTGTACTAATTCTACCAATGTTTTCAGGACTTTGAACCACTGCAGCACTGTCCAAATCAGCATTCTTAGGACCTTGTCATATGCTTTCTTCAGGTCTAGGAATGTCCAGTTAGACACTTTCCTAATGTCCAACGTCTTCTAAACTATATGTCTCACTGCAAATATTGGGCCATTTGTACTGCATCCTGATCTCAACCGCTCATCTTTGAAACTTTCTATTACTTTGCATATTTATCAGTCAACCTCTCCAGCAATTTCATACAGCATAACAGAAGTTACGGTACTGTCCAAATTTAGGAGTGTCCCCTTTGCTCTTGCATACTGACACTATAATGCTTATTCTGCAGTCATTGAGGATTACACCCTTCTCTCCAGTACCCCCCCCCGAGTCATTTCTTTGATAACTTACCCAACATCTTGATCATCTCTGCCATGATTTTATCTAAGCCTTTGCTGCTTTTCTTGACTTCATCATCCTTGGTGCTGTTGTCACTCACTTTAGGGTAGGTTTTCACTCACTTTAGGGTGAGTTCTCACTTATTTTAGGGTAGGTTTTCACTCACTTTAGGGTAGGTTTTCACTCACTTTAGGGTAGGTTTTCACTCACTTTAGGGTGGGTTCTCACTTATTTTAGGGTAGGTTTTCACTCACTTTAGGGTGGGTTCTTACTTACTTTAGGGTGGGTTCTGACTTACTTTAGGGTAGGTTTTCACTTACTTTACGGTGGGTTCTCACTTATTTTAGGGTAGGTTTTCACTCACTTTAGGGTGGGTTCTTACTTTAGGGTGGGTTCTCACTTATTTTAGGGTAGGTTTTCACTCACTTTAGGGTGGGTTCTCACTTATTTTAGGGTAGGTTTTCACTCACTTTAGGGTGGGTTCTCACTTATTTTAGGGTAGGTTTTCACTCACTTAAGGGTGGGTTCTGACTTACTTTAGGGTGGATTCTCGCTTATTTTAGGGTAGGTTTTCACTCACTTTAGGGTGGGTTCTCACTTATTTTAGGGTAGGTTTTCACTCACTTTAAGGTGGATTCTGACTTACTTTAGGGTGGGTTCTCACTTATTTTAGGGTAGGTTTTCACTCACTTTAGGGTGGGTTCTCACTTATTTTAGGGTATGTTTTCACTCACTTTAGGGTGGGTTCTCACTTATTTTAGGGTAGGTTTTCACTCACTTTAGGGTGGGTTCTTACTTACTTTAGGGTGGGTTCTCACTTATTTTAGGGTAGGTTTTCACTCACTTTAGGGTGGATTCTCATTTATTTTAAGGTAGGTTTTCACTCACTTTAGGGTGGATTCTTACTTACTTTAGGGTGGGTTCTCACTAACTTTAGGGTGGGTTCTTACTTTAGGGTGGGTTCTCACTTATTTTAGGGTAGGTTTTCACTCACTTTACGGTGGGTTCTGACTTACTTTAGGGTGGGTTCTTACTTACTTTAGGGTGGGTTCTCACTAACTTTATGGTGGGTTCTTACTTTAGGGTGGGTTCTCACTTATTTTAGGGTAGGTTTTCACTCACTTTAGGGTGGGTTCTCACTTATTTTAGGGTAGGTTTTCACTCACTTTAGGGTGGGTTCTGACTTACTTTAGGGTGGGTTCTCACTTATTTTAGGGTAGGTTTTCACTCACTTTAGGGTGGGTTCTCACTTATTTTAGGGTAGGTTTTCACTCACTTTAAGGTGGATTCTGACTTACTTTAGGGTGGGTTCTCACTTATTTTAGGGTAGGTTTTCACTCACTTTAGGGTGGGTTCTGACTTACTTTAGGGTGGGTTCTCACTTATTTTAGGGTAGGTTTTCACTCACTTTAGGGTGGGTTCTTACTTACTTTAGGGTGGGTTCTCACTTATTTTAGGGTGGATTCTCATTTATTTTAAGGTAGGTTTTCACTCACTTTAGGGTGGATTCTTACTTACTTTAGGGTGGGTTCTCACTAACTTTAGGGTGGGTTCTTACTTTAGGGTGGGTTCTCACTTATTTTAGGGTAGGTTTTCACTCACTTTACGGTGGGTTCTGACTTACTTTAGGGTGGGTTCTTACTTACTTTAGGGTGGGTTCTCACTAACTTTATGGTGGGTTCTTACTTTAGGGTGGGTTCTCACTTATTTTAGGGTAGGTTTTCACTCACTTTAGGGTGGGTTCTCACTTATTTTAGGGTATGTTTTCACTCACTTTAGGGTGGGTTCTCACTTATTTTAGGGTAGGTTTTCACTCACTTTAGGGTGGGTTCTTACTTACTTTAGGGTGGGTTCTCACTTATTTTAGGGTAGGTTTTCACTCACTTTAGGGTGGATTCTCATTTATTTTAAGGTAGGTTTTCACTCACTTTAGGGTGGATTCTTACTTACTTTAGGGTGGGTTCTCACTAACTTTAGGGTGGGTTCTTACTTTAGGGTGGGTTCTCACTTATTTTAGGGTAGGTTTTCACTCACTTTACGGTGGGTTCTGACTTACTTTAGGGTGGGTTCTTACTTACTTTAGGGTGGGTTCTCACTAACTTTATGGTGGGTTCTTACTTTAGGGTGGGTTCTCACTTATTTTAGGGTAGGTTTTCACTCACTTTAGGGTGGGTTCTCACTTATTTTAGGGTAGGTTTTCACTCACTTTAGGGTGGGTTCTGACTTACTTTAGGGTGGGTTCTCACTTATTTTAGGGTAGGTTTTCACTCACTTTAGGGTGGGTTCTCACTTATTTTAGGGTAGGTTTTCACTCACTTTAAGGTGGATTCTGACTTACTTTAGGGTGGGTTCTCACTTATTTTAGGGTAGGTTTTCACTCACTTTAGGGTGGGTTCTCACTTATTTTAGGGTATGTTTTCACTCACTTTAGGGTGGGTTCTCACTTATTTTAGGGTAGGTTTTCACTCACTTTAGGGTGGGTTCTTACTTACTTTAGGGTGGGTTCTCACTTATTTTAGGGTAGGTTTTCACTCACTTTAGGGTGGATTCTCATTTATTTTAAGGTAGGTTTTCACTCACTTTAGGGTGGATTCTTACTTACTTTAGGGTGGGTTCTCACTAACTTTAGGGTGGGTTCTTACTTTAGGGTGGGTTCTCACTTATTTTAGGGTAGGTTTTCACTCACTTTACGGTGGGTTCTGACTTACTTTAGGGTGGGTTCTTACTTACTTTAGGGTGGGTTCTCACTAACTTTATGGTGGGTTCTTACTTTAGGGTGGGTTCTCACTTATTTTAGGGTAGGTTTTCACTCACTTTACGGTGGGTTCTGACTTACTTTAGGGTGGGTTCTTACTTACTTTAGGGTGGGTTCTCACTAACTTTAGGGTGGGTTCTTACTTTAGGGTGGGTTCTCACTTATTTTAGGGTAGGTTTTCACTCACTTTAGGGTGGGTTCTTACTTACTTTAGGGTGGGTTCTCACTTATTTTAGGGTAGGTTTTCACTCACTTTACGGTGGGTTCTCATTTATTTTAGGGTAGGTTTTCACTCACTTTAGGGTGGGTTCTTACTTACTTTAGGGTGGGTTCTTACTAACTTTAGGGTGGGTTCTTAATTTAGGGTGGGTTCTCACTTATTTTAGGGTAGGTTTTCACTCACTTTAGGGTGGGTTCTCACTTACTTTAGGGTGGGTTCTCACTTACTTTAGGGTGGGTTCTTACTTTAGGGTGGGTTCTCACTTATTTTAGGGTAGATTTTCACTCACTTTACGGTGGGTTCTGACTTACTTTAGGGTGGGTTCTCACTTACTTTAGGGTGGGTTCTCACTTATTTTAGGGTAGGTTTTCACTCACTTTACGGTGGGTTCTGACTTACTTTAGGGTGGGTTCTCACTTACTTTAGGGTGGGTTCTTCTTCTTCTTTCATTGTAGGCTGTGCATCAAGTAGTGCAGCTTCTGTGGGATTTGTTTTATTCAGTAGCGGCTTGAAATATTCCTTCAAGCCGATTTTGATGTTCTCTTGGCTAGTGATCAGATTGTTGATGTCATCTCTTATGAATGGTATCTGATGACTATTTTCTTTATCTTTTTGCTATTTTCTTGAAACCTTATAAAACTTTCTTATGAGATTGGCTTTGTCACTTTCCAAGATTTGTTTTAGAGCTTCTCTGATGCCTTGTTTTTTGCCTTTGTGACTGCTGTCTAAATCTCCTTATTAACTTATCAGTATTGCTTCTTGATCTGCTCTATCTTTCTCTTCCATGCATATTTTCTGACTGTAATTTTTTCCTTCATTCCTTCTTTCTCTTGAAAACGTTCTGATCTTCTGCATTCCAATACTGGCTTTCCATATTTGCCTAACTTCTATATCTGACTAGGCTGCATGTCTTTTATAGCTTCACGCATTCTTCTTCAGCTTCACAAGTGTAGCTAGGGTATGATGAAGGGGGAAGCTGCCACAGGCATTAGGTGTTACGAGATGAGATCTGCTGATGCCGGTTGGTTGTTCGAGTAGTATCAGCATTTAATTCTGTACCGGCATTTCTGAATGCCAGCACAAAAATTAATTATGATACTACTTTGCCTGTTGTGTCTGAAACTGGGGATTAGCATAATGGTTAAGGGGTCTACCTTACAGATGAAGAAAGGTGCAGGCTTTGATTCTTAAATGGGATGAACAACCTGCAAGGGCAGTTAGCTTAGTACAAATTTATGAACCTAGTTGTTACAAATATATGTAGAGGTATAGGTAGAGATTTGCTACAATTAAATTTTCTTTTTGTTTTTGGCTCCTGAAGATATAGTTAGGTTTTGACCTGGGCTCATATATAACCTATGTTAGTTTTTTTTTTTTTTTGATGTTCAAGTAGGATCAGAAAAGAACTGATCTAGCCAAGAAGACAGATTACGGAGCAGCACTGTGCAATAGATGAGATGGCCCTCCATATATCTTCAAAAAAGCATTAATATCTGTGGATATGCTTAGCTTACTCAGCTTCTATTAATGTATTATTGTCTATTACCCTCTACTTGCACTTGCATAGACCCCAACACAATACTGCCACAATCCCTTTATGCATTATTAATAAAAACATAGAAAATGTAACTTTCCAAAAAAACTTTGATTACTTAAGCCATACATACTCTCTGTTGATGAATTCAATGTGTCCACATACCAAATTATGTTAGCTTCCATATGCCTTCTTGCTCCATAATGCTGAGGGCACTTTTCAGACTTAGTGCATTTAATAAGTAGACATTCCTAATATTCAAAACTCTGTTTATATATATATATATATATATATATATATATATATATATATATATATATATATATATATATATATATATATATCTAGATATAGATATAGATTACTATATATGCATGCTACCTATCTCTTTTATGCTGTTTTTACTACAATCCTATGCATGCATGGGTGAATATTTATACCCTTCCTTCCAACTCCATTAATGCATTATTGAAGCAAATATGAAAAAAAATATTTTAATAACTTTTCACAAACAGTTTTCAATACCTCAGTGAATGCCTATATCACATATGCTGTTTAACTCCATACACATCATTTATATCAACTTGCAGATGACACTTTGTTCTTTGATAAGATTTTTGTGCTTACACATACATACATACATACATACATGCATACATGCATACATACATATATACATGCATGCATATAAGTATTTCAGTCACAGGCAATATTGCCCTTCAATTCTGCAAATATACCAAAACAGTCATCCCCATAATGTTTTCCAGCTATTCTTAAATATGTAATCTAGTACTTGCTTTAATTTAATTTGGTATTGTAATACATTAGCAAAGCTCACATTCCTATATAATGTTCTATACAGGTTGTCCAACACTTCTCTACTACTCTTTGATAACCTTAGGCATTCACATAGGTTGCTGTCTTTAAATGCCTTATATGTCCAAATAAGGTCTCATCTTAAATCTATGTATGAGATACTGTACAAGTTCAGATATATTAATCTTTCATAATAACAACTTTCACATTGATAGATGTCCTTTGTTTATTTCCACTGTACTCTTTCCAGTTTACTCATGCTAGTTTTCTTATATGGTCTCCATAATGTTATTCCATGCATAGTCTGTTTCTAATGTAATTTACGAACAATAACTTCATCATTTCTGATTTTCTAAGCTTTATAAATATTTTTTTCCAGCCTATAGTTTTATAACTATTATTAACCAATTTGTTCATATTAGCATATTATGCTTGAGATGTTGCCATTAATCTGTGAATACTGATAGCATATATAACATTGGGAAGTAACAGTTTTGTATTTTAAGGGGAGTACATGATAACCATTTACTATCATTTTCTGTATGTCTGAAAACTGTATGACTGCTACCATGCCTGCTATTCAATATAAAGACAAAACTATGAGTAATATATTTCCATAAACTGCACCAATAATTATCATAGGTTCATAGGTTCATTGGTGATTACTAGGTTAATGGCACAAGAGCCTTTACAAGCCTAGCTAATAATACCCAGGATACGACAGCATTATATCTTAATTCCCCAGATATGGGATGTGGTAGCATCAGAGTAGTGGATCTTTGGGTTTTGGAGCCTTGAGTCATTTTGCAGACTGCCTCTGTCCTTAACAGACGCTGGCAGTACTCCAGGAGTGAACTTAGGGTTCCCCATCCATTTATCCAATTTTTTTAAGATAGTGAGGGACAGGCTTTGTTTTATGAAAATGGGAAGTTTATTCCATAGATGAGGTAGCCTTTGTGATATGAATCTTTCTCTCCAGCAAGTTCTGTAGCCTTTAAGATATGAATCTTTCTCTCCAGCAAGTTCTAGTAGTCACAAATAAGGTTCAGGTCCATGGAATACTTAACCCCTGTATACTTTTTCTTGTGAATGTGCAACATTTTCATCAGGGCTGGATCAGAAAATGTCTTGTAGGTCAGGCATAAGTCACCTCTCAATAAACAATATGAGATGGAGTAAAGGGATAGGGTCTTTAGTCAGTGTACATAAGATATGTGTCTTATGCTTTGCACTTTTCTGAATGTGAAACCTCTGGGACCAATCCAGTTGGTCTAATTCCCTGGATAAGTATATGTAGAAGGGAGCATTGTACTCAATTATGGGCCTGATGAGGACTGAGTGCAATGGCACTACTCTTTTGATCTTGATGCCATGCCTTTACTTGAGACACACAGAAGGATTTCTTCATTACCATAGCTACCTGGTAGTCAAAGTTTAGATTACTATCCATCTGCATTTCTAGGTCCCTAACCACTGTGTTTACTTTTATGTGGGTGTTATCAATATTATAATTTGCAGGGATATCTGATTTATTGAAGGGTATGATCATGTATTTTTTAGCATTTAGTTCCAGACCATGGTTTTGGCACCAGTCTTTTGTCATTTTAGGCCTGTTTGTAGGATGTCAACATCATTTGGTAATCTAGTGATTGCTCCCAGCTTAGGGTTGCCAGCAAACTTGGTGAGCCAGAGGCCCCCAACATTGGCCTTCACTTCAGAGAAGAATAGACCAAACATGTGGGGTTCCAACACTGAGCCCAGTGTGACACCACTAGTAACAGTTTTTTTTATTGAAAGTGGATTCACCTATCTGGACAACATCTGTCCTGTCAGTGAGCTAGTTTTTTATCTATCTGATGATGTAGGGGTTTATACCTAATTCAGTAAGTTTATCTCTAATTCCCAAGTAGGGAATTGTGTCAAAAGCTTTGGCCAGGTCTGCATAAGTAGTGTGTATTGTTTTAGCCTCATCCATGGCCTTGGTGACTTTCTTGAAGAAGTTCACCAGATCGTGCAGGCAAGAACACCTTTGACAAAGCCAAATTGGATTTGGCCAGTGTTTGGAGAGTTCCTATCATGTTATTGATCAGGTCCATGTTAATTCTCTCCATGGCCTTACAGATAAGATGGGTCAAGCTTATGGGGCTGTAGTTCCCTGGGCCAGTTTATGGGCTCCTGTTGTGCAGAGTCCTCCATTCCTCTGGGACAAATCCTGTATGGAGGCTGTGGTTAAAGAGAGTTTCTAGTGGCCCTGATAGATTCTGTTCTAAGCTATTTAAGAAGTATCCTTGAATGTTGTTGGGACCCATGAAGACTGTATTTTTGGCTTTAGTGAGAGCAGTAAGGACCTGTTTCCTCATAATGACTTGTAGGGGGATGGTTGAGGGTATTTCTGTGGGTATGGTAGGAAGTGATGTGGGGGGGATTTTGAACTGAACTTGTCAGCCAACAGGTTTGCTACAGAGTCAGGCTGGGAGTAAGTGTTCCACAGGGTACACCTACTAATCTCTCTATAGGTACAGGGAGTTCAAATTTTCGGAACCCAGCCTCTCCAACCCAACAATCACCGGGCAGGAAGAACAGGTACAGAACCAGGAACAGGAGGAACTGAATGGGTTCGAGAACAGTCTCTCAACCATCAGTCATACCCCGATGGAGATAGTTTTTAATACAGGAGAGGATTTTAAAATTTTCAATTATTCAAGTTTTTCTTTCCCCCAACCTTTAGTGGACCTCTTGGCTAAGGGGCTATCCTTTGTGCCTTCACGGAGGGCACATTTGGCCAACATCATCATTGATTTAAAACTCTTTGTGAGAAAACTCAATTTACAGTTATTAATGGGGGAACAGAGGATCTTGAATAATCCGTTCCACATCTCTAGTACTTTCAACCCACCTTTGCATCCATCATTAAGCCTTTTTGAGCAGCTATGTGAATTAGACATTCATTTTTTACTCCATTCCAACTGACCAGTGCCTTTCAACATCAGCAAGGAGGAAAAAGACCTTTTGGACTTATTACGTAATTCCTCAGTTCGGGTAATGCAACCGGACAAAGGTGGTGGCCTGGTAGTCATGGAGGGAGTTGATTACATCAATCGAATGGTATCCATTTTGGAATCCAAGGCTTATAAAGAAGTCTCAAGAAATGAGTTGAATGTCAACATAGCTCGAGTGAAGTCTTATTTCGAGGACTTGTTTATTAATGGGGTTATTGATGTGGACGTTTTCAATTACATTTCTATCCTGAACCCCAGAATACCAGTTCTTTTTGGGAATCCGAAGATTCATAAATGTATCCAAAACCCCACTATGCGCCAACTGGTTAGCGCAAGGGGAAGTATCACATATGCAGCGGCAAAAGTTGTTGATACAATATTGAAGAAGTATGTATCCAGTGAGGCCCACATATGTAAGGATTCCTGGTCATTTTTGGCTAGAGTGGGTCAAATTCCATTCAGTGTTGAAAGTCTTTTTCTAACCATCGATGTGGTAGATTTATACTCTTCTATTCCACATGATGTGGCGGTGGAATGGATTCAAGCATTAATGATGTCCAAGCAAGCTCCAGCTAATGAAATTTTGATGATTAGAGAATTGTTGGATATCGTTTTGACATGTAATTTCTTCTCCTTTAACAACCAATGGTATCACCAATTGGTTGGGGTGCCTATGGGGTCCCGGGCACCAATTTGGTGATGGCTTTTTGGGAGAAAGAGTTTGTGTTCTCTAATTTTATAATCCAAGAAAAAGCTCTCTTATATACCCGATTTCTGGACTTGAAGGGCAATGACGAATTGGCAGAATCTTTAGTTACAAGCTTTAACAGCTCTACTGAATTCCTTAAATTTACCTCAAATTCCTCTGAAGAGAGGATAGCTTACCTTGATGTGGATTTGTATAAGAATATACCCCAGGGTTGCTACCTAGCTAAAATCCACTGAAAAACCACATTCTCCAATTCTTATTTGCATTTTAACAGTAACCATCCACTTCACCAGAAGAGATCAATAGTGAAGGGCCAGTTGGTGAGAGCGGCCAAGATGGTATCAAGAGACGGTGATTTTTTGGATGAATGTCTTTTCATTCAGGATCTTTTCCTGAATAGGGGTTACCCATGTGGCTTGGTGGCGGAATTATGCAACGAGGTTCGTTTGAAGAGAGAAAATGGGTTTTATCTCCCTATATTAAGTAATAACAATTCAGAATTATGCCTGGCTTATCCAAAAGCCCAGGTTGACAGCCTTTTTTCCTGTAGTTTCATCACTTCTTACAATGTCAATGCTGGTGAAATTGTGTCCATCATTAAGAAGAATTGGAGCTTTCTTGTGTCAGATAACCAGATCTCTTCCCAGTTTGGCCAATTACCTAAAGTTGTTTTCAGGAGAGGCTTGAATCTTAAGAAGATTTTAGAAACGAGCACCCAGCCGTTCAATGCTAGATCAGGGATGTTCAAATGCAGTATGTGCAAATACTGCTGGTATATACAAGCGGGTACCTTCTTTATGATTAGAGACTTTAAGTTTTACATCAGGGGGAGATTCAACTGCCAAAGTTCCCATGTGGTGTACTTAGCCAAGTGCACTTCATGTCCGTTTTTTTATATAGGAAAAACAGACCTGAGATTGCAGGATTGCCTTTATGAACACTTGTATGCCATCAGGAGGGGGAAATTGGACAATGCCCTGGCCAAACACATTAACGAATGTCCAGAGCATGAATTTAACTTTACAGTTATCGACCAGTTGGTTTCAAACAATAGGGGGGGCCCTGAATCTTTGTTGCTTGAACTCAAGGAATTGGTATGGCTGTTACAATTGGATGCCTACCATTTTCCAGGTTTAAACAGTATGTTGTCCATTGCTAGCATGCTGAAATTGAGGAGTTTAAAAAGATAGACGTTACCAGGCAGTGTGAATCGTAATCCTCCTTAATAATTTACAATTACTATGTATTATTTATCATTAGTATTTTTTAGTTAATTTTGATGGTATCGATCAGTTATGTACTTAAGTGAGTGGGTCAGCTTGGATTGATTTTTATTTCTTAAGGTTAGCCTTTAGATAGTGCTTGTTGATGGTCTACGAGTAAGGAGGATATATATCTATATATATATATCTATATATATATATATATATATATATATATATATATATATTTTTTTTTTTTTTCAGAATATTTGTGAGTATTTCTTCAGAGTTTTTGGTATCATTATGGCTGGATGAGCATATATTTGCACTGTGTCAGCCATTTATAATGTTTAAAATGCTTTTTTAGACAAATGCTGGTCAGTTAACTTTTTGTTTTAATTAAAATATTATTATTTTTAGAATTTTTAAGACAGTTTAGTGAAAGTATAATAGGGGCAATGTTAAAAGTTAATTTATAAGGTGAGTTTAAATGTTCATGGTATGCAAAGTTTCAGTGTTGATGTCATGTTTTTGTATTTAAATCACTCTAGGAAGTGGCGCGTTATTTTAAATTCTAACTTCTGATGAAGTTGGCGAAGTGTCGCTGATGAAAAGCAGGATCGCTCTGTTGCTTAAAATAAATTTTTCAGTGGTTGATCGTATTTACATGTTGTGAAGTGGATTTCTAATTATTTTAGCATTCTGGTGGATTGTTCATCTGGCTCACATTCTTTTTCCTGGTTTGTTGTCGTTTTGGAGTTGTTGGGAGTAAGTGTTGCCATTCATGACTAACTCTGCACACTGAGAATTTTCCCTGAGGTTATGAACATAATTAAAAAAAGCCAGCCTAGCGAATGTGAATAAAATCATAAAACTAACCTATTCAGGTGGGGGGCTATGCCCCTCCACACCCCCTGATGTGGGGGGCAAACTCCCCCTAAATAAATATACCAACTCCGTGATGTCACTACAGTGAAGAAAAGGGCAAATTCTAGATGGTGGCCAACCATTGTTTTGCCCTAGCAAAGATTTCACTGAAAAGTCCATTCACTGATTAGGAACCTTGATAAAATGAGTATTCGATGAAGAGTATTCACTGATTAGAGGCTTGATGAAGTGTTATAGACCCTTATCTTGTACCTGGGAGGCTATCTTTGCCTCATAGTTTGCTTAGGCAGATTTCACCAGTTTTCTAATTTGTTTGTTTAGACAGGTGAGTATCTTTTTGCACTGTTTTGTCTGTTCCTCCTTGGCTTTGGAGGGGACTTTTTTCCTTTTGCTGAATAGTCTACTTATGCTAGGGGTTCACCAGGGTGGTTTATTTTTCCAGTAATGATAGGTTTGACTCAGACAGAAACTGCCTCCTCTGTGCACTATGAATATGGTTATACAACACATTTGTGTACAGCTCCGAGTAGGCCTCAGTGTCATCCAGGTTTGGAGGGGCTTGGAAATTTAATAAGCTGTCACTTAGTTTGAGATAATTGGCCTTAGCAAGGTTCTTAACAGCTTTGGAGTTCGATGGGGCTTCTGGGTTAGTTTTAATACTAAACAAGATCATTTCATTGTCAGATCTTACCAGGAGGAGTTATGGCTTGGGAGGAAGCAGCATTCCCCGTGTTCATGAGTGCTAGGTCTAGGATATTTGTACTTCTAACTAGGTGTTAACTAGTTGCTTCAGGGTGTTTGCATTAATGAAGTCCAAAAACCTCTGAGGAAGTGAATTATGGGGTCATATAATTCTCCCAGTTTATGGAGAGGTAATTAAAGTCAACCATAAGATTAGTGTCATGCTGAATATTAAGAGATTCCAGTAGGTTTAGGAAGGAGGTGTGTTTTTTCAAGACTCATGTTAGGGGATCTGTAGCTAGGAAGGATATGATAGGGGTCGGACCTATGGTTAGTTGGGCATGGAGCAGCTCAAGGGAATCATTTTGTTTGACCAGTCAAGCAATGTATTTATCCTTAATGAACAACTTCTCTCTTTGTTTTATCCTGAGCTGAGGGGGGTTGAAATGTATGAAAGGCATTATAGCCACCAGAGTGCTTTCCATGGTTCTGAACTATGTTTCCATGACTGCACATATGTCTGCATTCTCGAGGGTGAGGAGTGCCTCCAGGTTGTGCAGTTTTTTATTTAAACTCCTAACACTGAACATCAGTGCCTTTAGGTAGTCGTGAGTGAGTTTTGTTATGTTTGAGGGTTTAACAACTTGACATATCATAAAAAAGGCACTATAGGGGATATCAATTGCTCATGGAATAGGATCATAGGAGTTACAAAGAACCACAACACCATTTCCACCTTGCCAGTAGTCATTCTTAGGTCTTGCCTGAGGGTCAGACTAGTCATATCAGGAGTGAATTTATAAATACCTACCATGCTGTTCAGCTCCTTTTTAAAGGCAGACATTGAGTCACAATGCTTAACTTGGAGAAGGAGTCTGTTCCAGAGAAGGGGTAGCCGCTGTGTAAGAAATCTGCCCCACCTCTTAGAATGATTTATTTGCTGGAGTAGATTTAGATCTCTCTGGCCCTAGTGTTAGATGGAGTGTATGATTTATTGAGGTATAAGAGTTCTTAGATTACCAGATCCCTTATAGCCCTGTAAATAATACACACGATTACCCTAAGAGTCTGTATGAGGATGAGTATAGGAATAAAGCCTCCAGTCTTTCTTTGTAGGTCATATCTTTTAGGCCCTTAATCTTCTTATTTACAAACCATCTGGGCTCTTTCCAATTGCTTGTTATGCTAAGTAGGGTACATCCCAAAGAGAGCATTGTACTCAAAAAAAGGTCTAATCCAAGCAGAGTACAAGGAGGTGAGAACTTCTTTTGACCAGGATGAAATACTTTTTGCTTTGCAAGGTAAAATGGTTTCTTAACCACTGTTGAAATGTGATGGTCAAATGTAAAGAAGCTATCCACCCATATGGGGTTTATATTATAAAGATGAAAGTTTACTTACCTGAAAACCTAAACATCGACACCTATTCCGTGAACCGCATATACACCGAACTTCCTAAACCGCGAAATTCAAAAAGTCCAACTGTCATACTTGTCCCACTTCACCGCCCGCTACATACTACCTACACAAACAAACTAAATAAACCACATACATACACTAACTAAAACCCTTCTTCTAACCCTAAACTAAACCCTACTTCTAACTCTACACTAAATCTTATATATACCACCACGTATGCACTTAACCTAATCCGCACCCTAACCCTAAGGTCCGTAACTATCACACACTTACCTTAAAAAGCTAAACCCAAACAAACTAAATAATCCACACACATACACTTACCAAAACCCTACACTAAATCTAACATACATTACCATCTATGCACTTACTTTAACCTGCACCCTAACCCTAAGGTCCGTAACTATCCACACTTACCTTATGGAGCTATATCGCAGAAGGGACAACCATGACGATTCGATGTTTCCACTTTCGCGCTTCTGGATGATCGATGGTTTCATGGTTCGATGAAGACGGGTCGACATTTAGGTATTCGGGTAAGTAAATGTTCGTCTTTATAATATAGGCCCCCCCCCCATATGCCCAGGTGTCTCACAATATCTTCATTTTGAAGTGGGGTGTTATCTACACTAGTATCAAGTTTGCATATCAGATACTGCAATGTTGTATTTTTCATCACTTAGATTGAAATATACCAATTACTGATAAGTATAAGTTCATACTAGAGTGCATGTATTTTATAGGCGTACTTAAAAAGAATCCCAGCTTACAATCTACCACAAACTTTGTTAAGAAACTATCTTTGTTTGTTTAGTGCAGAACTGAGAAGTAAATGCCGAAAAACGGTGGTCCCAGTACAAATTCCACTAGTCACCCTTAAGATCTCAGAGAACACATCCCCAGCTGTTACTGTGGGAGTTCTGTCTTTAAGCCAAATGGCTATCCACCGAAGCACATATGGGTCAATCTGGAGCTGATCGAACATGCTTATATATATATATATATATATGTGTGTGTGTGTGTGTGTGTGTGTGTAGTTTATGTATATATGTGTGCATGTGTGTCTAAATGCTCTATATACCTGAATAAGGTCTCCTCTTAAATGTCTATATGAGTCACTGTACAAGTTCAGATATTTTAATCTTTCATAATAACTGAAACTTATTTCCACTATGTAACACACATCTTATGCTATATCTTTTACAGGGCTGATGTATTAAGTTAGGCAAGCTGGTGGAGAACATCTCAGTTTTTACTGCCATAAGAATCCATTCTGAAGATACTGATAGTAATATGGAAATACTGATAACAGTCTTAACTACAGGGACTAAACAAAGCTGTATAGCTCAGAATCTGTCCATCTTAACAACTGCCTTTCTGTGAATATGATAACACTGACTGCCTAGTTTAAAGAAAGAGCTAACTATAGTAACCCATTGCAGAATGCTGACAACTATAGCAAAAAGACAGGCAATAATCCACGTGGCATAGTACTTACATGTATTATCAGCAATAGCTCAAGTTCATAGTGACCAACCATCTTGAATACCTAGAGTGGTAACATACCTTGACAAATAGAGTGGTAACAGAGGCTATCAGTGAATAGACAGTGGAAAGAAAAAGTTGGCAGTAATGCATTCTCAAGTACAGCAAAGAATAACAAAGGTGGTGCCCATCACACACAGAATGGCCAAGGGGATTATATGCATACATACATGACAGTACACACACACACACACACACACACACACACACACACACACACACACACACACACACACACACACACACACACACACACACACACACACACACACACACACACACACACACACACACACGCATGCACGCATGCACGCACACACATGCACGCACACACGCATGCACATACACGCACACGCATTCAGGCACACACGCACGTGCACGTGCACACACACATGGACACACATGCACTCGCACACACATGCATGCACACGCACATGCACGCACACACACACACAGACCCCACACACATGCACATACACAGATATATATGCATACATATATAGTTTCACAGTTTCAACAAAGAAGATATTCATATTATCCTGGTTCACCTATCTATAGTCCCTACTGACATTCTTTTGCAGAATTTAAGTGTTTCCTAGCTGGACTAAAACTTATGGCTCCTTTCCTCTTTCTGTCATCCATGACTATGTGGCCAATCTCTGAAATCATTCGGATTTGATTCAAAATTATTGTGTGGTGACAATACATGTATTAGCCTTGTCTGCCTGAGTTTCACCTGAGACCCACAATAACAAATCTGACATGAACTTATAACATGTATTCCGTGATTGAAGATCTTCTTTTTTTTTTCACTTTTGCTTCTGTGGTCCTTAGGTTTTGGCCCTAGAAAGCTCTGTTTTTTGTATCCATTATTTCTGCAAAGAAAATGTAAGCACCTCTTACTATTTTCTATGGAGTGTTAAGTTCATTTTCTGTCTTAGAAGCTGGGTGTCTCTGAAGACTAAACACTCTCTTCTTTTCGCTAGTCGTCTCTGGGTTTTCTTTAAAGGTGTGTATTCACCATACTCTTTTTCCCAGAAATTTGAAACAGTGGTGGGAGATTGCTTCATACTCTCTGTGTACCACAGTGTCTTCAAGTCTATATCAGTAATAGATATATACATATATTAATATTGCACATGGGGCAGCCACGGTGGTGCAGCGGTTAGCGTTGTCGCCTCACAGCAAGAGGTTCTCTGTTTCAATCCTCGGCTGGGGTGCCTTCTGTGCGGAGTCTGTATGGCCTCCGTGTGGTGGCGTGGGTTTCCTCCGGGTGCTCCCGTTTCCTCCCACATCCCAAAGACATGCAGTAGGTGGATTGGACACTCTGAATTGGCCCTAGGTGTGAGTGTGTGCATGTGTGTGCCTTCTGTGGAAGGTTGGGCACCGGGCTGGCAACTCGACACTGTAAAACTCCACTGCCAATCATGAGCGGACAGATGATCTGCTGTGGTGACCCCTAACCAGGAAAAGCCAAAAGAAGAAGAAGAAGATTAATATTGCATATAATGTGAAAAACAAAAATATACTGCATATTGTCTATGCATGTAAATACTGGAGCTTTTCTACCAGAGAATCTGCTGAGAAAGTATATCTATCTCAGTCGGACTTTCCTGGTCAACAAAGACAAGTAAACTGCATAAATATTTAAATTCCTTCCCATTTACCAGGGCTAAGTTCTACTCAATATCATTAAGCTGATACCTCAACACTTCAATCCATTTTGTCTTAAAATCTTAACAATTTCCATTGACATTATAGGATTATAGGAGGTTTTTATTTATTTATTTTATTTATTTAACATTTGTTGACCAGGCTAGTCTAACTGGATATATGTCCATTTTCAGTAGAGGCCTGGGGAGAAAAGCTCCAAAAGAACAGACAATTTAAAACAAATCAAAGGACAAGAAGAAATACATAATAGTTTACAAATGTTAACAATACAGCTAAAAATAAAAGGAAAACCTCATTCCTTTAAATCTATACAAAAAATACATTTTTTTTGCCTAGGTTACTAGGCAAATGGCCCTAGGGCCCTTACAAGCTTAGCCAAGTACATCCCCTGCTCCCAAGAATATCAAGCTATTAACAGGATCTAAGTCAACAACTACTGCCCCTGTCCAAGAGTGACAGAGGTGAAACTCCCAGGGCAAATTTGTGGTTTCCCATCCAGTCATCTAAATTACACTTAAATAAGGCCTCTGCTTCACCTGAATTGGAAGTTTGTTCCAGAGGACAGGTAACCTCTGTGAGACATACCTGTCTCTCCGGCAAGTCCTGTTGATGTCGTATACTAGGCTATTGGCCTAATGAGAGAGGAGTATAGGGGGTTATAACCTCTTTTGTTCTAGATGCAATGCCCTTACTTATGAGATGGGCTACATGGAAAGCCTTTCTTACCACTGTGGAGACATGGTGGTCAAAGGAAAGGCTGTTGTCAACCTGTGTGCCCAAATCCCTCACTGATTGTGTGATTAGGGTGTTGTTATTAATGTGTTAATTAATGTGGCAATCTGCAAGGACATTGCCCCTGGTGAAGGGGATGTTAATCCACTTTTTTGCCTTGAGCTTTAGCCCATGACTTTGGCACCAGTCGTTTGTCTGTCTAAGTCCCTCTTGTAGGATGTTAACATCATTTGGGGACTTGGTGACTGCACCCAGGTTGCAATCATCAGCAAACTTTGTCAGCTATAGGCCTTTTGTTTTAGGCTGTACATCTGAGAAGTAGATTACAAATAATAGGGGCCCAAGCACAAAACCATGTGGAACACCACTGGTTATAGGTCTGCTGCTGCAGGCAGAGTCGCCTACTTTGACTGTCTGCATTCTATTAGTGAGCCATTTTGCAACCCACCTGACAATATATAGGTTTATCTCCAGCTGGGTGAGTGTATCAATGATGCCTGAATGGGGAATAGTGTCAAAAGCCTTGGCCAGGTCCAGGTAGACTGCATGCATTGACTTGCCTTCATCTAGGACTTTGGTGACCATCTCAAAAAATTCCACTAAGTTTAAGATGCAGGATTTCCCTTTAATAAAGCCAAACTGTGTCAGGTAATGCCTTTGGAGGTCTCCTATATCTTTGATGATAAGGTCCATAATTATTCTTTCCATAGCCTCGCAGATTAGGTTTGTTAGGCTTATGAGTCCATAGTTCCCAGGATCAGTGGAGGTGCCTCCTTTATGTAATGGGATGACTGTTGCTGTTTTCCATTCAGCAAGTACAAAACCAGGGCTTAGACTGTGGTTAAAAAGAGTACCCAGTGGTGAAGCTAGTTCCTATTTTAATCTATTAGAACGCAGTCTGGGATATAATCAGGTCCCATAGAAGCTATGTTTTTGGCTTTGGAGAGAGCGTTTATGACCTGATCCTTGGAGATGTTAGGTGGAGG
This sequence comes from Protopterus annectens, assembly GCF_019279795.1. NCBI lineage: Eukaryota > Metazoa > Chordata > Ceratodontiformes > Protopteridae > Protopterus > Protopterus annectens. Next base: position 1,519,165,195 of record NC_056729.1, read on the forward strand.
GCAGGTGGTAGGGATGCTTTGGGCGATATGTGGTGGGGACAGGGGGAAGAAGTTTTCACTGAACCTGTCAGCTAGCAGTTGGGCTATTTCTGTGGGTTCAGTATATGTGGTGCCATTAACAACCAGTTCTGCGCAGATCTGGGTTTTACTTTAAGGTTTCTGACATAGCCAAAGAAGGTCTTATGGTTATCCTTAGTGAAGAAGACTAATCTGGAATCATAGTTAGCTTTAGAATGCATTGCAAGTTATCTTAGGTTCATAGGTTCATAGGTTCATACTAGGCTATCTGCCCTGGGGCATTTATAAGCCTAGCCCGATTGTGTTTGGCTTACGCCACCCCTTGATTTGAGTATACTGTGCCCTTTTTACAGTTTAGTTTACTATGCCTCTGTCTAATAGTGACACGGAAGTAATCCCCGGGACAAACCTACGATCCCCCATCCACTCATCAAGATTCTTCTTGAAGAGAGTCAGTGAGGTGCTCTGCCTAACATGAATTGGAATTCTATTCCAGAGCGAAGGGAGCCTCTGGGTTATGAATCTGTCCCTCCAGCATGTTCTATTTATTTCTGTGCTGAGGTTCAAGTCCCTCGAGCGTGGCTCTAAGGGATTTAGATTTACTGAGGTGGAGCATGTCCATTAATTCTGGGTTGGACATAGCTTTATATGTCAGGCATAGATCGCCTCAAGTAGGCTGTATGCAACTGAGTAGAGCTGGAGTTTTTAACCGAGCAGCATATGGCATCTGTTTGAGTCCCTTGATCCTCCTGGTCAGGTACTTTTGGGGTCTTTCTAATTGCTGCAGGTGTCGGGTAAGGTACATGCCCAAACGGGCATTGTATTCTATGATGGGCCTGATGAGGGATGAATAAAGGGGCACGATTACCTCTCTTGATCTAGATGTGAATCCTTTCATGATGAGGTGGGCTATGAAGAAGGTCTTTCTAACCACTTTGGCAATGTGGTTGTCAAAGGAGAGATTGCTATCAACTTGGGTCCCCAGATCCCTAATTACTTTCTCTGTACTTAATGGGTTACCACCTATGTGGTAATTTGTGGGCACATTGTTTTGCCAAAGGGTATGACTATACACTTTTTGGCATTTAGCTTTAGACCATGGCTCTGGCACCAGTTATCCGTCTCTGCGAGACCTTTTTGAAGGATGTTTGTGTCAGCTGGAGAGTTGATTATGGTGCCCAGTTTGCAGTCATCTGCGAACTTGGTGAGCCATAGTCCTCCCACATTGGCCTGTACCTCAGAGAAGTAAATACCAAGCAAGAGAGGTCCCAGGACAGAACCTTGTGGGATGCCACTTGTGACCGGTTTCAAGCCTGACATGGCTCCAGCAACTCTGACTCTGTGGGTTCTGTCTTTGATCCAGTTTGTGACCCATCTTGTGACATAGGGGTTTATATTTAGGCTGGATAGCTTATCTATGATGCCCAAGTGGGGTATTGTGTCAAATGCCTTTGCGAGGTCCAGATAGGCTGTGTGGACTACCTTCCCTTCATCTATGGCCTTGGTGACTGTTTCGAAGAAGTCGACCAGGTTCAAAAGGCAGGATCTGCCCTTGACAAAGCCAAATTGGGTAGGATCTAGTGTCTGTAGGTCCCCAATGTCTTTGTTTATGAGTTCCATGATGATCCTCTCCATAGCCTTGCATACTAGGCTAGTCAGGCTTATGGGGCGATAGTTTCCAGGGTCCGCAGCGGCGCCACCTTTGTGGAGTGGGACCACTGTTGCTGTACACCATTCTTTGGGCACGTATCCTGTAGTGAGGCTGAGATTGTACAGCAGTTTTAGTTCTTCTTGGAGTTCATGTAGGACGCAACCCGGGACGCCATCTGGTCCCATGGAAGCAGTGTTTTTTGCTTTGGAGAGGGCAACCTTCACCTGAGCATCAGAGATGTTTGGGAGGCTGAAATCTGCCGGGATGGATACTTGCTCTTTTTGGGGGGAGGGGGTGGAGAAGTTTGCACTGAACCTGTCTGCCAGGATATTGGCGATGTCTGTGGGTTCAGTGTATTTTTTGTCGCTTAGAATCAACTCAGAACAAGTCTGGGAGTTGCATCCCAGGTTCCTAACATAACTGAAAAAAGCCTTATGATTGTCTTTAGTGTCCTGTGCAATTTTTCTCTCGAAGCTGGCCTTGGAGGATTTTATGAGGGATTGTAATTTTTTGCTAGTACTGATCAGAGATGCTTCCCTTTTAGGGATTTTGCTCTATCATGTAGTAGCTTCCTCCTTCTGTTGTACAGTTTATTTATGGCTGGGGTCCACCAGACTGGACGCCTGCCTTTGGATGATTGGGTCTCGACTTTGTTTGGGATAGCATGATCCATGCATTCCTGGAGATGTCCGTAGAATGCGTTTATATAGAGTTCTGCAGTTTGGGCCGTAGTTTCCACTGGCCCTGGGGCCTTGAAGGATTCCACTTCAGTTTTGAGAAGTGTGAAGTTCGCTTTTGAGAAGTTTTTCACTGTGGTTTTCTGGGCTGGGGGTGGGGTCGGGATGTGGATATCCAGTGAAATTAATTTATGGTCTGATCTTACCAATGAGGGATATACTTCTGGTATGGAGCATAGAGTCCCCATGTTGGTAATGATCAGGTCTAGTATGTTTTCCCCTCTTGTGGGAGTGGTTGACTAGTTGTTCCATAGCATTTGAGTTTATAAATTCCAGGAACCTTTGGGCTAAGGTGCTGGGGCTTGAGTAATGCTCCCAGTCTATGTTTGGGTAGTTGAAGTCGCCCAATATAATGGTGTTCGGAGAGATCTTAGTGTTCTCCAATGTTTTCAGGAAAGCTGAGTGGGATTCCTGACTTTGAGAGGGTGGTCTGTAGGATGCTATAAACTGAAAAGCAGTCTTGCCCACTGTCAGTTGCACATGGATGGTCTCCGATACTTCATGCACTGCTACTAACCTCGAGGTGTGGATATCCTTGATAAATATGGAAACTCCCCCTCCTTGCTGATAATGGGGGGGGGGGGTCAGATGTTATAGTTACTTCTAATAAGACTGATTTATAATCATACCTCACTAGGGATCTTATTTGCTTGTTTAAGCCGAAGAGGGAATGCTTCAATTTCAGATTCCATTCTTTCCTGCTCTTGGACAGAAATTTCTTTCTCTTATTGTATAACCTTTTAATGGTGTCTGTCCATCAGGCAGGCTCATTCTTTCTGAAGGATCTTGTTTTGGTCCTATCAGGTACGACTGAGTCAATACATTTGTATTGATACTTATACCAAGCATTGATGTAAATCCCAGTATAGGTGTCCATACCATCAGTGAGGGCATGGGCTATGAAGCTATTAATGCCATCATGTATTAAGTTGTAACTGGATTTGGAGAGGTTTTTTAGTCTAGTTGCTGATAATGGGGGGGGGGGTCAGATGTTATAGTTACTTCTAATAAAACTGATTTATAATCAGACCTCACTAGGGAGGACTGCACACATTGGGTGGTGCAATGATCACCCATGTTAGTGAGCTCCAGATACAGAATGTTTGGGCCCCTTGTGCGGGTGTCAACTAACTGGTCCAGGGCATTGCAGTTGATGAAATCAAGAACCTTTGGACAAGTGTATTAGTACACATATAATTTCCCTAATCAATGGATGGGTAGTTAAAGTCACTTAAAACTAGGGTGTTTGGTTGTATTTTGAGCAATTCAAGTAGATCAAAGTATGCAGTGTGGATATCCAGGTTCATGGAGGGGGGTCCTATAACTGGCAATAACTTGGAGAGGCATCTTATCTAAAGTCAATTGGACCTAGATTAGTTCAAGGGAATCATTCTGCTTAACCAATCTAGAGGTCTGTTTATCTTTGATGAATATTGATACTCCACCCCCTTTAGTTCTCACACTTTCAGTTTCTGGTCTGTATGTGTGGAAAGCATTATAACTCAGTATGGCGAGGGTGCTTTCCATGGCCTTAAACCAAGTCTCTGTGACTGCACAGATATCAGCATCTTCTAAGGTGAGGGCTGATTCCAGTGAGTGCAGTTTTAGGTTTAGAATCCTTGCATTTAGCAGCATAACCTTGAGGTTTCTTTTTTTTTTTTTCACTAAATATTTTTTTTATTATTTCAAATAAGATGTCTTAAACATTACATGAAATAAAGATAAATAACATATTTACAATTCTAAAACATTACTAACTTGAGGTTTCTTTTTGAACATTTTTTACATCGGAAATTTTGCTGTTGTGACAGTGCTAAAAATCACACTTTGGGGGAGGCAAGAGCCTTAGCCAGTAATTGAAATCCCAGTGGTGACAGATGAAGACCATCTTTGGCAAAGGCTGGCAGGTACTGGATCCCATTAGAATGATCCCATTAGAATGACACCAGAAACTAAGTGAATGATGTCAATCATTGTTTTGTTTATATTGTGATATCATCTTAGGTGAAGGTAGAATGCTGCTCAAGGCTAGGGACATACCTGCCTGGGATACATAATCAGAAAGCTCAGTCATTTCTCTCTTCACATAGTCCAGGAAGGTAGGTTTTAAGTCATTCATGCCAACACGAACTATGACAGAGTCATAACGGTACTTGTTGTGGAGAAACTGGAGTGTGTGTGTGTGTGTATGTGTGTGTGTGTGTGTGTGTGTGTGTGTGTGTGTGTGTGTGTGTGTGTGTGTGTGTGTGTGTGTGTGTGTGTGTGTGTGAGTCAGTGTGATCTGGCGGATCCTGGCACCTGAAAGACAGCTGACCATAACCTTCTCCTTGTCCAGCCTGGTGAGTGGGACATCTGTGTGTCTGACTATGGAGTCGCCTATGACCAAAAAAATTGGTTTAGATGTACTTTGCCTTAGGGGCTTGTTGGGTGAGACACTTGTGCTTGTGATGTTATGTGTATTGAGTGCTGTAGGTACTGCATTAGGTGTAGCATGTTTGTGTTTCAGAGGTGTCTGGTGTTTAGGCAAATTTCTGGTGAGTACCTCTGCATATGATGATTTATGTGTTTGAGAGCATGGTTTGTGCAGAAGGTGTAGTGTGTGAGTTGACAACCTGTTCAGTGTCACTGTTCTGTGGACGAGAGAGTAAGAATTCCATATTCTTAGTGTATATGCATAGGTTCATAGGTTTATAAGTAAGTACTAGGCTAGCTGCCATTGCGGGCCATTTTAAGCCTAGCCAGTTTAATTTTTTGGACCATTTTAAGCATAGCCAGTTTAACTTTTTGCACTTAAAATAACCTATTCCATTTGGTTATGGATTTGCCTTACCTATCCTATGGTTGATAATTATATATTACCCTTACTAAGAATAATTGGTATCATACCATAGATAATTTGAGTGGCTCCGTGCATGGGATAAAGCATTTAGGAGCTGACTCTGTCCATTAGTAGTACAGGGGCAATCCTGAGGTAAATTTTTGGTTTCCCATTCATAGATTTAAGTTATGCTTGAAAATGGACAGGGATGAATTTTATTTTGTTTGGATGGAGTCTGTTCCACAGCAGCAGTATCCTTTGTGAAATATTCCTGTCCCTCCAAACCATTCTGTTGATGTTGTAGAAGAGGTTTAAATCCCTAGACCAAGTATTTCTAATGCTACTTGAGTTGCTGATGTGCAATAAAGCTATCAGCAATGGGTAGGAGGATGCCTTGTATGCCAAACACAGGTAACCTATTACCAGCCTGTAGGATACCGAGTCAAGTGACAGGGCTTTGAGTCGGTTCATGTAGGACATCTTGTTTAGGCCTTGTATCCTTTTAGTAAGGTATCCCTTGTCACTCTGTAGGTGCACTCTGTGTAGGGTGCCTAGTTTTTGATGGGTTATCTTGATGCTGTTGTGGTAAGTAAATCAAATTTAATAGTGTTGTCATTTGTCATGCCAGGTAGTTTTGTATTTGGGGTAACATCAGTCATAGTATTATTTAAGAAGATATTTTAGTGTTTTTTTTTCATGGAAATCGGATTTTGGAAAAGGAGAATTAGTTTTTTCGGGATTTAGTGGCAGGTGATTATTCTGTAGCCATCTTTCAACAAAGTTAAAACCTTCTTGAGAAATTCTGTGAAGATAAGCTTTAAAAATGGATAAATCCAGTTGTAAATTAAATTAAATTAGACTAAATGAAAAAACACACCAAACCATTTTATACACAGCATAATTAAGAACATTTGCATAATTAATTTGCAACAATTTATTTATTTTTATTTTTATTTATTTTATTTTACATTTGTTGACCGGGCTAGTCCAACTGGATATATTTCCATTTTCAGTAGAGGCCCGGGGAGAAAAGCTCCAGCATAGCTCAAAATGAAATGAAATATCAAATTATAAAACACATTAGAAAATAATAAAACACATAAAAATAGTAAGTATTTAGAATAAAGAAGAAAGGTTTTTAAAAAGTACAATAATAAAAAGGTGAGTATAAAGTCATGTCAGTCACATAATCAATTAATCAACAAACAATTAACTCAGAACTGCCTGCTTGCATACTTCAGTGCTTCAATTTCTTCCTATTTTAATAAATCTTAAAATGTTCTTTATCACTTAAACCTGGAGGATTGCTGGCATCCAACTTTAACCATCCAGTGATATTCTGTCCAGTCCAATTCCTCCTCTGCATCTAATCTATTATTAAAACCAGGCACAAAATCTAATATTAAAAACCTAAGCAAACCATTACACTTGGTTGTACTATATTGTTTCCCCAAAGCATTATTCATGTTAACTTTGTTTATAGCGTATAGATGTTCATGTATTTTTTATATAATTCTCTAGTAGTCCTACTTATATAATAAGCAAGACAAGAAGAGCAAACAGATAAATACAATATTTTTCTTGATTTACACATATACAACCCCCTAACAGAAACTTTAACATTTTTTATGTACTTCTTTCTCATCCACCATCAGAAACTTAACAATAATTAGAATCTAAACATCTAAACATTCCCTTTTTAACTTCATGTGTCTGTACAGATTTATATTCAGTGACATGATTTTTATTCACAAGACATCTACAACAACTAGAAAGGCCACAGAAATAGGTTCATAGGTTCATAGGTTCGTACTAGGCTATCTGCCCTAGGGCCTTTATAAGCCTAGCCAGAGTGTGTGTGGCTTTCATCACCCCTTAGGATGAGAATACTATGCCTTTTTAGGGTTTAGTTTACTGTGCCTCTGTCTAGTAGTGACACAGAGATGACCCCCGGGGTAAACCTACGATCTCCCATCCACTCGTCGAGATTTCTCTTGAATAGAGTCAGTGAGGGGCTCTGCCTAACATGGACTGGGATTCTGTTCCAGAGTGTAGGGAGCCTCTGGGTTATGAATCTGTCCCTCCAGCACATCCTATTTATTTCTGTGTTGAGGTTTAAGTCTCTTGTTCTCGTGGCTCTGATGGATTTGGATTTTCTGAGGTGGAGCATGTCCATTAATTCTGGATTGGACATGGCCTTGTACGTCAGGCACAGATCACCTCTGAGTAGGCAGTATGCGACTGAATAGAGCTGGAGATTTTTCAGTCGGGCAGCATATGACATATGTTTAAGACCCTTTATCCTCTTGGTGAGGAACTTTTGGGGTCTTTCCAACTGCTGCAGGTGTCGGGTGAGATACATCCCAAATGGGGCATTGTACTCAATCATTGGCCTGATAAGAGGAGAGTACAGGGCACAATGACCTCTCTTGATCTAGATGTGAAACCCTTCATGATAAGGTGGGCAATATAGAAGGTCTTCCTAACCACTTTGGCAATGTGAGTGTCAAATGAGAGGTTACTGTCAACCTGGGTCCCTAGGTCCCTGATTACCTCTTCCGTACTTAATGGATTACCACCTATGTGGTAATTTGTCGGTACCTTGTTTTTCCCAAAGGGTATGACTATACATTTTTTGGCGTTCAGCTTAAGGCCATGGCTCTGGCACCAGTTATCCGTTTCTAGGAGGCCTCTCTGAAGGATGTTTGTGTCCGCTGGAGTATCAATTATGGCACCCAGTTTGCAGTCATCTGCGAACTTTGTCAGCCACAATCCTCCTATGTTTGCCTGTACCTCGGAAAAATAAATGCCGAACAAGAGGGGTCCCAGGACTGAGCCCTGTGGGACACCGCTTGTGACTGGCTTAGAGTCTGACATAGCTCCAGCAACTCTGACCCTGTGGGTTCTGTCCTTGAGCCAGTTTGCAACCCATCTTGTGACATATGGGTTTACATTTAAGCTGGTGAGTTTGTCTATGATGCCCGAGTGGGGTATTGTGTCAAAGGCTTTTGCAAGGTCAAGGTAGGCTGTGTGAACTGCCTTACCCTCATCAATGGCCTTAGTGACTGTTTCAAAAAAGTCTACCAAGTTCAAAAGGCAGGATCTGCCCTTGACAAAGCCAAATTGGGTAGGATCCAATGTCTGTAGGTCCCCAATGTCTTTGTTTATGAGTTCCATAATGATCCTCTCCATAGCTTTGCAGACCAGGCTCATCAAGCTTATGGGGTGGTAGTTTCCAGGGTCCGTAGAAGCACCGCCTTTGTGAAGTGGGACCACTGTTGCCGTACGCCACTCTTTGGGTATGTATCCTGTAGTAAGGCTAAGATTAAACAGCAGCCTTATGTGTGGGTTTAGTTCCTCTGGAGTTCATGTAGCACACAGCCCGGGACACCATCCGGTCCCATTGATGCTGTGTTTGTAGCTTTAGAGAGGGCGGCTCTCACCTGGGCATCTGAGATGTTAGGGAGGCTACACTCTGCTGGGATAGTTATTTCTCCTTTTGGGGGGGAGGAGAAATTTGCACTGAACCTGTCTGCCAGAATGTTGGCAATGTCAGTGGGTTCAGTGTATTTTGTGTCATTTTGGACTAACTCTGAGCATATCTGGGAGTTTCCACCCAGGTTTCTAACATAGCTAAAGAAGGCCTTGTGATTGTCTTTTGTGTCTTTTGTGATTTTTCTCTCAAAGTTGGCCTTGGATGATTTTATGAGTGATCGTAGTTTTTGCTCGTACTGATCAGAGATGCCTTCCCTTTTAGGATTTTGCTCTGTCATGTAGTAGCTTCCTCCTCCTGTTGTAAAGTTTGTTTATGGCTGGGGTCCACCAGACCAGGCGCCTGCCTTTGGGGGAATGGGTCTTGGTTTTATTTGGGATTGCATGATCCATGCATTCTTGAAGGTGCCCATAGAAGGCATTTGCAAAGGATTCAGCAGTGTGGGTTGTGGTTTCCACTGGCCCAGGGGCCTTGAAGGATACCACTTCAGTCTTAAGAAGTGTGAAGTTTGCTTTTGAGAAGTTCTTCACTGTGGTCTTTTGTGCAGGGGGTGGGGGCGGGATGTGGATTTCCAGTGAGATTACCAAAGAGGGATATACTTCCGGTGTGGAGCATTTTGTCCCCATGTTTGTGATGATCAGGTCTAGTATATTGTCTCCTCTTGTGGGAATGGTGACTAGTTGTTCCATTGCATTTGAGTTTATGAATTCTAGGAACCTTTGGGCTAGGGTGTTGGGGCTTGAGTAATGTTCCCAGTCTATGTTTGGGTAGTTGAAGTCTCCCAAAATGATGGTATTTGGAGAGACATTCATACTCTCCAGTGTCTTCAGGAAGGCTGTGTGGGGTTCCTGAATTTGAGAGGGTGGTCTGTAGCATGCTACAAACTGTAAGGCAGTTTTGCCTATGGTTAGTTGCACCTGGATAGTCTCCGATGCTTCGTGCATTGCCACTAACCTGGAGGTGTGGGTATCTTTGATGAAAATGGATACTCCCTCCTTTTGTGGTTCGGTCCAAGTTTTGGGGCCGGAAAGCATGATATGAGGTAAAACCTGATAGTGCTGGGGTGCTCTCAGGAGCCTTGAACCAGGTTTCAGTCACTGCACAGACATCGATGTTCTCCATACTGAGGAGGGCTTCGAGGGCATGCATCTTGAGGTTTAGACTTCTGGCATTGAGCAGCATTACCCTTAGTTTTTTCCACTTGTGTTTTCTAGGGCGGTAGGTTTGTCATTTGAGCCTTGCCTAAAAAAGGCACTATGGGGGTGGCAAGAGCCTTGGCCAATATCCGAAGACCAGGGTGATAGGTGCAAGCCATCCCTTAAGCAGCGTGGCTTGTCAAGCATGTCATCCCAAGCAGACAGACATGTGATCCCCTTAGAATGACACCAGTAATTAAGCCAATTGTTAAAACTGATCATTTTGTCTTTGTACTGTGGCATCATTCTTGGTGAGGGTAAGATGCTGCTCAGGGTCAGGGTCATACCAGCCTGGGCTACATAATCAGAGAGCTCCTCTATGTCTCTTTTCATGTAGTCCAGGGAGGTACGTCTCAGGTCGTTCACACCGGCATGTACAATGACTGAGTCATATTTGTACTTGCTGTGGAGTGACCTGAGTGCTTGTGTTATGTGGCGGATTCTAGCTCCCGACAGGCAGCTTACTGTGACCTTTTCCTTGTTCAGTCTGGTGAGCAGGACGTCAGTGTGTCTGACTATGGAGTCACCTATTACAAGTTTGTCTGGCATGTTGTTTGGCCTTAAGGGCTGTGACTGTTTAGCACACTGACTTTGTGAACTATGTGTTGCATGTGCTATGTCTTGAGGTGGTGGTTGCTTGGGTGTCTGCTTTGGAGGCCTCTGTTGTTTTGGTAGATTTTAATCAGCCTCCGAGTATGTTTTGTGTGTTTATGTGTTTGGTTTGCAGTTGTGATAGTTCTATGTGAGACTGGGTTTGTGGTGTGCGTGGTTACCTTCTCCTCCTGACTGGTCTTGCCAGTACTGAATTGAGAGAGCTCAGCCTCCAGTTTGGCTATATAGTTGCATCTCTCGCATATATTTGTATTTGTTGGGAGGAGGAGAGGGTTGTCTGTGTACATGAGGCAATTGTAACATTGCCTCAAGATTCCCAGATTCACCAGCTGAACAGGAGAGGACGCCAGCAACTGACCCTTCGACATGCTAGAAATAGTGAAAAAGATTGCTGTGTAACTGAGTCAGAAAGGACCTATAGGGAAATGGGTACTCAACAGGATTTAGGTGAATAAAGTACTTTCTTTTGTTTAAGAGTGCTTTACCTGTGTAAAAAATGCTTTATACCTCTCAAAGAGGATTACTAGCCTCAAACAGATGCCTTACACAGACCGTCTCAAAAAACTCTAGCTTTACTCTGTCACATATCGCCTTCTCAGAGGCAATCTCTGCCTAACATACAAAGCTATGTCAAACTCAGAGCTATTGGACTTGCTCCACTTAAAGAAATCCCAATCCGTCTGAGTTACACGCTCTAGGGACCTAAACCTTGTCATCACAATAAACAGAACATGCTGGAGGGATAGATTCCTGTCCCATAGACTTCCCATACTCTGGAACAAACTACCTATCTATATCAAACAAAGTTTCTTATTAGCACTCTTCAAAAAAAATCTTGATGATTGGATGGGAAATAGGAAATTCACCCGGGGATCACCTCTGTGGCTCTGCTCAACAGGGGCACAGGAAAATAATTTTTTTGAGTGGCAAAAGCCAGGGTACCTTTTTGGCTAGGCTTATATAGGCCCTAGGGTCAATAGCCTAGTACCTACCTATGAACCTATGAATGGCCTAATGAGGACTCAATAAAGGGGGACAATGACATCCCTAGATCTAGACACAACACCTTTGTTTATAAGCTGTGTAGTATAGAAGGACTTTCTTACAATAGAGACATTTTGGTCAAAAGTTAAATCACTAAGTTCCCAAATCCTGAACAACTGGGTCAGCTGTTAGGGACATATTGTCAATGTGGTTATTCCCTGGGGTAGCTGGCTTCCCAAAGGATACAATAATGCATTTTTGGCATTTAGTTTCAGACCATGATTCTGACACCAGTTATTTATTTGAGACAAACTTTCCTGCAAGATGGCTAAGTCATTAGGGGATTCAATTACTACTCCTAGCGTGCAGTCATCTGCAAACTTAGTCACCCATAGTCATTTGGTAATGACTTTTACTTCAGAAAAGTAGATGCCAAACAGGAGAAGTCCCAGTACAGAATCCTGGAGGACTCCGCTTGTTACTAGTCTGTTTGTAAGTATCATGGAAACGTTTATGAAGCAGGTCACAGGTACATTGCAGAAGTAATCTCTAATGGCTACATTATGAAAAATGCTGGGCAATATTTCCCAACATGAGTGGGTTCACAAGTTGTCCTTTATAAAATATTGTTCTAAGATGCAATTTTTTTTCCAGAATTTTAATGATGTTACATAATTTGTAGTTGTACTGCTATGTGAAGGCTGGGATGCCAGACTTTAATTTCATTAATCAATCCTGAAAAAATGTTAACCTTTTAAAGGCACTCTAAACACATGACAGGGAATCTATCCAAAGTGAACTACTTAGAAAAACAAATCTTGCACAAAATACAAGGCAACTCTGTACTGAAGAACACCAGCCAGCAATCTCCTATAACAGTATTGCCAGATTTGCCACTGGTTCTGCTTTCAGAACCCATCACTGTCATAACCTAGAACAACTAGGATGGCTAGAGTTACCAAACCAACTACTATATAACCAAATAACAGTTGCACACAAGATCCTGTATCAACCTACTAATACCCCAATACTTACTAACCTTAAAACCCCCTACAATAATCTTAAAACCCTACGCCCATCAAACAAACTACTTGTACAAATAAGCAAAAGCAACAATATGGTTGGTGACTCCTTGTTCTCTAATACTGTTGGCAAAACCTGGAACTCACTCCCTAGTGACCTGACTTTGCTTTCCTCAATAACACTTTTTAAAAACAAACTGAAACTATACCTCAAAACAAATTGGCTATGCCCTTGTGCTAACCCTGACTAACTTCCTCACTTATCGCTGGTTACATGGTACTCTTTCTGTACCAAGTAGGTGTTCCTCTGTTAACCTATAAAGAGAGTGTGTTTTCATATATTAACCTCATGTCATTACAAACATCTTCCTGTATTATTCCCCAAATCATTTCATGTATAAAGATTCTTAAACCAGCAATGCAAAGAAATGTAAGGAATTGCTAAAAATGTGTGATGTACCTGTATTTTTAGAATCAGTCATGTAAAATAACTAATATTTGTGTTCATTGGAGCTTTTCTCCCCAGGCCTCTGCTGAAAATGGACATATATCCAGTTGGACCAGCCCAGTCAACAAATGTAAAATAAAATAAAAATAAAATAAACCTTCCACAAGAATTCCTCAAGCACACTTAGATCAAAGACTTTGCTTCGGTCCAAGTATATGTTCTCAGGAATCTGACAACTGAGAACCACCAGCTCAGGGTATAGCTAGATAGACTATGGAAATCTGCATGCCTGTAACTTGCCCCTAGCTTTTGAAATCAAGCAGGTTATATCCTCTTTTCAAAATCAAAGCATTACTTTGGTAATACATGCCAATCCTTTACCATGGGTCCAGAAGGAGAGGTAAGTTCTCCACTTTCCTGTACCACCTTCAAAATGGGTCACTAAGTATATGAAGAAAAATGCATACACACACACAAACACACAGACACACATACACACACACACACACACACACACACACACACACACACACACACACACACACACACACACACACACACACACACACATACATATACACGCACACATACATATACACGCACACACGTGTGAAGTGTATAAAATAAAAAATGAAAACAATCATCACCTGATAGAAGCAAAATGGGTATGATGGTGTGGTAAAAAAAATATATATATATATATATTGATGTTCTGCAATGATATCTTACCCGATTAGATCACGCAGAATGAAAAGTTCTCTGAGTTCAGATTTGTAACAAAAATGATTCATTGAAAATTAATTTGCTAGGTTGTTTTCATTTCTGTTTTTGTTACCACTCCTACCATCCAGCAACTGCCAAGTTATGGAGCCCCCTCCAGATATGAGCATCTAAATATCTTGGTACTTCCCCTTTGATGTACCTTTAACTCCATGCCATACTAATGGATTGTAATGACATTGCTGTGGTTCCTGTCCACTCCAGCCATCTGCCTCTTCCTCCCAGTGCTTTCACCTGCTTGAGCAATGCCGCTACCAGGGGCCATCATCCAGCAAGATGCCTGCCATCTCCTTGAAATGGATAGCCTGGAAAATATAGAACTTTGATAAAGTCATCATTTGCATTTCTGTTTCATCTCTTTGCAAAAACATCCTGAAATCAATATAGTTCCTATGTCCCTTATGGACAGGGCACTCTGTAAGATAGTCAATGCACAGGCACAAATCCATGCCATCCTCTTGCCCCAGGGGCTATATATTGGGTAAAATTGGGTTATACTGGCTAGGCTTGTAAGGGCCCTTAAGTCGTTAGTCTAGTTATCTCCTATGAACCTACAAATGCAATTGCATTTTTTGAGCGGGAGGATTAATTTATGTTTATTTTACATGTGTCTTACATTAAACTTGTAAGACAGCCAATATGTCATAGACTTCCTTTTCTTTCCTGTTTCATGCATTCCTGGAGGTATGAATGCTTTATAGTCTTGTTGAGGCAAATCTCTAGCTTTGCTTGATTTTTTTTTTTTTTTGTGTGCACATTAGAATAACCATGGCCACAGTGGTGTAGTGGTTAGCATTGTCGCTTCACAGCAAGAGGTTCTCCACTTTGATTCTCGACTGTGGTGCCTTCTGTGTGGAGTCTGCATGTCCTCCCTGCAGTCATGTGGGTTTCCTCCTGGTGTTCCGGTTTCCTCCTACATTTCAAAGACATGAAGTAGGTGGACTGGCACTTTAAATATGCCATAGCTGCAAGTGTGCATGCGAGTGAGTGGTACGGATGGACTGCTGTCTCCGGGCTAGCCTCCTGGTGGTCTAAACTTTGGCTTGAGATGATTGTAACTGTTGAAGTGAAATCCCGACTCCATGTGAAAAATGGGAAAAGAGGTTGAGGATGGATGGGCTTTTTACTTCTGGACTTTCAAAAATGGAAAACAAAAGCATTTTGTTTCTAACTGTGGAAAAATGATTTTAAGCCTCGCACTATAAGTATTTTATATGTTCTGCTTCTACCACAATCATTTGAGTTCCATCCGAACCCCAGCTGGTCTGTATATTGCATCACAGTCAGTGCTCGAACTATATAATAACCAACTAAGATATGTGAACATAAGGTTAACTTATGTGAGAGTGATCTAAAAAGAATCTTTTTCATCTGTGACCTGGTTAAATATTATCTACATAAAATAATTTGAAGACGAATATAGAAAGGCAAAACAAAAAAAAAAATCTGTACACTGAAACATCACTTTCAAATAGTTATCTACAGAAACAGTCAACTTCCATAAAACTAAGTTCTTCATTAAACAAACAATCTTATAATACATATATACTCTGTAGCAATGCATTGCACTTAGAATTCCATGATTAGCAAGCAGTTTCACATTTGTGAAATGTCACCGGTAATAGCTCAAGACACTATAAAGACATCTCATAGTGCACTGTCTTTTGGCTTTTCCCGGTTAGGGGTTGCCACAGCAGAACTCCAGTCCACTAATGATTGGCAGTGGATTTTACGATGCCAAGTTGCCAGCCCGACGCCCAGCCTTCAAAGAAGGCACACCCATTCATGCACGCACCTACCTGCATGTCTTTAAGCGTCACTTGACCCTGGGGAGGACATGCAGACTCCACACAGAAGGTGCTCCAGCCGAGAATTGAACGGGAGAACCTCTTGCTGTGAGGCGACAATGCTAACCGCTGCACCACCGTGGCAAGTGCACTCATAATCATAACTCATAACCAGTTTCTTACGGGATTTCAGGTCCCAAAAGGCCATACTATCACCCCAGCTGTAAATCCTTCCACCTTCAACCATACTTACAGTACCAGATCCTATCCAACATCTTGTTCAGTCTATCAACAGCTCAACCCCAGGCACATTAGCTCTAGATCCAAACACTACCACAAACTAATAAACAAATTCCTGAAGTTCATCACCAAGTATAGACTCAACCTAATACTTGGTGGTGATATTCACCCCAACCCTGGCCCACTCACTTCAGATACACATACCCCCTCTACTTGTAATCTAAGCTACAAACCTACAATTAATAGGCCAACTAACTCTCTCCTAGTCTGTCATCTCAATATTAGAAGCATTAATAACAAGGTACATGAATTGCATGCACTTCAGGATGTCCACTCCTGAGATTCTCTGTTTATCTGGAACCTGGTTAAAACCTAACACTAAAGGCAATGAAGAGTTACCACCTGGGTACAACATACACAGGCTGGATCGTCTTCGAGGAAGGGGGTGGGGTAGCTGTACTCTATAAATCTGAGTTGAATGTCACCATAGATGTAATACAACCTCCTCAGATTAATAACTCTGAGATTCTTGCCACCAAATTGCAACTTAATAAAAATAAATGCATTAATATCATCTGTATGTACATTCCCCCAGGTAACAATATATCTACATTTGAAGATATCCTGCACTGGTTATCATGTCACTACCCCCAAGAAACCCTACTACTTGGAGACTTTAACATAGACTGGGGCACCTGTTCCTTAGAATCCCCATCCACCCATATTAACCTGCATGCATTTACACAAATCATATCCACCCCTACCAGGATAGGTAAACCCAACCAAAAGAAAGTATACTTGACTGGGTACTCATAAACAGTCACCCCCAACTGTACACCTCTGGTACCCTCCTTAATGGCCTAAGCGATCACCTTCTCACATATGTAATTAAGCACAAAACCATTAATTCCCAACAACCCTTACTCAGAAAGGTTAGAAACAATAAAAACTTTGACCCTGCCAAATTCCAACAAGAACTAAACTCATGTAATTGGTCTATTCTAAAACACCTCACCTTAGAGGAAGCAGTAGCATACTTTAACAACAAATTCCTTGAGATCCTTGATTTGCATGCACCTGTTCGTTCAAAGAGAACCAAGGCAAAAACTGCACCATGGCTTTCTATAGAGTCTAAACTCAAAATTACCCTTAGAAACAAAGCATGGGCTTTATGGCGTTCTTCTAAAGACCCTCAAAATCACATTAAATACAGGCAATCCAGGAACGAAACCAAAAAATCAATTTTACAAGACAAATAAACAATACTACTGTAATTTACAGACAGTTAATCAAAATAACCCTCAGAAGTTTTGGGCAGGTTTAAATAATCTACTACATCCTGGACAAACTTCAACCCCAATCCCTGCTGCTACTATTGATAAAACCCCTGAAGATGTTTCTGATAGTTTTAACCAATTCTTTACTGAGACAATTCAAGCCCTAGCTAGCCAACTACCTCCTAGCTCCCCTGGTCCTGAAAGTAGCACCCCTAGAAACCTACTTGCGTTCAGCTTCCAACCAGTCGCCACTTCATATATCCATACCTTGATCAAAAAATTAAAACCCACTACACTTTCTGCTGATCAACTCCCTGCCGAGTACCTTAAAAAATCAGCTGATGCTATTGCTTACCCCGTCTCAATACTAATCAATCGAACCATAGTAGAAGCTAAAATTCCCACCATCTGGAAAATATCCTATGTAATCCCACTTCACAAAGGAGGCAGCTCTACTGAATTCTCCAATTATAGGCCAATAGCTATACTCTCTCCACTTGCAAAGATTATGGAAAAATGTATTCATAGACAACTCATACACCACCTAATCCAAAATCGCCTTACGGCAGACATTCAGCATGGCTTCCATCCTCACCACAGCACTACTTCAGCCCTCCTAGCCTTTACCAACATCATAAACCATAATCACAACAATAATTATATATCCTCAGCCCTCTTTTTGGATCTTTCCAATGCATTCGATATGGTTGATCACCAACTTTTAATCCACACCCTGCAAACATTCTGTCTAGATACTGGAGCCCTCCAATGGTTTCAGTCCTACCTGAATGGTCGACAGCAGGCTGTCCTCTGGCAGAACAAACTCTCTAACCTTCTACCTAACACCCTTGGAGTACCACAAGGCTCTATACTAGGGCCCTTGCTGTTCTCCATCTTCATTAACGACCTTTATACTGTCATCCCAAAAGTCAGCTGTATCCAATATGCTGATGACTCTACTCTGATTTGCTCAGCCACATCTCCAGTAGAGTTGTGGTCAGCTACCCAGACCACCTTTAATACAATAGAAAACTGGCTTTCTGAACATCGTCTGATCCCAAATCCCCAAAAAACTAAAATGCTGTTATTTTCACCAACACGTAGGTCTACTGCTTTCACCTTTACCATAAAATCAAATGATGGCACAATAATCTCCCCTGACCCATCTACAAAACTATTAGGTGTCATCATAGACAATAATCTCAAATTTGACCTACATGTTAACCAAACTATCAAAACCATCAATAAAAAACTAGGGTCACTTTACAGAATAAAAGCCTCCCTAACCCCTCCAGCTAAAATTGCCATAGCTCGCTCTCACCTTCTTTCAACCCTTCTGTATGCATCCCCTCTACTCTCGAATTTGAACAAGACTGTCCTTAACAAACTCTCAGTTTGCTACAACCACATTGCCAGGTTTGCCACTGGGCTGCCTTTTAGGACACATCATTGCATCAATCTAAATCAGCTTGGTTGGCTTGAACTACCTAGCCTAATCCAGTATAACCAACTGATTATGGCCTATAAAATCCTCTATAATCCGGACAATACTCCTGCACTTAAAAATATTATCACCCCCTATAACAATCCTAGACCGCTTCGATCCTCTAACAAACTACTAATTCAGACTAGCAAAATTAATAACACAGCCGGTGATTCTCTCTTTGCAAACTCTGTAAGTAGATCCTGGAACTCTCTTCCAGCTGATATTACCTTACTTTCCACCTTAGGTCAATTTAAAACTAGACTCAAACAACATTTGCCACTTAACTGGCTATGTCAATGTATCAAGCCTGGCTAACTCTCTCTGGAATGTGTAAAAATCTGTTAACCAGTTTACTGTGTAATTTAATTTAATCCTGACTTGTGCTCAGGATTAACTATAACCTGTGGAACTTGTTTAACTTGCTTACTTATGTAATCTCTGTAAATAGTCTGTTTGTAATATGTAATGCTGGTATTATGTCATGCTGTATCTGCTTACCCTTGGAGCTTTTCTCCCCGGGCCTCCGCTGAAAATGGACATGCATCCAGTCAGACTATCCCGGTCAACAAATGTAAAATAAAATAAAATAAATAATACATATTCAATATAAGTAATACTGTGGGATACGCATGCTAGAAGAGCATGAAATAAGTAATGAAACAGCAATGCACAGTAATGAGAAAAAAGACTAACTTGTAAAGACCAATGAACTGATAGATATATCTATATATAAATATATACATAGATAGATAGAGAGAGATATTTGCCACAAGTAAGTGGAAAAAGCAAATATTTGAAGGGAAAAGCATAACAGTCAGGGAAGGAGAAAGGGTCTGATACATAGCTTTAACAATGCTCCACTAGTAATTATAATTATAAAGCCAGGGGAGAAGAGTGAAATATGAGTGAGGGAAAGGTGTGACAGTAAGGAATCAGTATTACTGAAGTAAGCCTCACACAAGTAAAAGAAGGGGTGAAGAGGTGGAGTAAAAGCAAACGAAGTTTAAAGAGTGAAACGAGCAGATGAGAGTGCATTTTGGAGATGTGCATTATGATTAGCTAGTAGTATCGTGGGAAAAGATTTCTATATTTCACCACAAAAAAAAGCGTGATGTTTCATGCTATTCAGTAATTTTTGTGTTGTGTTATGAAGTACTTTAACCTTGTCTTAGAAAGACCTACAAGTCTTACTGTTGTTTTGTACTGAAGCTTGTATGTCTTCTCTTCCAAAGAAAATTAATACCCCATGTATTTTTATGCTGCAGCAATCAGCGTTGGTTGTGGTCTAGCTATGCCATTTTAAATGAAGTTATTGGTATGTAGTTATTGCTGCTGTAGATTAGTCATTACAATTGACAAGACTCTTGTGACTTTAGCAGACCACTCCTCTGTCCACCACTGCTAAAGTCATACTCATTCCTTCAATAAATAGTGTGTGTCCGTCTGAGTTATTGCTACCCTTTTATCAGGTTTCTGAGCATTGCACTTTCTGCAGGGAATCCTGTCTTCACATTAGGTAACAAAAGTATTTTGTTTTGCTTTTTTAGATTATGTGATATTACTGCATTATAATTTATAGTATTATGTTGCACTGCTGATATTACAGATAAACAGCATAACTATAATTATTCTGCTATGCTGTAATTATATATATGTAATTATATGACAGTGTGCTTGCAGTTGATATACTGCTGATACGTAATTATTATTATTTTACTGAGTGATATGACCTGTTCATTTCCTATATCTATACATCACATGAGATTGTAGAATTTGATCATGACTGTTCCAACAAACATAGAAAATGTATAATTTTATCAGAAAATGGACGTTGACAAATAATTATTTGCAGCCCCATTACGCTGGTCCACATTTGATCATTTGTTTCCACTGTTGTTTGGGCTGTACTATTTGTATATATGGATACAGATAAAGCAAGATAAATATATATTTAAGGAAGTAAATACCAAGAATGACAGGGAAGGAAGACAAAATCTGTAATTTCACTTTTCTTTCTTTCTTTCTCTTTGTTTTCACTTATGTTTACAGCAAACATCTAACTATTCTCACATAAAATGGTAAATCAGTACAACTGTAACAAAATAAGTAGTTGCTTCATTTGCTCCCAGTAAAGAGCTGTTGATAATCGTTTTGCACAATTTGCTCATTAGTGGCTAACAGGTATTCCAGTAGAAAATTAAATCCATACTTTGTAACAAAACTGAATAA